>NC_064868.1:22359528-22689462 GCF_024139225.1 Suncus etruscus | reverse complement strand
ACCAAGAGGAGTGATACCCGAGCAGAGAGCCAGGAGTAAGCCTTGAGCTTATCCGGTGTGGCTCAACAACACTTCACAAAATAAAACAGCCCATCATCCCTCAGTGATATTTCTTGGCATGTTCCATCTTCACATTGGCCTTGATATTGGATGCTAGTCATAGGAGCAGTGTTAAAACCAAGTATTCCTGAGACCTAGTGAGGAATATCTTTGTCATTTCGTGGTGACTAAAATATTCCCCCCAAAAAGAGAATACAAATAGAAAATAATAAGATAAAATACGGTGCAAATGATGATGTCCTGCAGGCTTTCTTTCAAGGTCTGCAAAATCACGGCAGGATCACTAGCAATTAGTTAACTAATTATCCCTATTTTGCTTAGTAGGAAGAAGGCTTCTAATTCTGAAAGCCCCCTGTAAGGTTGTACTTGTCCAGTGGTAAGAGAAGTTGAGGTTCTGGGAGGCTGGTGATTATGGGATGGAGGCATGTGGCCAGCTCAGTGTCCTATTAGCCTCTCCTTGAATGGGGTCAGTGATAATATGGACAGGCAGGACACTTTATCCTCCTCCCCCTCATATTGTTTCTCTCCTTCCATCCAGTCCAGTCACATCCAGTGCATCAGGACACCACGCACTTCAAAGATGGGCCCTGATCTTGGTACCCTCTCATGGCTAGTGAGTGCTTCCTGCCAGGATCTCTGGACACGGTGCAAAGGTAGAAGCCAATTTGGCCCCATTGGCACACAGCACCCACTTACAGGACAGCTCAGCTCCTGCCAATGAGCAGGTTGAGGGTGTAGAATGTTTATCAACAGAGAAACCAACATATCTTTTTGAAAGAACCCGAGTGACACTTTGCTGCCTGGAGGAGGTGCGTGCTCAGTCTCCTCACACCTTCTCCCCATGCAGCAGAAGTTGACACCTTCATTCAGCCAGTTCATCTTGACAGCTGTCATGGGGAAGGTATGTAGGGAGTTCCTCTCACTGGGCAGTAATTCCTAAGTAATCTATCCAGAAGCTTCACTCCCCTGACAGTGAGACTGGCCACATAGAGCAAATAACACAGCTTAGAAAAACAATTTGTTCACCTGGTAGCATACTTCGGTAGGCCTTTAGGTAGGCCCTGGTGGACCCTGGAAGCAACATAACATCCAGCCCTGCAATGAAGTGTCTAGTCACCCTGCCACATACCTCAGGAAGCAGCCCTGGAGCACTATCTGGGAGGCATTCCCCCCAAAAATGGTACAAAAATCAGACATAAAGCACAAGAAGCAAAAAGGAGCCATGATTGGAAAAGAACTTCTATTTTCAATATTAACCCACTATAATATTCAAAATTTCTACCACTGAGCATAGCTTAATACATCTTTTTAGACAAAGGGAGTATCAGAAAAGATCTTCTCATTGATTTGTAAAAATTTTTAAAAATAAGTGAAATGTATAGGAAAAAATTCAAATTAATGGCCTTGATAGACAAAGAGCCTAAGAACCTCAGTCTTAATTGTCAATTATCTGTTTTACTATATCTTATCATCATCCTTATTAGGATACTGCTGCAAAATGAAAAAATATATTGTACCATTCCCAGTCTCAGAAGAAAGAATTTTCAAAAGGGGAAGCCCAATTATTGTTAAGGGAATAACTTAACACATTTTCACATTGATTACTTTTTCATTTCTCCTAAAGTCTTAACTAAAGAAGGCAAATCCAAGTAACGTAGCATTTAATTGGGCTGAACCAAAAATAAAAATAGGTAAGAAGTGGAGGCCGTGACAAACTTTTCATTTTGTTGCGTAAAATGTTTTTTACTGACAATATTTAATTCTTTATCATTCCCAATAACACGTTTTCCCATGACAGATTGTCCTGTTCTAGATCGAAATGAGGATTTCTCAATATGATATAGTAGGTGGAAACACTTTTTTGGTGATAGACAATGTTCAGAAAAGCCAAGGTCCACACCCTGCCACAACTGGACTTCCTGATTCAAGACCTGCTCAGTTAATGCAGATCTTTCCAGGCCCAGTAGTGCCAAGACTATCCCTGATTGTAACAGAGAGCCATGCAGTGATGGGTATCTGCTTAGGTCCTTGGGCATGTGCCACTAATTTTCTCCCTGGTCCCCCAAATGTAAGTCACACTGTTACTTATCTACTTGCTATACATACTTCATATATAAATTAATTTGTAAACAAATGAATGCTTCCAAATCTTTCTAAAAACCAGAGTGATCTCCTCTGACTTTCTTTTCTGTTCCCACTCTATCCTACATATCCTATTGATTATCCTCTATGCTTAGTGGCATTCCACTTACAGAACTTCTTCCACCATTTACATAATTTTCAGCTCTGCAGAGGAAGATATGGCCCCTGGCATCGAGAAAGAGTATTGTTCCCCAAGCACTAGCCTGTCTGTCCCCTTAAGCCAAAATATCCATTGTGTGAATGAAAAATAGTAGACTCAGAGAAAAAAAGAAAGATCTCCAATTTGCCAAATAAATAGTGTTCCAGCTAAGAGAAATACATTGTGAAGGAATGACCCATCAGAATATATTGCTGTCAATCGGGGAGAGAACAGGGAATAGATTGTGTCTGTCCCACTGTGAGGCAGAGTGCAGCCCAAAGGGGAAGCCAGCGTTAAACAAATGAAGCCTACCATGGCAAAATAGTAAGTTCTTTAGCTGTTAAGTAAAATTAATTATTTTACATTATAGGACTCTTAGAATATGTTGTATCTGTATATGCATAAAATTATATGAAAAAAACTCGAAAATAGTATGAAATCATTAAAAATGTAGCTCCAAAAGGCCCTAACTAAAACAACATAGGTCAATATTCTTGCGGTTTACATCATTCAGGTGTAGAGGTGTAGAATGGTCATCTTTAGCTACATATAACTTGAGTTAGTAGAATTAGTGTCCACATAAAAAGCATTTGTACAATTACCCTTTAATCCAAACCACCTGGTTATGTTCACTATACCTTAGAGTCAAGCCCTCACTAGCCATAAAATGTACGTTAACCACAGGGTTTTGACTCTCACGTTGGATCTGAGGCTTTGACCTTTCTGACAACTTCCAGACTCTTGCCCACACATAGTGCCAATGAAAATTATATTTCAGGAGGAATTGTACATGCCTAAATTTCCATACTGCCTTGCTAGTCAGAAAATTGCCACTCAGTAACAAGCATAAGGAATATGCCCCCCCCCTCCCCTTTAAATTTCACCTCTATGTCATATTACTTGTGTGAGTCCAACTGACAGGCTCAAGCTTTCTCAGTAGAGGGCTGTTTTAGGAATGTAGCTACACATCCCTCTTTTATTTCCTGCATTCTCTTTAGGAGAAGAAGAGTGAAATTAAGAGACAGTGTCAGACCATATGATAGCTCAGAGGAACAGTACATGCCTGGTACACACAGAACCCATAAGTAACTCCTAGGCAATATATGTTGTTTGAAGAACTGCCATGTACAGCCCTGGTCACCCAAGGTACTGCTGGGGAGCCCTCCAACCAAACAAAAGAAGAATCAGTCTGTAAGACTAGTGTAGCCTCTGGACAGAACTGGACCAGGAATATAGTACCAGTTCAACAACTAATCAATATTGTGTGTTAGAGAAAATAGTTCTTTATCTGTTAAGTAAATATAATTATTTTACATTATAGGACTCTTAGAATATGTTTTATCTGTATATGCATAAGATTACATGAAAAAAAACACGAGAATAGTATGAAATCATTAAAAATGACAATGATTAGTATCATTTTCATCTCGGATGATACCACTGCCTGCTTTGAATTATTTATAAAGATAGATATCATTGAATACTCAGTAATATTAGGGGAACAGCACTGATCTCTTGCTATGGGTCACAGTGATAGTACACTGAGTACAGTACATGCTTTGGAGGTAGCTGTCCAACCTGGGTTCTACGCTGGACACCACAGATGGTCCCCTGAGCCTTGCTTTGGGGAAATCCTGTGTATGGATGCATGCTTAAGCCCTGAGCACTGTCTCTGTAACGCCTAGACGGCCCTAACTAAAACAACATAGGTCAATATTCTTGCAGTTTACTTCACTCAGGTGTAGAGGTGTAGAATGGTCATCTTTAGCTACATATAACTTGAGCTAGTAGAATTAGTGTCCACATAAAAAGCATTTCTACAATTGTCCTTTAATCCAAGACACCTGGTTATGTTCACTATACCATAGAGTCAAGCCCTCACTAGCCATAAAATGTACGTTAACCACAGGGTTTGGACTCTCACCTTGGATCTGAGGCTTTGACCTTTCTAATAACTTCCAGACTCTTGCCCACACATAGTGCCAATGAAAATTATATTTCAGGAGGAATTGTACATGCCTAAATTTCCATATTGCCTTGCTACTCAGAAAATGCCACTCACCAATAAACATAAGGAATCTGCACCCCCTCCAGCCCCTTTAAATTTCACCTCTATGTCATATTACTTGTGTGAGTCTATGTGACAGGCTCAAGATTTCTGAGTAGAGGCTAAAATTTCCTCCACTTAGCACCCTTAGTGCCAGCACTTTGCATTGAAGAGAGTGCCCACAACACACAGTGGCGTTAATAAGTCGGGAACTTCAAGGTTAATTGTATTAAGTTTAATTTTCTAAATTTAATGAACAATCTAAGAAATACAGTGCAAAACTTGTTTCCTGTGAAAAAGTATCTGCCAAACGAACATTATAGTAACTTTTTCTTTCACCTTCATACTAACTGTGGGGTATTCCCCCAATTTCAAAGAATATAATGCCTATGCTGATATCAGAACTCGTGTAAAAGGAAAAAACCTGACTTCAGTAAGGATGAAAATCTATTCCTGCACAGTCATAGAGGAATCAAAGTTCCTGTCTTCTTCGGTTATAGCTGTAACTTGGGTTCTTACTTATCTTCTTCTTTCAAAAGGTCTTTGAACTGGGCCAGTAATACGCTGGGTTCATGGCCAATGATTGTTGCCAGAAACTCAATGACTTGCTTTTTGCTGGTTTCAGCATAGGCTTTGGGGCCCCAGAGGAACTCAAAGCGTGGAGGATCACTCTTGGGGATCTGTCTATATACCAGGTAGTTGAGCCTCACCAGATCTATTGTAATCAGCTTCCGCGGCTCCCCATAGAGGGAGTGCTTCCTTCCAGGAAATACTTTCATCTTGCCCAGGTATTTCCAGAGATCTTCCTCTGTGGCGCGGTTGCCCTTCAAGAGGATGATGCCCAGGATATTCATCAGAAGACCGGTCTTGGGGAGCCCCTGGCCAGGACGCAGCCTCCCATTGTTGGGGAGTTTAATCTTGCTCACCAGATCAAAGGAGTGGATCACTGGGTCTACTTCCATGACTTTGACTGCGAACTCCATCTCAATGCCCACTGAAGCTTTCTTTAGGATTTCGTCAAAGTGCTCTTCTAACTCTGCACCGATGATCTCTAGCATATCCTTCTTCAGAATGACTTTCTTTGTTTTGAACTTGCACAACAGGAACTGCTCCAGCTCATTAGCCTTCCTTGCGACCTGATCCGGATTTAGATATAGTGGGCTTGCAAAGAAGGATGGCTTCTTTTTTTGACTCTTGGAAGAAGTGGCCACATGTTGCTCTTCCTGGGGCTTCTTAAAATTGGCAGCAGAGGCTGAATGAGGCTGGACCTTAGTACCATGCATAGGCTGAGGAGTAGAGGTTTTCTTTCCCACCTCTTCAGCTTTTCTTCCCTCTGTGGCTGCTCTTTTCTTCACTACCACCGGTGCAATGGATGCAGCCACTGCAGCAGCTTTTCCTTTGGTGGCTGTGGCTGCCTTGCCAGCTGCTACAGCTGCCTGTGCTGAAGCCTCTGCTGCTCCTGCCAGAAGTGCCTCATCCGAGGCCTCTGCTGCTCCTGCCAGAAGGGCCTCATCCGAGGCCTCTGCTGCTCCTGCCAGAAGGGCCTCAGCCGAGGCCTCTGCTGCTCCTGCCAGAAGGGCCTCAGCCGAGGCCTCTGCTGCTCCTGCCAGAAGTGCCTCAGCCGAGGCCATTGATGTTGCTGCCACACCTGCCTCAGCCGAGGCTTCTGCTGCTGCTTTGGTGGCTTGAGCCACTGCATGGCCCTGGGTCTCCAGTCGGGCCTGGCGCCGCTTCTCAGAGGCCTTGAGCTTACTCTTGCGCCCACGAGGCATGGTCAGTCAGAATGTATAGGAAAATGGAGACCTGGAAGACAGAGAAGGAAATGTGTGACCCTGGGAAGGGACGCTCAGCTCTGATTTCCCAGGCATACTTCTGAGTGTTGGGAGGGCACCATTGCACTCTGAGGAACCCCAAAACACCTGCCACCCGCCCTACCCACCCTGAAGTTTCCTGTCCCCTGAACGTCACCACATCACCCTACCAACAGCCACCCTGCATCCTGCAAACCGTAATGTCAATATACACTATCACTATCACCCTGTCCCAGCCATGCTGCATGTACTCTAATAAACACTGTCATCTCCCTCATCTTTTCCACCAGTTCCCCAAACCACCCATACCCCATTGTCTCCCTCAACACATATACCCTTCTCGAACTCACCCCAACCCTACCAGCTCCTCCCGTTATTCTCCACCCCCATTCCATTCCTCCACTCAACCTCATCCCCACTGTCTCCCCATCCCCTGCCAAACACCCTGTACTCATCTATAGCCCTGTCGTCTCCCCTCCAACCATTCCTCTCCTCATCACCTTGCCCCACAACTGCATCTAATCCTGGTCTTCCCCCAAACCCTGTTACCCTGCTGACATCTACTCAACCATCTCCTCATAGCATTTGGTATTAATGCATGCAGTACCCCTCTCTACCTCCACTCTGCTGTCACCCTCATAACCTGCTATCCAACCTCAGCCTCCCCAACCCTGTCATCTCCTTCCACCATTCTTCTACCCCACCATCTCTATGCTTTTCCTCAGCACTCACCATATTCTCCCACTTCCACATTCCCCTCACTCTGCACATCATCTCCCTATAAAGTTCCCCCCACAACACCACTTTCAGCTGTCTTTTCTCCCACATCCTAACTCCATCATCTCTCCCCACCTTTCTCCTATATCTTTCATATTCTCCCTCTCACCCAAACCATGTCATTTTCCTCTGCTATTCCACCATCTCGCCATTTCCACCATTGTTCGCCAACACTGCCATTTCCTCACTTACCCAAAACCCACCATCTCTCTCTGCCTTTCCCCCATACCACATTTACCCACTCACCCCATCCCACACCCCCTTTCCCCATTCCCCCACCCTGCCATTTCCCTCTGCTGTTTGCCTCCCCGGCATTTTCCCCCTCACAGGAACCGCACCATCTTCTTTTGCCTTTTCCTCACACCCACCACATTTTCCCACTCACCCCAACCCCACCATCCCCATCTGCCATTCCCCTGTCCAAACATTCCCCTCTGCCTTTTCCTTCCCCTGTTATTTCCATACTCACCCAAACCCCACCATCTGTCTCTGCTTTTCACCATGCCTGCCATTTGCCCTCTCAGCCCACCCCACTATTTTCCTCCACCATTCCCCCTCTCCATCATTTACAACACTCAACCAAACCCTGCAACCTCCCTCTGCCTTTACCCCATGTCTGACATATATTCCACTCACCCCTATCAATCTATCTCCCTTCTGCCTTTCCCCTACCCCACTATTTTCTTACTAACCCAAACCCACAACCCCCTCTACCTTTCCCCCACCATTTTCTTACTCACCCAAACCTGCCTCACCCCCTCTACCTTTCCCCCACCATTTTCTTACTCACCCCAAACCTGCCTCACCCCGTCTACCTTTTCCTGATCCCACCATTTTCTTCCTCACCCAAACTCGCCATTGCCCTCTGCCTTTCCCTCATCCCACCACATTTCCCTTTTTACCCCAACTCACCATCTCCCTCTGCCATTTCCCCATCCCACCTCTCCCTCCTCTATTCCCTAGCCCTGCTTTCTCCCTCCACCTTTTCCCCATGCCAGCCATGTCCCTCTATTCCTAACCACAAGATCTCCCTCTGCTTTTCTTCTTCCATGCTACATTCCCACACACACACCCTACCCATCCAAGTCACTTTCCCCACCTGCCCCATACTTGCCATCTCCCTTCACCATTCCCCACCACACCGCATTACCCCAGCCTACACTGATCCGACCAACTCCCCCACCTCCCACCCACCCTCAACCTGCCTTATTTCCACCCACCACCAAGCCTAGTATATCCCCAAAACTACCACTATCCTATTCACAGTCACTTCCAACCCTACTTCACCACCTTCTCTCACTTACCTGCAACTGCTCTATCTACCCTCCCCACTGCCATCCCCCTAAATCCCACCACCCTTCTTCTACCCTTGAAAACCCTCCCCACCTGCAACCAGGCCCAGTGATTTTCCTCTACCTGCCATCTCCTCCAATGCCCGCCTATCCACCCAATCCTAGTTTTCGCCCACGCATCCTCAACACTACTAAGTCTCTTTGGTCTAAATTAGTCTCAACTCACATCCTAAATCTTAAAGCCCCCACTCCTATTCCCAACCAACTCATCGTCTCTCCGCAATAACCACCTCCAAACTTGTTTTCTTCCCCATTACCCTCAGCTATATCTTCATTTTTTTTTCACACCTAGGTCCTGGGACTATTTCTGATGACCCTAACTGGAGGCGAACTGACCCCTTATACCACTCCCCCACCTGGTGAGAGCACAAGGGTCATAGACACAATGAGAATGTTCCCAAAGTAGGACAAGGACAAGGAGGACAGTCCAAGACTCTAAATTTAGTGCTAACTCCAGTGCCCTCCCCAGTAAGTCTTGTCTGTGAAGGTGCCATGTCTTTGTCTGCCACCCCACCCTCATCCCTCTGGTACTATTCCTGATATGCCCACCATACTGTCCCTCTTTTCCTCAGGCTCGTGATCCTTCCCCAGAAGGATCCATCTTGTAGAGAAGGAGATTCCCTACTACCACTTGTCCATTTCCCTACAGACAACGAATTGAAGACAGGTTGGAGGGTTACTGCCTCGTGTTTTCCGCCTGAGAACCCTCACGTTCATCAATTGAACACCTTCCCCCATGTCTCTCCAAATTGGCTCCGGTCTCCCTGAACCAGAACAGAGAACCCGCAAGAGTATGGACAATACCCCAGCCTGCTGTGCGGACCTAGGGACCTAGGTTTCACTCAGCCCTCATTTTCTCAGTCCATTCATTCCTGTGGGAGCAGAGTCATGGCTGTGGGTAATATGTCGCCACTGAGACACCCAAGACGTTAGTGTTTGCAACGCCCTCTAAGCCGAACCGTTTTTTTTACACGGGATACTCAGTCTTTTGCGGAGACTGTCCCAATGTGTCTAGTGGTTCCTTATTCAATAAATAAAGCTTAGGGGTACTCACAGGCTAGAAGAAGTCTCCTGTGATCACGGTACCTCTCCTGGGTTATGGCTGTAATCCGGTAACTGTGGGGATTCCACATCCGGGCCTCCAGTCGTGTCAGGTCACGACCCCCGGCAACCGCCGTCCATAAAGATGGCCACCGGAAACGGAAACCGGAACTAGTATAACACGGAGATACAGAGCCAAGCCGCGGCGGGGTTTTCTGCTGCAGGATTGGCCAGCACGGGACACAATGCAGGCTGCTCCATTTCTTCTCATGGTCTGCATTGGCTTCGTATGGGAATTCTGGGACCCAAGATTTAACTTCGCATGAAGCTAAATGGCCGTCCATCAAATGGCTGCAGTGCATGCTTGCATGCTCGGGTCCCAAGTTTGCTCCCTGGCACTGTGAGGTTGCTTGAATACCACAGACTGTAACCCTGGTCACCTTCCACCACCAGTGGTTGCCCAGAACCAACCTACAAGTAATTCCCCCAGGCATATCCCATAGAATAGTAGCTTATTTTGTCTCTTAAGGATATGTGATAAGACTGTTGCAAAACCTCATCTGAGAACTGCGTTTGATAAAACTCATCTTTGGGAAACTTGTGTGTGTGTATATTATATAATTATAGATATTATATATAAAATATATATTATATGTATATATATGAAATGAAGTATCTGTAGTACACAAATATCTGCTCACGTATGAATAACAGTTTAATCAGACTTTGTTCTCAATATATCCTCTGGGCTTTTTTTTTTTAACAAAAGCACAATAATTTATTAGGCAGTAACACATTTAGAATTATTATGACAATAGTGAGTTCAAAAAAGAATCTCAAATTTCTAAAATACATAAAGCATGCACATCATATGCTTTCATACTAGATAGAATACATGATCAAACATTTTAATTTGAATAGTTAATTTTGAATACTGAAACATATTTATTAACTTTTCATAACTGCCCAAGAGAAGGCAAAATTGCACTGAAGGATGACAATGAGGATTCTATTATTTCATTCACATCTGTTTGTGGGAGATGGGCCATTTTAGTGATTTATCTTATCAAACCAGATGCTTTAATTAAGGAATATATTTTATATCCTTGTATTAGGAATTTCTATAATAATTAATAACAAACCTGTATGGTGAAAACTCAGTGTAGCTGTACATATCTTCTGTCTGTCACACCCAAATTTATGTTTTATAGAAGAGGAAAAGGCTGCCTTTTCTTAAAGCCCTCAACTTCTTGAATGAAGCCCACTCAGCTATAAGTATTGCGAGAGATCGAACCCTGCCTGGAAAAGCAAATGCTTGAACTTCTGTACTATCTCAATCTCTCTTGAACCTCTATATTTTTATTAGCCCTGATAACTTTTATATTCCCCCCAAAATTGGGAATTCTTTACTTGTAACATTTGTCATTGTGGATCTGAATTATTGTTCAAAGAAAGTTCTTATCTGTATTAGTGAAATGTTTTTTTTAACACAAGAGTGTTTTCATTCTTTTTTTTTATAATTTCCACTCTATCTTTCTCGCTAAAAAGACCTATAACTCCTGGGTCAGGCGTGTTAGCACACTGGTAGGGCATTTGCCTTGCAAGCGGCTGACCTGGGAGGGTCTCTATTTGATTCCAGGCTTCCAATATGGTCCACTGAGCCTTCCAGGATCAATTTCTGAGTGCAGAGCCAGGAAGAACCCCTGAGCACTGCTGGGTGCAGCTCTGGGCATGTTTTTTTAAATACATTATATGTAGGAGAAAATGCATTTTTTGAGAAAAATAGAACAGTGGAATATTTTAGCTTCTAATAAATAGCTTTTCTCCAATAATGTATTATTGCTTTTATATTAGCCACATTTTATGCTTAACACTCTGCAAATCAGAGCTTCTAAGAATTTTGTCAGGGACCTATCTTTTTGTAATTTCCAGTTACATTTCATTTAAACATTTCTATTTTCATTCATTCATCCCCCACCAACCCCTTGTACTTTTCCAAATGACACACAAGTTACATAAATAGCCATTAAAATGGAGTGAGTTTTGGTACTCAGAACAAGACCTTTCAGAACAAGAAACACGTCAAAACTATAGTTTCTGTTTATGTTACCAATGACGGAGCACCCTCTGGTTTCTCAGAAACTCCCCTGAAAAGATGTGCACTCCACAACTGGTAATGGATGAGTTATATCCCCGTACCATGATCCCGCACAAATCAGCACTACCAGATTGAACTTGTAACTTCCCTGAAGGAAACCAAAAATGTGATTGCCTTTGGAGATATTGTCTTGAATCAGATAATTAAGAAGATTTCACTAGAATGGTCCATAATCCATTGTCTAAATTCAGGTCTGTCCCCAAAGTATAAAATTGTCAGGAGGTACACTAGGAATAATGTGAGTAAACAAGGCCTATGGGGGGCAGTTTTGGTCAGATTAAAGAGGGGACCCTAGATGATATGGTAGTGTTTATGGATAATGACGTCAGCAAAACCCAGTACAGTCGAGAGACCAAATTTCTATTTTTAAGAAAGGAAAGGATTCATTGCGATCTTATGCTCAATAAAGGCCATAGAAATTCTCTACCTACCTTCCACTTTGTTTGTGTGTGTATTTAGACTGTTACATGAAGGTATTTCAAAATCTTAATATTTTTTAAAAACCAAAGATTATCATTTATTATACTATCCATATTATATGGGTTTTGTATATAAATATATATTATATATCAATATATATTTTATATCATAGGTAATAATGTCATAATCTGTATGTGAAATATATATAATGTAAAAAAACCTCTGGCAGAAGCATTCAACTTTTTTAGAAAGCTAGAAACATCCTATTTTCACAATAAAGAGGGAGAGCACACAATCAAGAAACTGTAGCTGAATCCAGGTAGGAGAATTTTGTGTTATTATTTTACTTCTCCCATACTGACTCCATCAGTCAGTGGAAAGACAGAATGGGAGCTAGCTTTCCAGAATGGGTTCCTAAAGCTAAAGAGGAGGAAAAATTACTGTTTTTCCTAGAGAACTAAGCGTAAAAATAGTCCTATTACTTTTAATTTAAGACTCTCCATGAGGAGAAGCTTAAAAAGACATTTCAAAATGAATATGTTAGTCACTGTTGTCTAAGGTAAAAAAGGGCTAATCGTGTAAATAGTAGCTAGACCAAAAGGTTTGGAAAGAAGGGCTTTAGAAAGCTTCCGAGAGGCCACAGTTGTAGCACAGCCTTGCATGCTGCTGAACCAGTTTTAATCTCTGGCATCATTTATGGTCCCTGAGACTCCAGGAGTGATTCCTGAGTTCACTGTCAGTAGTTAGCCCTGAACACTACTATTATGCCCCAACAACAACAACAAAAAAAAACAAAACAAAACAAAATTAAAAATCTAGCACATTGTTCTGGGGGTCTTGACAATATCATGCACACATCTACGTTCTACTCAAAATTATATGCTGCAACAGTGGCTCTTAACCTTTTTCACACATAGAACGGACTCACTATCCTAGAAGACTTAATCTCAACTCAGGCTTCGTGTTAGGTACCTTGCAAACAGACAAATTAAAAGAAGTGAAAGGTCAGATGTGTCAACTGCCCACATAGTAAAACAGGCTCTCACGGAACGGTAGAACCCATTGCAACAAACGGAGTTGTTTTACATTTTAGTTCTGGGCATTAAAGAAATACATCAAATTGCTACAGGTCAGTAAGAGAAGTCCAGGCATAATCCTAATCAGTTGAAATTTGGAAGGAAATTGGCAGAGGCAAATATTGATGCAAGCAAGACTTTCCTTATCTTTGCTTGAACCTAAAGGGAGAGAAGGTTTGAGATGCTAAGAAACCAGTCAGTCTGATAGCAGCTCACTCTCCATGGTCTCATTTTTATTTTTGTTTTGGGGAAGGCACACGCAGCCATGCTCAGGGGTTACTCCTGGCAGGCTGAAGGGACCATATGGGATGCTGGGGATAGAACCTGGGCAAGCCATGTGCTAGGCAAACGCCCTACCAGCTGTGCTTAGTCTTGCTTTTAAACAAACGGTAAAAACCTTGTCCAGGGTGAGAGGTAAGGGAGAAGGAGAAGGAAAGGAATGGGGAGGAAAAAAGGGAAGAGAAGTTGGAGGGTAAGGAGTAGGAAAAAAGGACAGAGTTTACGGTCCTTGCTTTGTACAAGCCAAATCTGGTTTGATGCCCTGAACCTCCAATGATCCCCTCTAAGCACCAAGAGGAGTGATACCCGAGCAGAGAGCCAGGAGTAAGCCTTGAGCTTATCCGGTGTGGCTCAACAACACTTCACAAAATAAAACAGCCCATCATCCCTCAGTGATATTTCTTGGCATGTTCCATCTTCACATTGGCCTTGATATTGGATGCTAGTCATAGGAGCAGTGTTAAAACCAAGTATTCCTGAGACCTAGTGAGGAATATCTTTGTCATTTCGTGGTGACTAAAATATTCCCCCCAAAAAGAGAATACAAATAGAAAATAATAAGATAAAATACGGTGCAAATGATGATGTCCTGCAGGCTTTCTTTCAAGGTCTGCAAAATCACGGCAGGATCACTAGCAATTAGTTAACTAATTATCCCTATTTTGCTTAGTAGGAAGAAGGCTTCTAATTCTGAAAGCCCCCTGTAAGGTTGTACTTGTCCAGTGGTAAGAGAAGTTGAGGTTCTGGGAGGCTGGTGATTATGGGATGGAGGCATGTGGCCAGCTCAGTGTCCTATTAGCCTCTCCTTGAATGGGGTCAGTGATAATATGGACAGGCAGGACACTTTATCCTCCTCCCCCTCATATTGTTTCTCTCCTTCCATCCAGTCCAGTCACATCCAGTGCATCAGGACACCACGCACTTCAAAGATGGGCCCTGATCTTGGTACCCTCTCATGGCTAGTGAGTGCTTCCTGCCAGGATCTCTGGACACGGTGCAAAGGTAGAAGCCAATTTGGCCCCATTGGCACACAGCACCCACTTACAGGACAGCTCAGCTCCTGCCAATGAGCAGGTTGAGGGTGTAGAATGTTTATCAACAGAGAAACCAACATATCTTTTTGAAAGAACCCGAGTGACACTTTGCTGCCTGGAGGAGGTGCGTGCTCAGTCTCCTCACACCTTCTCCCCATGCAGCAGAAGTTGACACCTTCATTCAGCCAGTTCATCTTGACAGCTGTCATGGGGAAGGTATGTAGGGAGTTCCTCTCACTGGGCAGTAATTCCTAAGTAATCTATCCAGAAGCTTCACTCCCCTGACAGTGAGACTGGCCACATAGAGCAAATAACACAGCTTAGAAAAACAATTTGTTCACCTGGTAGCATACTTCGGTAGGCCTTTAGGTAGGCCCTGGTGGACCCTGGAAGCAACATAACATCCAGCCCTGCAATGAAGTGTCTAGTCACCCTGCCACATACCTCAGGAAGCAGCCCTGGAGCACTATCTGGGAGGCATTCCCCCCAAAAATGGTACAAAAATCAGACATAAAGCACAAGAAGCAAAAAGGAGCCATGATTGGAAAAGAACTTCTATTTTCAATATTAACCCACTATAATATTCAAAATTTCTACCACTGAGCATAGCTTAATACATCTTTTTAGACAAAGGGAGTATCAGAAAAGATCTTCTCATTGATTTGTAAAAATTTTTAAAAATAAGTGAAATGTATAGGAAAAAATTCAAATTAATGGCCTTGATAGACAAAGAGCCTAAGAACCTCAGTCTTAATTGTCAATTATCTGTTTTACTATATCTTATCATCATCCTTATTAGGATACTGCTGCAAAATGAAAAAATATATTGTACCATTCCCAGTCTCAGAAGAAAGAATTTTCAAAAGGGGAAGCCCAATTATTGTTAAGGGAATAACTTAACACATTTTCACATTGATTACTTTTTCATTTCTCCTAAAGTCTTAACTAAAGAAGGCAAATCCAAGTAACGTAGCATTTAATTGGGCTGAACCAAAAATAAAAATAGGTAAGAAGTGGAGGCCGTGACAAACTTTTCATTTTGTTGCGTAAAATGTTTTTTACTGACAATATTTAATTCTTTATCATTCCCAATAACACGTTTTCCCATGACAGACTGTCCTGTTCTAGATCGAAATGAGGATTTCTCAATATGATATAGTAGGTGGAAACACTTTTTTGGTGATAGACAATGTTCAGAAAAGCCAAGGTCCACACCCTGCCACAACTGGACTTCCTGATTCAAGACCTGCTCAGTTAATGCAGATCTTTTCAGGCCCAGTAGTGCCAAGACTATCCCTGATTGTAACAGAGAGCCATGCAGTGATGGGTATCTGCTTAGGTCCTTGGGCATGTGCCACTAATTTTCTCCCTGGTCCCCCAAATGTAAGTCACACTGTTACTTATCTACTTGCTATACATACTTCATATATAAATTAATTTGTAAACAAATGAATGCTTCCAAATCTTTCTAAAAACCAGAGTGATCTCCTCTGACTTTCTTTTCTGTTCCCACTCTATCCTACATATCCTATTGATTATCCTCTATGCTTAGTGGCATTCCACTTACAGAACTTCTTCCACCATTTACATAATTTTCAGCTCTGCAGAGGAAGATATGGCCCCTGGCATCGAGAAAGAGTATTGTTCCCCAAGCACTAGCCTGTCTGTCCCCTTAAGCCAAAATATCCATTGTGTGAATGAAAAATAGTAGACTCAGAGAAAAAAAGAAAGATCTCCAATTTGCCAAATAAATAGTGTTCCAGCTAAGAGAAATACATTGTGAAGGAATGACCCATCAGAATATATTGCTGTCAATCGGGGAGAACAGGGAATAGATTGTGTCTGTCCCACTGTGAGCAGAGTGCAGCCCAAAGGGGAAGCCAGCGTTAAACAAATGAAGCCTACCATGGCAAAATAGTAAGTTCTTTAGCTGTTAAGTAAAATTAATTATTTTACATTATAGGACTCTTAGAATATGTTGTATCTGTATATGCATAAGATTATATGAAAAAAACTCGAAAATAGTATGAAATCATTAAAAATGTAGCTCCAAAAGGCCCTAACTAAAACAACATAGGTCAATATTCTTGCGGTTTACATCATTCAGGTGTAGAGGTGTAGAATGGTCACCTTTAGCTACATATAACTTGAGTTAGTAGAATTAGTGTCCACATAAAAATCATTTGTACCATTACCCTTTAATCCAAACCACCTGGTTATGTTCACTATACCTTAGAGTCAAGCCCTCACTAGCCATAAAATGTACGTTAACCACAGGGTTTTGACTCTCACGTTGGATCTGAGGCTTTGACCTTTCTGACAACTTCCAGACTCTTGCCCACACATAGTGCCAATGAAAATTATATTTCAGGAGGAATTGTACATGCCTAAATTTCCATACTGCCTTGCTAGTCAGAAAATTGCCACTCAGTAACAAGCATAAGGAATATGCCCACCCCCCTCCCCTTTAAATTTCACCTCTATGTCATATTACTTGTGTGAGTCCAACTGACAGGCTCAAGCTTTCTCAGTAGAGGGCTGTTTTAGGAATGTAGCTACACATCCCTCTTTTATTTCCTGCGTTCTCTTTAGGAGAAGAAGAGTGAAATTAAGAGACAGTGTCAGACCATATGATAGCTCAGAGGAACAGTACATGCCTGGTACACACAGAACCCATAAGTAACTCCTAGGCAATATATGTTGTTTGAAGAACTGCCATGTACAGCCCTGGTCACCCAAGGTACTGCTGGGGAGCCCTCCAACCAAACAAAAGAAGAATCAGTCTGTAAGACTAGTGTAGCCTCTGGACAGAACTGGACCAGGAATATAGTACCAGTTCAACAACTAATCAATATTGTGTGTTAGAGAAAATAGTTCTTTATCTGTTAAGTAAATATAATTATTTTACATTATAGGACTCTTAGAATATGTTTTATCTGTATATGCATAAGATTACATGAAAAAAAAACACGAGAATAGTATGAAATCATTAAAAATGACAATGATTAGTATCATTTTCATCTCGGATGATACCACTGCCTGCTTTGAATTATTTATAAAGATAGATATCATTGAATACTCAGTAATATTAGGGGAACAGCACTGATCTCTTGCTATGGGTCACAGTGATAGTACACTGAGTACAGTACATGCTTTGGAGGTAGCTGTCCAACCTGGGTTCTACGCTGGACACCACAGATGGTCCCCTGAGCCTTGCTTTGGGGAAATCCTGTGTATGGATGCATGCTTAAGCCCTGAGCACTGTCTCTGTAACGCCTAGACGGCCCTAACTAAAACAACATAGGTCAATATTCTTGCAGTTTACTTCACTCAGGTGTAGAGGTGTAGAATGGTCATCTTTAGCTACATATAACTTGAGCTAGTAGAATTAGTGTCCACATAAAAAGCATTTCTACAATTGTCCTTTAATCCAAGACACCTGGTTATGTTCACTATACCATAGAGTCAAGCCCTCACTAGCCATAAAATGTACGTTAACCACAGGGTTTGGACTCTCACCTTGGATCTGAGGCTTTGACCTTTCTAATAACTTCCAGACTCTTGCCCACACATAGTGCCAATGAAAATTATATTTCAGGAGGAATTGTACATGCCTAAATTTCCATATTGCCTTGCTACTCAGAAAATGCCACTCACCAATAAACATAAGGAATCTGCACCCCCTCCAGCCCCTTTAAATTTCACCTCTATGTCATATTACTTGTGTGAGTCTATGTGACAGGCTCAAGATTTCTGAGTAGAGGCTAAAATTTCCTCCACTTAGCACCCTTAGTGCCAGCACTTTGCATTGAAGAGAGTGCCCACAACACACAGTGGCGTTAATAAGTCGGGAACTTCAAGGTTAATTGTATTAAGTTTAATTTTCTAAATTTAATGAACAATCTAAGAAATACAGTGCAAAACTTGTTTCCTGTGAAAAAGTATCTGCCAAACGAACATTATAGTAACTTTTTCTTTCACCTTCATACTAACTGTGGGGTATTCCCCCAATTTCAAAGAATATAATGCCTATGCTGATATCAGAACTCGTGTAAAAGGAAAAAACCTGACTTCAGTAAGGATGAAAATCTATTCCTGCACAGTCATAGAGGAATCAAAGTTCCTGTCTTCTTCGGTTATAGCTGTAACTTGGGTTCTTACTTATCTTCTTCTTTCAAAAGGTCTTTGAACTGGGCCAGTAATACGCTGGGTTCATGGCCAATGATTGTTGCCAGAAACTCAATGACTTGCTTTTTGCTGGTTTCAGCATAGGCTTTGGGGCCCCAGAGGAACTCAAAGCGTGGAGGATCACTCTTGGGGATCTGTCTATATACCAGGTAGTTGAGCCTCACCAGATCTATTGTAATCAGCTTCCGCGGCTCCCCATAGAGGGAGTGCTTCCTTCCAGGAAATACTTTCATCTTGCCCAGGTATTTCCAGAGATCTTCCTCTGTGGCGCGGTTGCCCTTCAAGAGGATGATGCCCAGGATATTCATCAGAAGACCGGTCTTGGGGAGCCCCTGGCCAGGACGCAGCCTCCCATTGTTGGGGAGTTTAATCTTGCTCACCAGATCAAAGGAGTGGATCACTGGGTCTACTTCCATGACTTTGACTGCGAACTCCATCTCAATGCCCACTGAAGCTTTCTTTAGGATTTCGTCAAAGTGCTCTTCTAACTCTGCACCGATGATCTCTAGCATATCCTTCTTCAGAATGACTTTCTTTGTTTTGAACTTGCACAACAGGAACTGCTCCAGCTCATTAGCCTTCCTTGCGACCTGATCCGGATTTAGATATAGTGGGCTTGCAAAGAAGGATGGCTTCTTTTTTTGACTCTTGGAAGAAGTGGCCACATGTTGCTCTTCCTGGGGCTTCTTAAAATTGGCAGCAGAGGCTGAATGAGGCTGGACCTTAGTACCATGCATAGGCTGAGGAGTAGAGGTTTTCTTTCCCACCTCTTCAGCTTTTCTTCCCTCTGTGGCTGCTCTTTTCTTCACTACCACCGGTGCAATGGATGCAGCCACTGCAGCAGCTTTTCCTTTGGTGGCTGTGGCTGCCTTGCCAGCTGCTACAGCTGCCTGTGCTGAAGCCTCTGCTGCTCCTGCCAGAAGTGCCTCATCCGAGGCCTCTGCTGCTCCTGCCAGAAGGGCCTCATCCGAGGCCTCTGCTGCTCCTGCCAGAAGGGCCTCAGCCGAGGCCTCTGCTGCTCCTGCCAGAAGGGCCTCAGCCGAGGCCTCTGCTGCTCCTGCCAGAAGTGCCTCAGCCGAGGCCATTGATGTTGCTGCCACACCTGCCTCAGCCGAGGCTTCTGCTGCTGCTTTGGTGGCTTGAGCCACTGCATGGCCCTGGGTCTCCAGTCGGGCCTGGCGCCGCTTCTCAGAGGCCTTGAGCTTACTCTTGCGCCCACGAGGCATGGTCAGTCAGAATGTATAGGAAAATGGAGACCTGGAAGACAGAGAAGGAAATGTGTGACCCTGGGAAGGGACGCTCAGCTCTGATTTCCCAGGCATACTTCTGAGTGTTGGGAGGGCACCATTGCACTCTGAGGAACCCCAAAACACCTGCCACCCGCCCTACCCACCCTGAAGTTTCCTGTCCCCTGAACGTCACCACATCACCCTACCAACAGCCACCCTGCATCCTGCAAACCGTAATGTCAATATACACTATCACTATCACCCTGTCCCAGCCATGCTGCATGTACTCTAATAAACACTGTCATCTCCCTCATCTTTTCCACCAGTTCCCCAAACCACCCATACCCCATTGTCTCCCTCAACACA
The DNA here is from genome assembly GCF_024139225.1 of Suncus etruscus. NCBI lineage: Eukaryota > Metazoa > Chordata > Mammalia > Eulipotyphla > Soricidae > Suncus > Suncus etruscus. Next base: position 22,669,343 of record NC_064868.1, on the reverse strand, counting down.
TATACCCTTCTCGAACTCACCCCAACCCTACCAGCTCCTCCCGTTATTCTCCACCCCCATTCCATTCCTCCACTCAACCTCATCCCCACTGTCTCCCCATCCCCTGCCAAACACCCTGTACTCATCTATAGCCCTGTCGTCTCCCCTCCAACCATTCCTCTCCTCATCACCTTGCCCCACAACTGCATCTAATCCTGGTCTTCCCCCAAACCCTGTTACCCTGCTGACATCTACTCAACCATCTCCTCATAGCATTTGGTATTAATGCATGCAGTACCCCTCTCTACCTCCACTCTGCTGTCACCCTCATAACCTGCTATCCAACCTCAGCCTCCCCAACCCTGTCATCTCCTTCCACCATTCTTCTACCCCACCATCTCTATGCTTTTCCTCAGCACTCACCATATTCTCCCACTTCCACATTCCCCTCACTCTGCACATCATCTCCCTATAAAGTTCCCCCCACAACACCACTTTCAGCTGTCTTTTCTCCCACATCCTAACTCCATCATCTCTCCCCACCTTTCTCCTATATCTTTCATATTCTCCCTCTCACCCAAACCATGTCATTTTCCTCTGCTATTCCACCATCTCGCCATTTCCACCATTGTTCGCCAACACTGCCATTTCCTCACTTACCCAAAACCCACCATCTCTCTCTGCCTTTCCCCCATACCACATTTACCCACTCACCCCATCCCACACCCCCTTTCCCCATTCCCCCACCCTGCCATTTCCCTCTGCTGTTTGCCTCCCCGGCATTTTCCCCCTCACAGGAACCGCACCATCTTCTTTTGCCTTTTCCTCACACCCACCACATTTTCCCACTCACCCCAACCCCACCATCCCCATCTGCCATTCCCCTGTCCAAACATTCCCCTCTGCCTTTTCCTTCCCCTGTTATTTCCATACTCACCCAAACCCCACCATCTGTCTCTGCTTTTCACCATGCCTGCCATTTGCCCTCTCAGCCCACCCCACTATTTTCCTCCACCATTCCCCCTCTCCATCATTTACAACACTCAACCAAACCCTGCAACCTCCCTCTGCCTTTACCCCATGTCTGACATATATTCCACTCACCCCTATCAATCTATCTCCCTTCTGCCTTTCCCCTACCCCACTATTTTCTTACTAACCCAAACCCACAACCCCCTCTACCTTTCCCCCACCATTTTCTTACTCACCCAAACCTGCCTCACCCCCTCTACCTTTCCCCCACCATTTTCTTACTCACCCCAAACCTGCCTCACCCCGTCTACCTTTTCCTGATCCCACCATTTTCTTCCTCACCCAAACTCGCCATTGCCCTCTGCCTTTCCCTCATCCCACCACATTTCCCTTTTTACCCCAACTCACCATCTCCCTCTGCCATTTCCCCATCCCACCTCTCCCTCCTCTATTCCCTAGCCCTGCTTTCTCCCTCCACCTTTTCCCCATGCCAGCCATGTCCCTCTATTCCTAACCACAAGATCTCCCTCTGCTTTTCTTCTTCCATGCTACATTCCCACACACACACCCTACCCATCCAAGTCACTTTCCCCACCTGCCCCATACTTGCCATCTCCCTTCACCATTCCCCACCACACCGCATTACCCCAGCCTACACTGATCCGACCAACTCCCCCACCTCCCACCCACCCTCAACCTGCCTTATTTCCACCCACCACCAAGCCTAGTATATCCCCAAAACTACCACTATCCTATTCACAGTCACTTCCAACCCTACTTCACCACCTTCTCTCACTTACCTGCAACTGCTCTATCTACCCTCCCCACTGCCATCCCCCTAAATCCCACCACCCTTCTTCTACCCTTGAAAACCCTCCCCACCTGCAACCAGGCCCAGTGATTTTCCTCTACCTGCCATCTCCTCCAATGCCCGCCTATCCACCCAATCCTAGTTTTCGCCCACGCATCCTCAACACTACTAAGTCTCTTTGGTCTAAATTAGTCTCAACTCACATCCTAAATCTTAAAGCCCCCACTCCTATTCCCAACCAACTCATCGTCTCTCCGCAATAACCACCTCCAAACTTGTTTTCTTCCCCATTACCCTCAGCTATATCTTCATTTTTTTTTCACACCTAGGTCCTGGGACTATTTCTGATGACCCTAACTGGAGGCGAACTGACCCCTTATACCACTCCCCCACCTGGTGAGAGCACAAGGGTCATAGACACAATGAGAATGTTCCCAAAGTAGGACAAGGACAAGGAGGACAGTCCAAGACTCTAAATTTAGTGCTAACTCCAGTGCCCTCCCCAGTAAGTCTTGTCTGTGAAGGTGCCATGTCTTTGTCTGCCACCCCACCCTCATCCCTCTGGTACTATTCCTGATATGCCCACCATACTGTCCCTCTTTTCCTCAGGCTCGTGATCCTTCCCCAGAAGGATCCATCTTGTAGAGAAGGAGATTCCCTACTACCACATGTCCATTTCCCTACAGACAATGAATTGAAGAAAGGTTGGCGGGTTACTGCCTCATGTTTTCCGCCTGAGAACCCTCACATTCATCAATTGAACACCTTCCCCCATGTCTCTCCAAATTGGCTCCGGTCTCCCTGAACCAGAACAGAGAACCCGCAAGAGTATGGACAATACCCCAGCCTGCTGTGCGGACCTAGGGACCTAGGTTTCACTCAGCCCTCATTTTCTCAGTCCATTCATTCCTGTGGGAGCAGAGTCATGGCTGTGGGTAATATGTCGCCACTGAGACACCCAAGACGTTAGTGTTTGCAACGCCCTCTAAGCCGAACCGTTTTTTTTACACGGGATACTCAGTCTTTTGCGGAGACTGTCCCAATGTGTCTAGTGGTTCCTTATTCAATAAATAAAGCTTAGGGGTACTCACAGGCTAGAAGAAGTCTCCTGTGATCACGGTACCTCTCCTGGGTTATGGCTGTAATCCGGTAACTGTGGGGATTCCACATCCGGGCCTCCAGTCGTGTCAGGTCACGACCCCCGGCAACCGCCGTCCATAAAGATGGCCACCGGAAACGGAAACCGGAACTAGTATAACACGGAGATACAGAGCCAAGCCGCGGCGGGGTTTTCTGCTGCAGGATTGGCCAGCACGGGACACAATGCAGGCTGCTCCATTTCTTCTCATGGTCTGCATTGGCTTCGTATGGGAATTCTGGGACCCAAGATTTAACTTCGCATGAAGCTAAATGGCCGTCCATCAAATGGCTGCAGTGCATGCTTGCATGCTCGGGTCCCAAGTTTGCTCCCTGGCACTGTGAGGTTGCTTGAATACCACAGACTGTAACCCTGGTCACCTTCCACCACCAGTGGTTGCCCAGAACCAACCTACAAGTAATTCCCCCAGGCATATCCCATAGAATAGTAGCTTATTTTGTCTCTTAAGGATATGTGATAAGACTGTTGCAAAACCTCATCTGAGAACTGCGTTTGATAAAACTCATCTTTGGGAAACTTGTGTGTGTGTATATTATATAATTATAGATATTATATATAAAATATATATTATATGTATATATATGAAATGAAGTATCTGTAGTACACAAATATCTGCTCACGTATGAATAACAGTTTAATCAGACTTTGTTCTCAATATATCCTCTGGGCTTTTTTTTTTTAACAAAAGCACAATAATTTATTAGGCAGTAACACATTTAGAATTATTATGACAATAGTGAGTTCAAAAAAGAATCTCAAATTTCTAAAATACATAAAGCATGCACATCATATGCTTTCATACTAGATAGAATACATGATCAAACATTTTAATTTGAATAGTTAATTTTGAATACTGAAACATATTTATTAACTTTTCATAACTGCCCAAGAGAAGGCAAAATTGCACTGAAGGATGACAATGAGGATTCTATTATTTCATTCACATCTGTTTGTGGGAGATGGGCCATTTTAGTGATTTATCTTATCAAACCAGATGCTTTAATTAAGGAATATATTTTATATCCTTGTATTAGGAATTTCTATAATAATTAATAACAAACCTGTATGGTGAAAACTCAGTGTAGCTGTACATATCTTCTGTCTGTCACACCCAAATTTATGTTTTATAGAAGAGGAAAAGGCTGCCTTTTCTTAAAGCCCTCAACTTCTTGAATGAAGCCCACTCAGCTATAAGTATTGCGAGAGATCGAACCCTGCCTGGAAAAGCAAATGCTTGAACTTCTGTACTATCTCAATCTCTCTTGAACCTCTATATTTTTATTAGCCCTGATAACTTTTATATTCCCCCCAAAATTGGGAATTCTTTACTTGTAACATTTGTCATTGTGGATCTGAATTATTGTTCAAAGAAAGTTCTTATCTGTATTAGTGAAATGTTTTTTTTAACACAAGAGTGTTTTCATTCTTTTTTTTTATAATTTCCACTCTATCTTTCTCGCTAAAAAGACCTATAACTCCTGGGTCAGGCGTGTTAGCACACTGGTAGGGCATTTGCCTTGCAAGCGGCTGACCTGGGAGGGTCTCTATTTGATTCCAGGCTTCCAATATGGTCCACTGAGCCTTCCAGGATCAATTTCTGAGTGCAGAGCCAGGAAGAACCCCTGAGCACTGCTGGGTGCAGCTCTGGGCATGTTTTTTTAAATACATTATATGTAGGAGAAAATGCATTTTTTGAGAAAAATAGAACAGTGGAATATTTTAGCTTCTAATAAATAGCTTTTCTCCAATAATGTATTATTGCTTTTATATTAGCCACATTTTATGCTTAACACTCTGCAAATCAGAGCTTCTAAGAATTTTGTCAGGGACCTATCTTTTTGTAATTTCCAGTTACATTTCATTTAAACATTTCTATTTTCATTCATTCATCCCCCACCAACCCCTTGTACTTTTCCAAATGACACACAAGTTACATAAATAGCCATTAAAATGGAGTGAGTTTTGGTACTCAGAACAAGACCTTTCAGAACAAGAAACACGTCAAAACTATAGTTTCTGTTTATGTTACCAATGACGGAGCACCCTCTGGTTTCTCAGAAACTCCCCTGAAAAGATGTGCACTCCACAACTGGTAATGGATGAGTTATATCCCCGTACCATGATCCCGCACAAATCAGCACTACCAGATTGAACTTGTAACTTCCCTGAAGGAAACCAAAAATGTGATTGCCTTTGGAGATATTGTCTTGAATCAGATAATTAAGAAGATTTCACTAGAATGGTCCATAATCCATTGTCTAAATTCAGGTCTGTCCCCAAAGTATAAAATTGTCAGGAGGTACACTAGGAATAATGTGAGTAAACAAGGCCTATGGGGGGCAGTTTTGGTCAGATTAAAGAGGGGACCCTAGATGATATGGTAGTGTTTATGGATAATGACGTCAGCAAAACCCAGTACAGTCGAGAGACCAAATTTCTATTTTTAAGAAAGGAAAGGATTCATTGCGATCTTATGTTCAATAAAGGCCATAGAAATTCTCTACCTACCTTCCACTTTGTTTGTGTGTGTATTTAGACTGTTACATGAAGGTATTTCAAAATCTTAATATTTTTTAAAAACCAAAGATTATCATTTATTATACTATCCATATTATATGGGTTTTGTATATAAATATATATTATATATCAATATATATTTTATATCATAGGTAATAATGTAATAATCTGTATGTGAAATATATATAATGTAAAAAAAACCTCTGGCAGAAGCATTCAACTTTTTTAGAAAGCTAGAAACATCCTATTTTCACAATAAAGAGGGAGAGCACACAATCAAGAAACTGTAGCTGAATCCAGGTAGGAGAATTTTGTGTTATTATTTTACTTCTCCCATACTGACTCCATCAGTCAGTGGAAAGACAGAATGGGAGCTAGCTTTCCAGAATGGGTTCCTAAAGCTAAAGAGGAGGAAAAATTACTGTTTTTCCTAGAGAACTAAGCGTAAAAATAGTCCTATTACTTTTAATTTAAGACTCTCCATGAGGAGAAGCTTAAAAAGACATTTCAAAATGAATATGTTAGTCACTGTTGTCTAAGGTAAAAAAGGGCTAATCGTGTAAATAGTAGCTAGACCAAAAGGTTTGGAAAGAAGGGCTTTAGAAAGCTTCCGAGAGGCCACAGTTGTAGCACAGCCTTGCATGCTGCTGAACCAGTTTTAATCTCTGGCATCATTTATGGTCCCTGAGACTCCAGGAGTGATTCCTGAGTTCACTGTCAGTAGTTAGCCCTGAACACTACTATTATGCCCCAACAACAACAACAAAAAAAAACAAAACAAAACAAAATTAAAAATCTAGCACATTGTTCTGGGGGTCTTGACAATATCATGCACACATCTACGTTCTACTCAAAATTATATGCTGCAACAGTGGCTCTTAACCTTTTTCACACATAGAACGGACTCACTATCCTAGAAGACTTAATCTCAACTCAGGCTTCGTGTTAGGTACCTTGCAAACAGACAAATTAAAAGAAGTGAAAGGTCAGATGTGTCAACTGCCCACATAGTAAAACAGGCTCTCACGGAACGGTAGAACCCATTGCAACAAACGGAGTTGTTTTACATTTTAGTTCTGGGCATTAAAGAAATACATCAAATTGCTACAGGTCAGTAAGAGAAGTCCAGGCATAATCCTAATCAGTTGAAATTTGGAAGGAAATTGGCAGAGGCAAATATTGATGCAAGCAAGACTTTCCTTATCTTTGCTTGAACCTAAAGGGAGAGAAGGTTTGAGATGCTAAGAAACCAGTCAGTCTGATAGCAGCTCACTCTCCATGGTCTCATTTTTATTTTTGTTTTGGGGAAGGCACACGCAGCCATGCTCAGGGGTTACTCCTGGCAGGCTGAAGGGACCATATGGGATGCTGGGGATAGAACCTGGGCAAGCCATGTGCTAGGCAAACGCCCTACCAGCTGTGCTTAGTCTTGCTTTTAAACAAACGGTAAAAACCTTGTCCAGGGTGAGAGGTAAGGGAGAAGGAGAAGGAAAGGAATGGGGAGGAAAAAAGGGAAGAGAAGTTGGAGGGTAAGGAGTAGGAAAAAAGGACAGAGTTTACGGTCCTTGCTTTGTACAAGCCAAATCTGGTTTGATGCCCTGAACCTCCAATGATCCCCTCTAAGCACCAAGAGGAGTGATACCCGAGCAGAGAGCCAGGAGTAAGCCTTGAGCTTATCCGGTGTGGCTCAACAACACTTCACAAAATAAAACAGCCCATCATCCCTCAGTGATATTTCTTGGCATGTTCCATCTTCACATTGGCCTTGATATTGGATGCTAGTCATAGGAGCAGTGTTAAAACCAAGTATTCCTGAGACCTAGTGAGGAATATCTTTGTCATTTCGTGGTGACTAAAATATTCCCCCCAAAAAGAGAATACAAATAGAAAATAATAAGATAAAATACGGTGCAAATGATGATGTCCTGCAGGCTTTCTTTCAAGGTCTGCAAAATCACGGCAGGATCACTAGCAATTAGTTAACTAATTATCCCTATTTTGCTTAGTAGGAAGAAGGCTTCTAATTCTGAAAGCCCCCTGTAAGGTTGTACTTGTCCAGTGGTAAGAGAAGTTGAGGTTCTGGGAGGCTGGTGATTATGGGATGGAGGCATGTGGCCAGCTCAGTGTCCTATTAGCCTCTCCTTGAATGGGGTCAGTGATAATATGGACAGGCAGGACACTTTATCCTCCTCCCCCTCATATTGTTTCTCTCCTTCCATCCAGTCCAGTCACATCCAGTGCATCAGGACACCACGCACTTCAAAGATGGGCCCTGATCTTGGTACCCTCTCATGGCTAGTGAGTGCTTCCTGCCAGGATCTCTGGACACGGTGCAAAGGTAGAAGCCAATTTGGCCCCATTGGCACACAGCACCCACTTACAGGACAGCTCAGCTCCTGCCAATGAGCAGGTTGAGGGTGTAGAATGTTTATCAACAGAGAAACCAACATATCTTTTTGAAAGAACCCGAGTGACACTTTGCTGCCTGGAGGAGGTGCGTGCTCAGTCTCCTCACACCTTCTCCCCATGCAGCAGAAGTTGACACCTTCATTCAGCCAGTTCATCTTGACAGCTGTCATGGGGAAGGTATGTAGGGAGTTCCTCTCACTGGGCAGTAATTCCTAAGTAATCTATCCAGAAGCTTCACTCCCCTGACAGTGAGACTGGCCACATAGAGCAAATAACACAGCTTAGAAAAACAATTTGTTCACCTGGTAGCATACTTCGGTAGGCCTTTAGGTAGGCCCTGGTGGACCCTGGAAGCAACATAACATCCAGCCCTGCAATGAAGTGTCTAGTCACCCTGCCACATACCTCAGGAAGCAGCCCTGGAGCACTATCTGGGAGGCATTCCCCCCAAAAATGGTACAAAAATCAGACATAAAGCACAAGAAGCAAAAAGGAGCCATGATTGGAAAAGAACTTCTATTTTCAATATTAACCCACTATAATATTCAAAATTTCTACCACTGAGCATAGCTTAATACATCTTTTTAGACAAAGGGAGTATCAGAAAAGATCTTCTCATTGATTTGTAAAAATTTTTAAAAATAAGTGAAATGTATAGGAAAAAATTCAAATTAATGGCCTTGTTAGAAAAAAAGCCTAAGAACCTCAGTCTTAATTGTCAATGATCTGTTTTACTATATCTTATCATCATCCTTATTAGGATACTGCTGCAAAATGAAAAAATATATTGTACCATTCCCAGTCTCAGAAGAAAGAATTTTCAAAAGGGGAAGCCCAATTATTGTTAAGGGAATAACTTAACACATTTTCACATTGATTACTTTTTCATTTCTCCTAAAGTCTTAACTAAAGAAGGCAAATCCAAGTAACGTAGCATTTAATTGGGCTGAACCAAAAATAAAAATAGGTAAGAAGTGGAGGCCGTGACAAACTTTTCATTTTGTTGCGTAAAATGTTTTTTACTGACAATATTTAATTCTTTATCATTCCCAATAACACGTTTTCCCATGACAGACTGTCCTGTTCTAGATCGAAATGAGGATTTCTCAATATGATACAGTAGGTGGAAACACTTTTTTGGTGATAGACAATGTTCAGAAAAGCCAAGGTCCACACCCTGCCACAACTGGACTTCCTGATTCAAGACCTGCTCAGTTAATGCAGATCTTTTCAGGCCCAGTAGTGCCAAGACTATCCCTGATTGTAACAGAGAGCCATGCAGTGATGGGTATCTGCTTAGGTCCTTGGGCATGTGCCACTAATTTTCTCCCTGGTCCCCCAAATGTAAGTCACACTGTTACTTATCTACTTGCTATACATACTTCATATATAAATTAATTTGTAAACAAATGAATGCTTCCAAATCTTTCTAAAATCCAGAGTGATCTCCTCTGACTTTCTTTTCTGTTCCCACTCTATCCTACATATCCTATTGATTATCCTCTATGCTTAGTGGCATTCCACTTACAGAACTTCTTCCACCATTTACATAATTTTCAGCTCTGCAGAGGAAGATATGGCCCCTGGCATCGAGAAAGAGTATTGTTCCCCAAGCACTAGCCTCTCTGTCCTCTTAAGCCAAAATATCCATTGTGTGAATGAGAAATAGTAGACTCAGAGAAAAAAAGAAAGATTTCCAATTTTCCACATAAATAGTGTTCCAGCTAAGAGAAATACATTGTGAAGGAATGACCCATCAGAAAATATTGCGTCAATCAGGGGGGAGAACAGGGAATAGAGAGTGTCTGTCCCCACTGTGAGCAGAGTGCAGCCCAAAGGGGAAGCCAGAGTTAAACAAATGAAGCCTAACTTGGCAAATCATTTCCCAAGTACTGGAAAACACACTGTGATGAAGGGTCTGGGGAAAAGAAGTCTCAAAGAAATATCCAATCTTTAATTTCTCTCATTTAGTATCCCTTCCAAGAGGGCTGTTTTGGGGACTTAGCTACACATCCCTCTTTTATTTCCTGGGTTCTCTTTAGGAGAATAAGAGTGAAATTAGAGACAGTGTCAGACCATATGATAGCTCAGAGGAACAGTACATGCCTGGTATACACAGAACCCATAAGTAACTCCTAGGCAATATATATTGTTTGAAGAACTGCCATGTACAGCCCTGGTCACCCAGGGTACTGCTGGGGAAACCTCCAACCAAACAAAAGAAGAATCAGTCTGTAAGACTAGTGTAGCTTCTGGACAGAACTGGACCAGGAATATAGTACCAGTTCAACAACTAATCAATATTTCGAGTTAGAGAAAATAGTAAGTTCTTTATCTGTTAAGTAAATTCAATTATTTTACATTATAGGACTCTTAGAATATGTTGTATCTGTATATGCATAAGATTATTTGAAAAAAAAACTCGAGAATCGTATGAAATAATTAAAAATGACAATGGTTATTATCATTTTCATCTCGGATGATACCACTGCCTGCTTTGAATTATTTATAAAGACAGATATCATTGAATACTCAGTAATATTAGGGAAATAGCACTGATCACTTGCTATGGGTCACAGTGATAGTGCACTGAGTACAGTACATGCTTTGGAGGTAGGTGTCCAACCTGGGTTCTACGCTGGACACCGCAGATGGTCCCCTGAGCCTTGCTGTGGGGGAAGGCCTGTGTATGGAACCGTACGTAAGCCCTGAGTACTGTCTCTGTAGATCCCAAAAGGCCCTAACTAAAACAACATAGATCAATATTCTTGCGCTTTACTTCATGCAGGTGTAGAGGTGTAGAATGGTCATCTTTAGCTACATCTAACTAAAACTAGTAGAATTAGTGCACATAAAAAGCATTTGTACAATTATCCTTTAATCCAAGCCACCTGGTTATGTTCACTATACCTTAGAGTCAAGCCCTCACTAGCCATAAAATGTACGTTAACCACAGGGTTTTGACTCTCACCTTGGATCTGAGGCTTTGACATTTTTAAGAACTTCCAGAATCTTGCCCACTCATAGTGCCAATGAAATTTATATTTTAGGAGGAATTGTACATGCCTAAATTTCCATACTGCCTTGCTACTCAGAAAATTGCCACTCAGCAACAAGCATAAGGAATCTGCCCCCCTTCCCCTTTGAATTTCACCTCTATGTTATATTACTTGTGTGAGTCTAACTGACTGGCACAAGATTTCTGAGTAGAGGCTAAAATTTCTTCCACTTAGCACCCTTAGTGACAGCACTTTGCATTGAAGAGAGTGCACACAACACACAGTGGCGTAAATAAGTCGGGAACTTCAAGCTTAAATATATTAAGTGTAATTTTCTAAATTTAATGAACAATCTAAGAAATACGGTGCAAAACTTGTTTCTTGTGAAAAAGTACCTGACAAACGAACATTATAGTAACTTTTCTTTCACCTTCATACTAACTATGGGGTATTTCCCGCAATTTCAAAGAATATAATGCCTATGCTGATATCAGAACTTGTGTAAAAGGAAAAAACCTGACTTCAGTAAGGATGAAAATCTATTCCTGCACAGTCATAGAGGAATCAAAGTTTCTGTCTTCATCGGTTATAGCTGTAACTTGGGTTCTTACTTATCTTATTCTTTCAAAAGGTCTTTGTACTGGGCCAGTAATAAGCTGGGTTCTTGGCAAATGATTGTTGCCATAAACTCCATGACTTGCTTTTTGCTGGTTTCAGCATAGGCTTTGGGGCCCCAGAGGAACTCAAAGCGTGGAGGATCACTCTTGGGGATCTGTCTATATTCCAGATAGTTGAGCCTCACCAGATCTATTGTAATCAGCTTCCGCGGCTCCCCATAGATGGAGTGCTTCCTTCCAGGAAATACTTTCATCATGCCCAGGAATTTCCAGAGATCTTCCTCCGTGGCGCAGTTGCCCTTCAAGAAGATGATGCCCAGGATATTCATCAGAAGACCGGTCTTGGGGAGCCCCTGTCCAGGATGCAGCCTCCCATTGTTGGGGAGTTTAATCTTGCTCACCAGATCAAAGGAGTGGATCACTGGGTCTACTTCCATGACTTTGACAGCGAACTCCATCTCAATGCGAACTGAAGCTTTCTTTAGGATTTCATCAAAGTGCCCTTCTAACTCTGCACCGATGATCTCTAGCATATCCTTCTTTAGAATGACTTTCTTTGTTTTGAACTTGCACAACAGGAACTGCTCCAGCAGGACAGCCTTCCTGGCTAACTCATCTGGATTTAGATACAGTGGGATTGTAACGAAAGATGGCTTCATTATTTGACTCTTGGAAGAAGTGGCCACAGGTTGTTCTTCCTGGGCCTTCTTAAAATTGGCAGCAGAGGCTGCATGAGGCTGGTCCTTAGTACCATGCACAGGGTGAGGAGTAGAGGTTTTCTTTCCCACATCTTCAGCTTTTCTTCTCTTTGTGGCTTCTCTTTTCTTCAATACCACCGGTGCAATGGATGCAGCCACTTCAGCAGCTTTTCCTTTGGTGGCTTTGGCTGCCTTGCCAGCTGCTACAGCTGCCTGTGCTGAAGCCTTTGTTTCTACTGACACTACTGCCTTGGTCGAGGCTTCTGCTGCCCCTGCCACAAGTGCCTCAGCCGAGGCCTCTGCTGCTCCTGCCAAAAGTGCCTCAAATAAGGGCATTGATGCTGCTGCCACACTTGCCTCAGTCGAGGCTTCTGCTGCTGCTGCTTTAGTGGATTGAGGTAGTGCATGGCCCTGGGTCTCCAGTCGGGCCTGGCGCCGCTTTTCAGAGGCCTTGAGCTTACTCTTGCGCCCACGAGGCATGGTCAGTCAGAATGTATAGGAAAATGGAGACCTGGAAGACAGAGAAGGAAATGTGTTTACCCTGGGAAGGGACGCTCAGCTCTGAATTCCCAGGCATACTGCTGAGTGTTGGGAGGGCACCATTCCACTCTGAGGAACCCCAAAACACCTGCCACCCGCCCCACCCACTTTGAAGTTTACTGTCCCCTGAACGTCACCACATCACCCTACCAACAGCCACCCTGCATCCTGCAAACCCTACTGTCAGTATGCACTTTCACTATCACCCTGTCCCAGCCATGCTGCATGTACTCTAATAAACACTGTCATCTCCCTCATCTTTTCCACCAGTTCCCCAACCCACCCATACCTCATTGTCTCCCTAAACATATATAACCTTCTCGAACTCACCCCAACCCTACCAGCTCCTCCCTTTATTCTCCACCCCCATTCCATTCCTCCACTCAACCTCATCCCCACTGTCTCCCCATCCCCTGCCAAACACCCTGTACTGATCTATAGCCCTGTCATCTCCCCTCCAAACATTCCTCTCCTCACAACCTTGCCCCACAACTGAATCTAATCCTGGTCTTCCCCCAAACCCTGTTACCCTGCTGACATCTACTCCACCATCTCCTCATAGCATTTGGTATTAATGCATGCATTCCCCCCTCTACCTCCACTCTGCTGTCACCCTCATAACCTGCTATCCAACCTCAGCCTCCCCAACCCTGTCATCTCCTTCCACCATTCCTCTACCCCACCATCTCTGTGCTTTTCCTCAGCACTCACCACATTCCCCCACTTCCACATTCCCCACACTCTGCACATCATCTCCCTATAAAGTTCCCCCCACAACACCACTTTCAGCTGTCTTTTCTCCCACATCCTAACTCTATCTCTCCCCACCTTTCTCCTATATCTTTCATATTCTCCCTCTCACCCAAACCATGTCATTTTCCTCTGCTATTCCACCATCTCACCATTTCCACCATTGTTCGCCAACACTGCCATTTCCTCACTTACCCAAAACCCACCATCTCTCTCTGCCTTTCCCCCATACCACATTTACCCACTCACCCCATCCCACATCCCCTTTCCCCATTCCCCCACCCTGCCATTTCCCTCTGCTGTTTGCCTCCCCGGCATTTTCCCCCTCATAGAAACCGCACCATCTTCTTTTGCCTTTTCCTCACACCACCACATTTTCCCACTCACCCCAACTCCACCATCCCCATCTGCCATTCCCCTGTCCAAACATTCCCCTCTGCCTTTTCCTTCCCCTGTTATTTCCATACTCACCCAAACGCAACCATCTGTCTCTGCTTTTCACCATGCATGCCATTTTCCCTCTCAGCCAACCCCACTATTTTCCTCCACCATTCCCCCTCTCCATCATTTGCAACACTCAACCAAACCCTGCCACCTCCCTCTGCCTTTACCCCATGTCTGACATATATTCCACTCACCCCTATCATTCTATCTCCCTTCTGCCTTTCCCCTACCCCACTATTTTCTTACTAACCCAAACCCACAACCCCCTATACCTTTCCCCCACCATTTTCTTACTCACCCAAACCTGCCTCACCCCCTCTACCTTTCCCCCACCATTTTCTTACTCACCCCAAACCTGCCTCACCCCCTCTCCCTTTCCCCCACCATTTTCTTACTCACCCCAAACCTGCCTCACCCCCTCTACCTTTCCCTGATCCCACCATATTTTTCTTCACCCAAACTCGCCATTGCCCTCTGCCTTTCCCTCATCCCACCACATTTCCCTTTTTACCCCAACTCACCATCTCCCTCTGCCATTTCCACATCCCAACTCTCCTTCCTCTATTCCCCAGCCCTGCTTTCTCTTTCCACCTTTTCCCCATGCCAGCCATGTCCCTCTATTCCTAACCACACGATCTCCCTCTGCTTTTCTTCTTCCATGCTACATTCCCACACACACCCTACCCATCCAAGTTACTTTCCCCACCTGTCCCATACTTGCCATCTCCCTTCACCATTCCCCACCACACCGCATTACCCCAGACTACACTGATCCCACCAACTCCCCCAACTCCCACCCACCCTCAACCTGCCTTATTTCCACCCACCACCAAGCCTAGTATATCCCCCAAACTGGCACTATCCTATTCACAGCCACTTCCAACCCTACTTCACCACCTTCTCTCACTTGTAAGTGCTCTATCTACCCTCCCCACTGCCATCCCCCTAAATTTCACCACCCTTCTTCTACCCTTGTAAACCCTCCCCACCTGCAACCAGGCCCAGTGATTTTCCTCTACCTGCCATCTCCTCCAATGCCCACCTATCCACCCAATCCTAGTTTTCGCCGACGCATCTTCAACACTACTTAGTCTCTTCGGTCTAAATTAGTCTCAACTCACATCCTAAATCTTAAAGCCCCCACTCCTATTCCCAACCAACTCATCGTCTCTCTGCAATAACCACCTCCAAACTTGTTTTCTTCC
Source organism: Suncus etruscus (assembly GCF_024139225.1). NCBI lineage: Eukaryota > Metazoa > Chordata > Mammalia > Eulipotyphla > Soricidae > Suncus > Suncus etruscus. The sequence goes on along the minus strand of NC_064868.1, from coordinate 22,654,243 downwards.
CCATTACCCTCAGCTATATCTTCATTTTGTTTTCACACCTAGGTCCTGTGACTATATCTGATGACCCTAACTGGAGGCGAACTGACCCCTTATACCACTCCCCCACCTGGTAAGAGCACAAGGGTCATAGACACAATGAGAATGTTCCCAAAATAGGACAAGGACAAGAAGGACAGTCCAAGGCTCTAAATTTAGTGCTCACTCCAGTGCCCTCCCCAGCAAGTCTTGTCTGTGAAGGTGCCATGTCTTTGTCTGCCACCCCACCCTCATCCCTCTGGTACTATTCCTGATATGCCCACCATACTGTCCCTCTTTTCCTCAGGCTCGTGATCCTTCCCCAGAAGGATCCATCTTGTAGAGAAGGAGATTCCCTACTACCACTTGTCCATTTCCCTACAGACAACGAATTGAAGACAGGTTGGAGGGTTACTGCCTCGTGTTTTCCGCCTGAGAACCCTCACGTTCATCAATTGAACACCTTCCCCCATGTCTCTCCAAATTGGCTCCGGTCTCCCTGAACCAGAACAGAGAACCCGCAAGAGTATGGACAATACCCCAGCCTCCTGTGCGGACCTAGGGACCTAGGTTTCACTCAGCCCTCATTTTCTCAGTCCATTCATTCCTGTGGGAGCAGAGTCTTGGCTGTGGGTAATATGTCGCCACTGAGACACCCAAGACGTTAGTGTTTGCAACGCCCTCTAAGCCCAACCGTTTTTTTTACACGGGATACTCAGTCTTTTGCGGGGACTGTCCCAATGTGTCTAGTGGTTCCTTATTCAATAAATAAAGCTTAGGGGTACTCACAGGCTAGAAGAAGTCTCCTGTGATCACGGTTCCTCTCCTGGGTTATGGCTGTAATCCGGCAACTGTGGGGATTCCACTTCCGGGCCTCCAGTCGTGTCAGGTCACGACCCCCGGCAACCACCTTCCATAAAGATGGCCACCGGAAATGGAAACCGGAACTAGTATAACACGGAGATACAGAGCCAAGCCGCGGCGGGGTTTTCTGCTGTAGGAATGGCCAGCACGGGACACATAGCAGGCTGCTCCATTTCTTCTCATGGTCTGCAGTGGCTTCGTTGGGGAATTCTGGGACCCAAGATTTAACTTCGCATGAAGCTAAATGGCCGTCCATCAAATGGCTGCAGTGCATGCTTGCATGCTGGGGTCCCAAGTTTGCTCCCTGGCACTGTGAGGTTGCATGAATACCACAGAGTGTAACCCTGGTCACCTTCCACCACCAGTGGTTGCCCAGAACCTACCTACAAGTAATTCCCCCAGGCATATCCCATAGAATAGTTGCTTATTTTGTCTCTTAAGGATATGTGATAAGACTGTTGCAAAACCTCATCTGAGAACTGCGTTTGATAAAACTCATCTTTGGGAAACTTGTGTGTGTAAATTATATAAAAATAGATATTCTATATAAAATATATATTATATGTATATATATGTAATGAAGTATCAGTAGTAGACAAATATCTGCTCATTTATGAATAACAGTTTAATCAGGCTTTGTTCTCAATATATCCTCTGGGTATGTTTTTTTTACTATAGCACAATAATTTATTAGGCTGTAACAAACTTTACAATTATTGTGACAATAGTGAGTTCAAAAAAGAATCTCAAGTTTCTAAAATACCTAAAGCATGCAGATCATATGCTTTCATGCTAGATTTAATACATGATCAAACATTTTAGTTTGAAAAGTTAATTTTTTTTTTTTTGGTTTTTTTTGGGCCACACCCTGTGACGCTCAGGGGTTACTCCTGGCTATGCGCTCAGAAGTTGCTCCTGGCTTCTTGGGGGACCATATGGGACGCCGGGGGATCGAACCGCGGTCCATCCTAGGCTAGCGCAGGCAAGGCAGGCACCTTACCTCCAGCGCCACCGCCCGGCCCCAAAAGTTAATTTTTAATACTGAAAAAATATTTATTAACTTTTAATAATTGCCCAAGAGAAGGCAGAATTGCACTGAAGGTTTACAATGAGGATTGTATTATTTCATGCACATTTGTAGGTGGGAGATGGGCCATTTTAGTTATTTATTTTTCCAAACAGGATGCTTTAATGAAGGAATATATTTTATATCCTTGTATTAGGAATTTCTATAATAATTAATAAGAAACCTATATACTGAAAACTCAGTATAGATGTACATATCTTCTCTCTCTCACACCCAAGTTCATGTGTTTTATAGAAGAGAAAAAGGCTGCATTTTTTTTAAAGACCCTCAACTTCTTGAATGAAGCCCACTCAGCTATATGCACTGCTCGAGAACTAAACCTGCATGGAAAAGCAAATGCTTGAACTTCTGTACTATCTCTATCTCTCTTGAACCTCTATATTTTCATTAGCACTGATAACTCTTATATTCCCCCAAAATTGGGAATTCTTTTACTGAAAACATTTGTCATTGTGGATCTGAATTATTGTTCAAAGAAAGTTCTTATCTATATAAGTGAAATGTCTTTTTAATCACAAGAGTGTTTTCATTCGTTTTTTTTTTTATAATTTTCACTCTATCTTTCTCACTAAAAAGACCTATAACTCCTGGGGCTGGCAGGTAACACAGTGGTAGGGCATTTGCCTTACAAGCGGCCGACCTGGGAGGGTCTCTATTTGATTCCAGGCATCCAATATGGTCCACTGAGCCTTCCAGGATCAATTTCTGAGTGCAGAGCCAGGAGGAACCCCTGAGCACTGCCGGGTGCAGCTCTGGGCATGTTTTAAAATCTATTATAAGTAGGGTAAAATACTTTTTCTGAGAAAAATAGAACAGTGGAATATTTTAGCTTCTAAAAAATAGCTTTTCTCCAATAATGCATTATTGCTTTTATATTAGCCACATTTTATGCTTAACACTCTGCAAATCAGAGCTTCTGAGAATTTTGTCAGGGACCTATCTTTTTGTAATTTCCAGTTACATTTCATTAAAACATTCCTATTTTCATTCTTTCACCCCCCACCAACCCCTTGTACTTTTCCAAATGACACACAAGTTACATAAATAGCCATTAAAATGGAGTGAGTTTTGGTACTCAGAACAAGACCTTTCAAAACAAGAAACATGTCAAAACTATAGTTTCTGTTTATGTTACCAATGAGGGAGCACCCTCTGGTTTCTCAGAAACTCCCCTGAAAAGATGTGCACTCCACAACTGGTAATGGATGAGTTATATCCCCGTACCATGATCCCGCACAAATCAGCACTACCAGATTGAACTTGTAACTTCCCTGAAGGAAACCAAAAATGTGATTGCCTTTGGAGATATTGTCTTGAATCAGATAATTAAGAAGATTTCACTAGAATGGTCCATAATCCACTGTCTAAATTCAGGTCTGTCCCCAAAGTATAAAATTGTCAGGAGGTACACTAGGAATAATGTGAGTAAACAAGTCCTATGGGGGGCATTTTTGGTCAGATTAAAGAGGGGACCCTAGATGATATGGTAGTGTTTATGGATAATGACGTCAGCAAAACCCAGTACAGTCGAGAGACCAAATTTCTATTTTTAAGAAAGAAAAGGATTCATTGCGATCATATGCTCAATAAAGGCCATAGAAATTCTCTACCTCCCTGCCACTTTGTGTGAGTATTTAGACTGTTACATGAAGGTATTTCAAAATCTTAATATTTTTTAAAAACCAAAGATTATCATTTATTATATTATCCATATTATATGGGTTTTGTATATAAATATATATTATATCAATATATATTTTATAGCATATGTAATAATGTAATAAACCTCTGGCAGAAGCAATCAACTTTTTTAGAAAGCTAGAAACATCCTATTTTCACAATAAAGAGGGAGAGCACACAATCAAGAAACTGTAGCTGAATCCAGGTAGGAGAATTTTGTGTTATTATTTTACTTCTCCCATACTGACTCCATCAGTCAGTGGAAAGACAGAATGGGAGCTAGCTTTCCAGAATGGGTTCCTAAAGCTAAAGAGGAGGAAAAAGTACTGTTTTCCTAGAGAACTAAGGGTAAAAATAGTCCTATTACTTTTAATTTAAGACGCTCCACGAGGAGAACCTTAAAAAGACATTTCAAAATAAATATGTTAGTCACTGTTGTCTAAGGTAAGGAAGGGCTAAGCGTGTAAATAGTAGCTAGACCAAAAGGCTCAGAAAGAAGGGCTTTAGAAAGCTTCCAAGAGGCCACAGTTGTAGCACAGCCTTGCATGCTGCTGAACCAGTTTTAATTTCTGGCATCACTTATTGTCCCCTGAGACTCCAGGAGTGAATCCTGAGTTCAATGTCAGTAGTTAGCCCTGAACACTACTATTATGCCCCAACAACAACAACAAAAAAACAAAACAAAACAAAATTAAAAATCTACCACATTGTTCTGGGGGTCTTGACAATATCATGCACACAGCTATGTTCTACTCAAAATTATACCCTGCAACAGTGGCTCTTAACCTTTTTCACACATAGAATGGACTCACTATCCTAGAAGACTTAATCTCAACTCAGGCTTCGTGTTAGGTACCTTGCAAACAGACAAATTAAAAGAAGTGAAAGGTCAGATGTGTCAACTGCCCACATAGTAAAACAGACTCTCACAGAAAGGTAGAACCCATTGCAACAAATGGAGTTGTTTTATATTTTAGTTCTGGGCATTAAAGAAATACATCAAATTGCTACAGGTCAGTAAGAGAAGTCCAGGCATAATCCTTATAGTTGAAATTTGGAAGGAAATTGGCAGAGGCAAATATTGATGCAAGCAAGACTTTCCTTATCTTTGCTTGAACCTAAAGGGAGAGAAGGTTTGAGATGCTAAGAAACCAGTCAGTCTGATAGCAGCTCACTCTCCATGGTCTCATTTTTATTTTTGTTTTGGGGAAGGCACACGCAGCCATGCTCAGGGGTTACTCCTGGCAGGCTGAAGGGACCATATGGGATGCTGGGGATAGAACCTGGGCAAGCCATGTGCTAGGCAAACGCCCTACCATCTATGCTTGGTCTTGCTTTTAAACAAATGGTAAAAACCTTATCCTGGTTGAGAGGTAAGGGAGAAGGAGAAGGAAAGGAATGGGGAGGAGAAAGGGAAGAGAAGTTGGAGGGTAAGGAGTAGAAAAAAGGACAGAGATTATGGTCCTTGCTTTGTACAAGCCAAATCTGGTTTGATGCCCTGAACCTCCAATGATCCCCTCTAAGCACCAAGAGGAGTGATCCCCGAGCACAGAGCCAGGAGTAAGCCTTGAGCATATCCGGTGTGGCTCAACAACACTTCACCAAATAAAACAGCCCATCATCCCTCAGTGATATTTCTTGGCATGTTCCATCTTCACATTGATATTGGATTGATATTGGATGCTAGTAATAAGAGCAGTGTTAAAACCAAGTATTCCTGAGACCTAGTGAGGAATAACTTTGTCATTTCGTGGTGACTAAAATATTCCCCCCAAAAAGAGAATACAAATAGAAAATAATAAGATAAAGTACGGTGCAAATGATGATGTCCTGCAGGCTTTCTTTCAAGGTCTGCAAAATTACTGCAGGATCACTAGATTTTAGTTAACTAATTACCCTTATTTTGCTTAGTAGGAAGAGGGCTTGTAATTCTGAAAGCCCCCAGTAAGGCTGTATTTGTCCAGTGGTAAGAGAAGTTGAGGTTCTGGGAGGCTGGTGATTATGGGATGGAGGCACGTGGCCAGCTTAGTGTCCTATTAGCCTCTCCTTGAATGGGGTCAGTGATAATAGTGACAGGCAGGACACTTTAACCTCCTCCCCCTCATATTGTTTCTCTCCTTCCATCCAGTCCAGTCACATCCAGTGCATCAGGACACCAGGCATGTCAAAAATCGGCTGTGATCTTGGTACCCTCTCATGGCTAGTGAGTGCTTTCTGCCAGGATCTCTGGACACGGTGCAAAGGTAGAAGCCAATTTGGCCCCCGAGGCACACAGCACCCACTTACAGGACAGCTCAGCTCCTGCCAATGAGCAGGTTGAGGGTGTAAAATGTTTATCAACAGAGAAACCAACATATGTTTTTGAAAGAAGCTGAGTGACACTTTGCTGCCTGGAGGAGGTGCATGCTCAGTCCTCACACCTTCTCCCCATGCAGCAGAAGTTGACACCTTCATTCAGCCAGTTCATCTTGACAGCTGTCATGGGGAAGGTATGTAGGGAGTTCCTCTCACTGGGCGGTAATTCCTAAGTAATCTATCCAAAAGTTTCACTCCCATGACAGTGAGACTGGCCACATAGAGCAAATAACACAGCTTAGAAAAACAATTAGTTCACCTGGTAGCATGCTTGGGTAGGCCTTTAGGTAGGCCCTGGTAGACCCTCGAAGCAACATAACATCCAGCCCTGCAATGAAGTGTCTAGTCACACTGCCACATACGTCAGGAAGCAGCCCTGGAGCACTATGTGGAGGCATTGCCCCCCCAAAATCGTAAAAAATCAGACATAAAGCACAAGAAGCAAAAAGGAGCCATGATTGGAAAAGAATTTCTATTTTCAAAATTAACCCACTATAATATTCAAAATTGCTACCACTGAGCATAGCTTAATACATCTTTTTAGACAAAGGGAGTATCAGAAAATATGTTCACATTGATTTGTAAAAGTTTTTAAAAATAAATGAAATGTATAGGAAAAAATTCAAATTAATGGCCTTGATAGACAAAGAGCCTAAGAACCTCACTCTTAATTGTATCTGTTTTACTATATCTTATCATCATCCTTATTAGGATACTGCTGCAAAATGAAAAAATATACTGTACCATTCCCAGTCTCAGAATAAAGTATTCTCAAAAGGGGAAGCCCAATTATTTTTAAGGGAATAACTTAACACATTTTCACATTGATTACGTTTTCATTTTTCCTAAATACTTCACTAAAGAAGGCAAATCCAAGTAACGTAGCATTTAATTGGGCTGAACCAAAAATAGAAATAGGTAAGAAGTGGAGGCCTTGACAAACTTTTCATTTTGTTGCGTCAAATGTTTTTTACTAACAATATTTAATTCTTTATCATTCCCAATAACACGTTTTCCCATGACAGATTGTCCTGTTCTAGATCGAAATGAGGATTTCTCAATTTGATATAGTAGGTGGAAACACTTTTTTGGTGATAGTCAACGTTCAGAAAAGAAAAGGTCCACACCCTGCCACAACTGGACTTCCTGATACAAGACCTGCTCAGTTTATGCAGATCTTTTCAGGCCCAGTAGTGCCAGGACTATCCCTGGTTGTAACAAAGAGCCATGCAGTGATGGGTATCTGCTTAGGTCCTTGGGCATGTGCCACTAATTTTCTCCCTGGTCCCCCAAATATAATGCAAACTGTTACTTATCTACTTGCTATACAGACTTCATATATAAATTAAATAGTAAACAAATGAATGCTTCCAAATCTTTTTAACACCAGAGTGTTCTCCTCTGACTTTCTTTTCTGTGTCCACTGTATCCTAAGTATCCTATTGATTATCCTCGTAGCTTAGTGCCATTCCACTTACAGAACTTCTTCCACCATTTACATAATTTTCACCTCTGCAGAGGAAGATATGGCCCCTGGCATCGAGAAAGAGTATTGTTCCCCAAGCACTAGCCTGTCTGTCCCCTTAAGCCAAAATATCCATTGTGTGAATGAAAAATAGTAGACTCAGAGAAAAAAAAAAAGATCTCCAATTTGCCAGATAGTGTTCCAACTAAGAAAAATACATTGTGAAGGAATGACCCATCAGAATATATTGCTGTCAATCAGGGGGGAGAACAGGGAATAGAGAGTGTCTGTCCCACTGTGAGCAGAGTGCAGCCCAAAGGGGAAGCCAGCGTTAAACAAATGAAGCCTACCATGGCAAATCATTTCCCAAGTACTGGAAGACACACTGTGAAGAAGGGTCTGGAGAAAAGAAGTCTCAAAGGAAATATCCAATCTTTAACTTCTCTCATTTAGTTTCCCTTCCAAGAGGGCTGTTTTGGGGACATAGCTACACATCCCTCTTTTATTTCCTGGGTTCCCTTTAGGAGAAGAAGAGTGAAATTAAGAGACAGTGTCAGACCATATGATAGCTCAGAGGAACAGTACATGCCTGGTACACACAGAACCCATAAGTAACTCCTAGGCAATATATGTTGTTTGAAGAACTGCCATGTACAGCCCTGGTCACCCAGGGTACTGCTGGGGAGCCCTCCAACCAAACAAAAGAAGAATCAGTCTGTAAGACTAGTGTAGCCTCTGGACAGTACTGAACCAGGAATATAGTACCAGTTCAACAACTAATCAATATTGGGAGTTAGAGAAAATTGTAAGATCTTTATCTGTTAAGTAAATTTAATTATTTTACATTATAGGACTCTTAGAATATGTTGTATCAGTATATTCATAAGATTATATGAAGAAAATTGAGAATATGGGACGGGCGGTGGCGCTAAAGGTAAGGTGCCTGCCTTGCCTGCGCTAGCCTTGGACGGACCGCGGTTCGATCCCCCGGTGTCCCATATGGTCCCCCAAGCCTGGAGCAACTTCTGAGCACATAGTAAGGAGTAACCCCTGAGCGTTACCGGGTGTGGCCCAAAAACCAAAAAAAAATTGACAATAGTATGAAATAATTAAAAATGACAATGATTAGTAGCATTTTCATCTCGGATGATACCACTGCCTACTTTAAATTATTTATAAAGATAGATATCATTGAATCCTCAGTAATATTAGGGAAACAACACTGATCTCTTGCTCTGGGTCACAGTGATAGTGCACTGAGTACAGGACATGCTTTGGACGTAGGTGTCCAACTTGGGTTCTACACTAGACCCCAAAGATAGGGAAAGCCTGTGTATGGAACCATGGGTAAGCCCTGAGCACTGTCTCTGTAGCTCCCAAAAGGCCCTAACTAAAACAACATAGATCAATATTCTTGCGGTTTACTTCATTCAGGTGTAGAGGTGTAGAATGGTCATCTTTAGCTACATATATCTTGAGCTAGTAGAATTAGTGTCCACATAAAAAGCATTTGTACAATTATCTTTTAATCCAAACCACCTTGTTATGTTCACTATACCATAGAGTATCAAGCCCTCAGTAGCCATAAAATGTATGTTAACCACAGGCTTTGGACTCTCACCTTGGATCTGAGGTGTTGACCTTTCTAACAACTTCCAGACTCTTGCCCACACATAGTGCCAATGAAAATTATATTTCAGGAGGAATTGTTCATGCCTAAATTTCCATACTGCCTTGCTACTCAGAAAAATGCCACTCAGCAACAAGCATAAAGAATATGCCCCCCCCTCGTCCCTTCAAATTTCACCTCTATGTCATATTACTTGTGTGAGTCTAACTGACAGGCTCAAGATTTCTGAGTAGAGGCTAAAATTTCCTCCACTTAGCACCCTTAGTGCCAGCACATTGCATTGAAGGAGTGCACACACACACAGTGGCGTAAATAAGTCGGGAACTTCAAGGTTAAATGTATTAAGTTTAATTTTCTAAACTTAATGAACAATCTAAGAAATACAGTGCAAAGCTTGTTTCCTGTGAAAAATTATCTGACAAACGAACATCATAGTAACTTATTTTTTCACCTTAATACTAACTGTGGGGTATTCCCCCAATTTCAAATAACATAATGCCTATGCTGATATCAGAACTTGTGTAAAAGGAAAAAACCTGACTTCAGTAAGGATGAAAATCTATTTCTGCACAGTCATAGAGGAATCAAAGTTCCTGTCTTCTTCGGTTATAGCTGTAACTTGGGTTCTTACTTATCTTCTTCTTTCAAAAGGTCTTTGAACTGGGCCAGTAATACGCTGGGATCTTGGCGATTGATTGTTGCCATAAACTCCAAGACTTGCTTTTTGCTGGTTTCAGCATAGGCTTTGGGGCCCCAGAGCAACTCAAAGCGTGGAGGATCACTCTTGGGGATCTGTCTATATTCCAGATAGTTGAGCCTCACCATATCTTTTGTAATCAGCTTCCGCGGCTCCCCATAGGTGGAGTGCTTCCTTCCAGGAAATATTTTCATTATGCTCAGGTATTTCCAGAGATCTTCCTCCGTGGCGCGGTTGCCCTTCAAGAGGATGATGCCCAGGATATGCATCAGAAGACCGGTCTTGGGGAGCCCCTGGCCAGGACGCAGCCTCCCATTGTTGGGGAGTTTAATCTTGCTCACCAGATCAAAGGAGTGGATCACTGGGTCTACTTCCATGACTTTGACTGCGAACACCATCTCAATGCGCACTGAAGCTTTCTTTAGGATTTCGTCAAAGTGCCCTTCTAACTCTGCACCGATGATCTCTAGCATATCCTTCTTCAGAATGACTTTCTTTGTTTTGAATTTGTACAACAGGAACTGCTCCAGCACCACAGCCTTCCTGGCTAACTTATCCGGATTTAGATACAGTGGGATTGCAAGGAAGGATGCCTTCTTTTTTTGACTCTTGGAAGAAGTGGCCACATGTTGTTCTTCCTGGGACTTCTTAAAATTGGCAGCTGAGGCAGCAAGAGGCTGATCCTTAGTACCATGCATAGGCTGAGGAGTAGAGGTTTTCTTTCCCACATCTTCAGCTTTTCTTCCCTTTGTGGCTGCTCTTTTCTTCACTACCACCGGTGCAATGGATGCAGCCACTGCAGCAGCTTTTCCTTTGGTGGCTGTGGCTGCCTTGCCAGCTGCTACAGCTGCCTGTGCTGAAGCCTTTGCTGCTCCTGCCAGAAGTGCCTCATCCGAGGCCTCTGCTGCTCCTGCCAGAAGTGCCTCAGCCGAGGCCTCTGCTGCTCCTCCCAGCAGTGCCTCAGCCGAGGCCTCTGCTGCTCCTGCCAGAAGGGCCTCAGCCGAGGCCTCTGCTGCTCCTGCCAGAAGGGCCTCAGCCGAGGCCTCTGCTGCTCCTGCCAGAAGGGCCTCAGCCGAGGCCTCTGCTGCTCCTGCCAGAAGGGCCTCAGCCGAGGCCTCTGCTGCTCCTGCCAGAAGTGCCTCAGCCGAGGCCTCTGCTGCTCCTGCCAGAAGTGCCTCAGCCGAGGCCTCTGCTGCTCCTGCCAGAAGTGCCTCAACTGAGGCCATTGATGCTGCTGCCACACCTGCCTCAGCCGAGGCTTCTGCTGCTGCTTTGGTGGCTTGAGCCACTGCATGGCCTTGGGTCTCCAGTCGGGCCTGGCGCCGCTTCTCAGAGGCCTTCTGCTTACTCTTGCGCCCACGAGGCATGGTCAGTCAGAATGTATAGGAAAATGGAGACCTGGAAGACAGAGAAGGAAATGTGTGCACCCTGGGAAGGGACGCTCAGCTCTGATTCCCCAGGTATACTTCTGAGTGTTGGGAGGGCAGCATTGCATTCTGAGGAACCCCAAAACACCTGCCACCCGCCCCACCCACTCAGAAGTTTTCTGTCCCCTGAACGTCACCACATCACCCTACCAACAGCCACCCTGCATCCTGCAAACCCTAATGTCACTATACACTATCACTATCACCCTGTCCCAGCCATGCTGCATGTACTCTAATAAACACTGTCATCTCCCTCATCTTTTCCACCAGTTCCCCAACCCACCCATACCCCATTGTCTACCTCAACACATATACCCTTCTCGAACTCACCCCAACCCTACCAGCTCCTCCCGTTATTCTCCACCCCCATTCCATTCCTCCACTCAACCTCATCCCCACTGTCTCCCCATCCCCTGCCAAACACCCTGTACTCATCTATAGCCCTGTCTTCTCCCCTCCAACCATTCCTCTCCTCATCACCTTTCCCCACAACTACATCTAATCCTGGTCTTCCCCCAAACCCTGTTACCCTGCTGACATCTACTCAACCATCTCATAGCATTTGGTATGAATGAATGCATTCCCCCTCTCTACCTCCACTATGCTGTCACCCTCATACCCTGCTATCCAACCTCAGCCTCCCCAACACAGTCATCTCCTTCCACCATTCCTCTACCCCACCATCTCTATGCTTTTCCTCATCACTCACCACATTCTCCCACTTCCACATTCCCCACACTCTGCACATCATCTCCCTATAAAGTTCCCCCCACAACACCACTTTCAGCTGTCTTTTCTCCCACATCCTAACTCCATCATCTCTCCCCACCTTTCTCCTATATCTTACATATTCTCCCTCTCACCAAACCATGTCATTTTCCTCTGCTATTCCACCATCTCGCCATTTGCACCATTGTTCGCCAACACTGCCATTTCCTCACTTACGCAAAACCCATCATCTCTCTCTGCCTTTCCCCCATACCACATTTACCCACTCACCCCATCCCACATCCCCTTTCCCCATTCCCCACCCTGCCATTTCCCTCTGCTGTTTGCCTCCCCGGCAATTTCCCCCTCACAGGAACCGCACCATCTTCTTTTGCCTTTTCCTCACACCCACCACATTTTCCCACTCACCCCAACCCCACCATCCCCATCTGCCATTCCCCTGTCCAAACATTCCCCTCTGCCTTTTCCTTCCCCTGTTATTTCCATACTCACCCAAACCCCACCATCTGTCTCTGCTTTTCACCATGCCTGCCATTTTCCCTCTCAGCCCACCCCACTATTTTCCTCCACCATTCCCCCTCTCCATCATTTGCAACACTCAACCAAACCCTGCCACCTCACTCTGCCTTTACCCCATGTCTGACATATATTCCATTCAACCCTATCATTCTATCTCCCTTCTGCCTTACCCCTACCCCACTATTTTCTTACTAACCCAAACCCACAATCCCCTCTACCTTTCCCCCACCATTTTCTTACTCACCCAAACCTGCCTCACCCCCTCTACCTTTCCCCCACCATTTTCTTACTCACCCCAAACCTGCCTCACCCCCTCTCCCTTTCCCCCACCATTTTCTTACTCACCCCAAACCTGCCTCACCCCCTCTACCTTTCCCTGATCCCACCATTTTTTTCTTCACCCAAACTCGCCATTGCCCTCTGCCTTTCCCTCATCCCACCACATTTCCCTTTTTACCCTAACTCACCATCTCCCTCTGCCATTTCCACATCCCAACTCTCCTTCCTCTATTCCCCAGCCCTGCTTTCTCTCTCCACCTTTTCCCCATGCCAGCCATGTCCCTCTATTCCTTACCACACGATCTCCCTCTGCTTTTCTTCTTCCATGCTACATTCCCACACACACCCTACCCATCCAAGTTACTTTCCCCACCTGCCCCATACTTGCCATCTCCCTTCACCATTCCCCACCACACCGCATTACCCCAGACTACACTGATCCCACCAACTCCCCCAACTCCCACCCACCCTCAACCTGCCTTATTTCCACCCACCACCAAGCCTAGTATATCCCCCAAACTGGCACTATCCTATTCACAGCCACTTCCAACCCTACTTCACCACCTTCTCTCACTTACTTGTAAGTGCTCTATCTACCCTCCCCACTGCCATCCCCCTAAATTTCACCACCCTTCTTCTACCCTTGTAAACCCTCCCCACCTGCAACCAGGCCCAGTGATTTTCCTCTACCTGCCATCTCCTCCAATGCCCACCTATCCACCCAATCCTAGTTTTCGCCGACGCATCTTCAACACTACTTAGTCTCTTCGGTCTAAATTAGTCTCAACTCACATCCTAAATCTTAAAGCCCCCACTCCTATTCCCAACCAACTCATCGTCTCTCTGCAATAACCACCTCCAAACTTGTTTTCTTCCCCATTACCCTCAGCTATATCTTCATTTTGTTTTCACACCTAGGTCCTGTGACTATATCTGATGACCCTAACTGGAGGCGAACTGACCCCTTATACCACTCCCCCACCTGGTAAGAGCACAAGGGTCATAGACACAATGAGAATGTTCCCAAAATAGGACAAGGACAAGAAGGACAGTCCAAGGCTCTAAATTTAGTGCTCACTCCAGTGCCCTCCCCAGCAAGTCTTGTCTGTGAAGGTGCCATGTCTTTGTCTGCCACCCCACCCTCATCCCTCTGGTACTATTCCTGATATGCCCACCATACTGTCCCTCTTTTCCTCAGGCTCGTGATCCTTCCCCAGAAGGATCCATCTTGTAGAGAAGGAGATTCCCTACTACCACTTGTCCATTTCCCTACAGACAACGAATTGAAGACAGGTTGGAGGGTTACTGCCTCGTGTTTTCCGCCTGAGAACCCTCACGTTCATCAATTGAACACCTTCCCCCATGTCTCTCCAAATTGGCTCCGGTCTCCCTGAACCAGAACAGAGAACCCGCAAGAGTATGGACAATACCCCAGCCTCCTGTGCGGACCTAGGGACCTAGGTTTCACTCAGCCCTTATTTTCTCAGTCCATTCATTCCTGTGGGAGCAGATTCTTGGCTGTGGGTAATATGTCGCCACTGAGACACCCAAGACGTTAGTGTTTGCAACGCCCTCTAAGCCCAACCGTTTTTTTTACACGGGATACTCAGTCTTTTGCGGGGACTGTCCCAATGTGTCTAGTGGTTCCTTATTCAATAAATAAAGCTTAGGGGTACTCACAGGCTAGAAGAAGTCTCCTGTGATCACGGTTCCTCTCCTGGGTTATGGCTGTAATCCGGCAACTGTGGGGATTCCACTTCCGGGCCTCCAGTCGTGTCAGGTCACGACCCCCGGCAACCACCTTCCATAAAGATGGCCACCGGAAATGGAAACCGGAACTAGTATAACACGGAGATACAGAGCCAAGCCGCGGCGGGGTTTTCTGCTGTAGGAATGGCCAGCACGGGACACATAGCAGGCTGCTCCATTTCTTCTCATGGTCTGCAGTGGCTTCGTTGGGGAATTCTGGGACCCAAGATTTAACTTCGCATGAAGCTAAATGGCCGTCCATCAAATGGCTGCAGTGCATGCTTGCATGCTCGGGTCCCAAGTTTGCTCCCTGGCACTGTGAGGTTGCATGAATACCACAGAGTGTAACCCTGGTCACCTTCCACCACCAGTGGTTGCCCAGAACCTACCTACAAGTAATTCCCCCAGGCATATCCCATAGAATAGTTGCTTATTTTGTCTCTTAAGGATATGTGATAAGACTGTTGCAAAACCTCATCTGAGAACTGCGTTTGATAAAACTCATCTTTGGGAAACTTGTGTGTGTAAATTATATAAAAATAGATATTCTATATAAAATATATATTATATGTATATATATGAAATGAAGTATCTGTAGTACACAAATATCTGCTCACGTATGAATAACAGTTTAATCAGACTTTGTTCTCAATATATCCTCTGGGTTTTTTTTAATAAAAGCACAATTTATTAGGCAGTAACACATTTAGAATTGTGACAATAGTGAGTTCAAAAAAGTTCAAAAAAGCATGCAGATCATATGCTTACATGCTAGATAGAATACATGATCAAACATTTTAATTTGAATAGTTAATTTTGAATACTGAAACATATTTATTAACATTTAATAACTGCCCAAGGGAAGGCAAAATTGCACTGAAGGATGACAATGAGGATTCTATGATTTCATTCACATCTGATGGTGGGAGATGGGCCATTTTAGTGATTTATCTTTCCAAACAAGATGCTTTAATTAAGGAATATATTTTATATCCTTGTATTAGGAATTTCTATAATAATTAATAACAAACCTGTATGGTGATAACTCAGTGTAGCTGTACATGTCTTCTGTCTGTCACACCCAAATTCATGTTTTATAGAAGAGGAAAAGGCTGCCTTTTTTTAAAACCCTCAACTTCTTGAATGAAGCCCACCCAGCTATATGTATTGCTAGAGACCGAACCCTGCCTGGAAAAGCAAATACTTGAATTTCTGTACTATCTCTATTTCTCTTGAACCTCTATATTTTTATTAGCCCTGATAACTTTTATATTCCCCCCAAAATTGGGAATTATTTTACTTGAAACATTTGTCATTGTGGATCTGAGTTATTGTTCAAAGAAAGTTCTTATCTGTATAAGTGAAATGTTTTTTAAATCACAAGAGTGTTTTCATTCGTTTTTTTATAATTTCACTTTATCTTTCTCGCTAAAAAGACCTATAACTCCTGGGTCTGGCGTGTTAGCACACTGGTAGGGCATTTGCCTTGCAAGCAACTGACCTGGGAGTGTCTCTATTTGATTCCAGGCATCCAATATGGTTCAATGAGCCTTCCAGGATCAGTTTCTGAGTGCAGAGCCAGGAGGAACCCCTGAGCACTGCCGGGTGCAGCTCTGGGCATGTTTTTTAAATCCATTATATGTAGGAGAAAATGCATTTTTTGAGAAAAATAGAACAGTGGAATATTTTAGCTTCTAATAAATAGCTTTTCTCCAATAATGCATTATTGCTTTTATATTAGCCACATTTTATGCTTAACACTCTGCAAATCAGAGCTTCTAAGAATTTTGTCAGGGACCTATCTTTTTGTAATTTCCAGTTACATTTCATTAAAACATTCCTATTTTCATTCATTCACCCCCCACCAACCCCTTGTACTTTTCCAAATGACACACAAGTTACATAAATAGCCATTAAAATGGAGTGAGTTTTGGTACTCAGAACAAGACCTTTCAAAACAAGAAACATGTCAAAACTATAGTTTCTGTTTATGTTACCAATGAGGGAGCACCCTCTGGTTTCTCAGAAACTCCCCTGAAAAGTTGTGCACTCCACAACTGGTAATGGATGAGTTATATCCCCGTACCATGATCCCGCACAAATCAGCACTACCAGATTGAACTTGTAACTTCCCTGAAGTAAACCAAAAATGTGATTGCCTTTGGAGATATTGTCTTGAATCAGATAATTAAGAAGATTTCACTAGAATGGTCCATAATCCACTGTCTAAATTCAGGTCTGTCCCCAAAGTATAAAATTGTCAGGAGGTACACTAGGAATAATGTGAGTAAACAAGGCCTATGGGGGGCAGTTTTGGTCAGATTAAAGAGGGGACCCTAGATGATATGGTAGTGTTTATGGATCATGACGTCAGCAAAACCCAGTACAGTCGAGAGACCAAATTTCTATTTTTAAGAAAGGAAAGGATTCATTGCGATCTTATGCTCAATAAAGGCCATAGAAATTCTCTACCTCCCTGCCACTTTGTGTGTGTATTTAGACTGATACATGAAGGTATTTCAAAATCTTAATATTTTTTAAAAACCAAAGATTATCATTTATTATATTATCCATATTATATGGGTTTTGTATATAAATATATATTATATATCAATATATATTTTATATCATATGTAATAATGTAATAAACCTCTGGCAGAAGCAATCAACTTTTTTAGAAAGCTAGAAACATCCTATTTTTACAATAAAGAGGGAGAGCACACAATCAAGAAACTGTAGCTGAATCCAGGTAGGAGAATTTTGTGTTATTATTTTACTTCTCCCATACTGACTCCATCAGTCAGTGGAAAGACAGAATGGGAGCTAGCTTTCCAGAATGGGTTCCTAAAGCTAAAGAGGAGGAAAAAGTACTGTTTTTCCTAGAGAACTAAGGGTAAAAATAGTCCTATTACGTTTAATTTAAGACTCTCCATGAGGAGAAGCTTAAAAAGACATTTCAAAATGAATATGTTAGTCACTGTTGTCTAAGATAAGGAAGGGCTAAGCGTGTAAATAGTAGCTAGACCAAAAGGCTTGGAAAGAAGGGCTTTAGAAAGCTTCCAAGAGGCCACAGTTGTAGCACAGCCTTGCATGCTGCTGAACCAGTTTTAATCTCTGGCATCACTTATGGTCCCCTGAGACTCCAGGAGTGATTCCTGAGTTCACTGTCAGTAGTTAGCCCTGAACACTACAATTTTCCCCCTCCAAAAAAAAAACAAAATTAAAAATCTACCACATTGTTCTGGGGGTCTTGACAATATCATGCACACAGCTATGTTCTACTCAAAATTATACCCTGCAAGAGTGGCTCTTAACCTATTTCACACATAGAACGGACTCACTGTCCTAGAAGACTTAATCTCAACTCAGGCTTCGTGTTAGGTACCTTGCAAACAGACAAATTAAAAGAAGTGAAAGGTCAGATGTGTCAACTGCCCACATAGTAAAACAGGCTCTCACAGAAAGGTAGAACCCATTGCAACAAATGGAGTTGTTTTATATTTTAGTTCTGGGCATTAAAGAAACACATCAAATTGCTACAGGTCAGTAAGAGAAGTCCAGGTATAATCCTTATCAGTTGAAATTTGGAAGGAAATTGTCAGAGGCAAATATTGATGCAAGCAAGACTTTCCTTATCTTTGCTTGAACCTAAAGGGAGAAAAGGTTTGAGATGCTAAGAAACCAGTCAGTCTGATAGCAGCTCTCTCTCCATGGTCTCATTTTTATTTTTGTTTTGGGGAATGCACACACAGCCATGCTCAGGGGTTACTCCTGGCAGGCTGAAGGGACCATATGGGATGCTGTGGATAGAACCTGGGAAAGCCATGTGCTAGGCAAACGCCCTACCAGCTGTGCTTGGTCTTGCTTTTAAACAAACGGTAAAAACCTTGTCCTGGGTGAGAGGTAAGGGAGAAGGAGAAGGAAAGGAATGGGGAGGAGAAAGGGAAGAGAAGTTGGAGGGTAAGGAGTAGAAAAAAAGTGCAGAGTTTACGGTCCTTGCTTTGTACAAGCCAAATCTGGTTTGATGCCCTGAACCTCCAATGATCCCCTCTAAGCACCAAGAGGAGTGATCCCCGAGCACAGAGCCAGGAGTAAGCCTTGAGCATATCCGGTGTGGCTCAACAACACTTCACCAAATAAAACAGCCCATCATCCTTCAGTGATATTTCTTGGCATGTTCCATCTTCACATTGGCCTTGATGTTGGATGCTAGTAATAGGAGCAGTGTTAAAACCAAGTATTCCTGAGACCTAGTGAGGAATAACTTTGTCATTTCGTGGTGAATAAAATATTCCCCCCAAAAAGAGAATACAAATAGAAAATAATAAGATGAAATACGGTGCAAATAATGATGTCCTGCAGGCTTTCTTTCAAGGTCTGCAAAATCACGGCAGGATCACTAGCAATTCGTTAACTAATTACCCCTATGTTGCTTAGTAGGAAGAGGGCTTCTAATTCTGAAAGCCCCCAGTAAGACTGTACTGGTCCAGTGGTAAGAGAAGTTGAGATTCTGGGAGGATGGTGATTATGGGATGGAGGCACGTGGCCATCTCAGTGTCCTATTAGCCTCTCCTTGAATGGGGTCAGTGATAATATGGACAGGCAGGACACTTTATCCTCTTCCCCCTCATATTGTTTCTCTCCTTCCATCCAGTCCAGTCACATCCAGTGCATCAGGACACCACGCACTTCAAAGATGGGCCCTGATCTTGGTACCCTCTCATGGCTAGTGAGTGCTTCCTGCCAGGATCTCTGGACACGGTGCAAAGGTAGAAGCCAATTTGGCCCCATTGGCACACAGCACCCACTTACAGGACAGCTCAGCTCCTGCCAATGAGCAGGTTGAGGGTGTAGAATGTTTATCAACAGAGAAACCAACATATCTTTTTGAAAGAACCCGAGTGACACTTTACTGCCTGGAGGAGGTGCATGCTCAGTCTCCTCACACCTTCTCCCCATGCAGCAGAAGTTGACACCTTCATTCAGCCAGTTCATCTTGACAGCTGTCATGGGGAAGGTATGTAGGGAGTTCCTCTCACTGGGCAGTAATTCCTAAGTAATCTATCCAAAAGTTTCACTCCCATGACAGTGAGACTGGCCACATAGAGCAAATAACACAGCTTAGAAAAACAATTAGTTCACCTGGTAGCATGCTTGGGTAGGCCTTTAGGTAGGCCCTGGTAGACCCTCGAAGCAACATAACATCCAGCCCTGCAATGAAGTGTCTAGTCACACTGCCACATATGTCAGGAAGCAGCCCTGGAGCACTATCTGGGAGGCATTCCCCCCCAAAATGGTACAAAAATTAGACATAAAGCACAAGAAGCAAAAAGGAGCCATGATTGGAAAAGAATTTCTATTTTCAATATTAACCCACTATAATATTCAAAATTTCTACCACTGAGCATAGTTTAATACATCTTTTTAGACAAAGGGAGTATCAGAAAAGATGTTCTCATTGATTTGTAAAAGTTTTTAAAAATAAATGAAATGTATAGGAAAAAATTCAAATTAATGGCCATGTTAGACAAAGAGCCTAAGAACCTCACTCTTAATTGTATCTGTTTTACTATATTGTATCATCATCCTTATTAGGTTACTGCTGCAAAATGAAAAAATATACTGTACCATTCCCAGTCTCAGAAGAAAGTATTTTCAAAAGGGGAAGCCCAATTATTGTTAAATGAATAACTTAATACATTTTCACATTGATTAAGTTTTCATTTCTCCTAAATTCCTTACTAAAGAAGGCAAATCCAAATAACGTAGCATTTAATTGGGCTGAACCAAAAATAAAAATAGGTAAGAAGTGGAGGCCTTGACAAACTTTTCATTTTGTTGCATCAAATGTTTTTTACTAACAATATTTAATACTTTATCATTCCCAATTACACGTTTTCCCATAACAGATTTCCTGTTCTAGATCGAAATGAGGATTTCTCAATTTGATATAGTAGGTGGAAACACTTTTTTGGTGATAGACAATGTTCAGAAAAACCAAGGGCCACACCCTGCCACACCTGGACTTCCTGATACAAGACCTGCTCAGTTTATGCAGATCTTTTCAGGCCCAGTAGTGCCAGGACTATCCCTGGTTGTAACAGAGAGCTATGCAGTGATGGGTATCTGCTTAGGTCCTAGGGCATGTGCCACTAATTTTCTCCCTGGTCCCCCAAATGTAATACACACTGTTACTTATCTACTTGCTATACATACTTCATATATAAATTAATTTGTAAACAAATGAATGCTTTTAAATCTTTTTAACAACCAGAGTGTTCTCTTCTGACTTTCTTTTCTGTTCCCACTCTATCCTACATATCCTACTGATTATCCTCGTAGCTTAGTGCCATTCCACTTACAGAACTTCTTCCACCATTTACATAATTTTCAGCTCTGCAGAGGAAGATATGGCCCCTGGCATCGAGAAAGAGTATTGTTCCCCAAGCACTAGCCTGTCTGTCCCCTTAAGCCAAAATATCCATTGTGTGAATGAAAAATAGTAGACTCAGAGAAAAAAAAAAGATCTCCAATTTGCCACATAGTGTTCCAACTAAGAAAAATACATTGTGAAGGAATGACCCATCAGAATATATTGCTGTCAAACGGGGGAGAACAGGGAATAGAGAGTGTCTGTCCCCACTGTGAGCAGAGTGCAGCCCAAAGGGGAAGCTAGCGTTAAACAAATGAAGCCTACCATGGCAAATCATTTCCCAAGTACTGGAAAACACACGGTGAAGAAGGGTCTGGAGAAAAGAAATTTCAAAGGAAATATCCAATCTTTAATTTCTCTCATTTAGTATCCCTTCCAAGAGGGCTGTTTTGGGGACTTAGCTACACATCCCTCTTTTATTTCCTGGGTTCCCTTTAGGAGAAGAAGAGTGAAATTAAGAGACAGTGTCAGACCATATGATAGCTCAGAGGAACAGTACATGCCTGGTACACACAGAACCCATAAGTAACTCCTAGGCAATATATGTTGTTTGAAGAACTGCCATGTACAGCCCTGGTCACCCAGGGTACTGCTGGGGAGCCCTCCAACCAAACAAAAGAAGAATCAGTCTGTAAGACTAGTGTAGCCTCTGGACAGTACTGAACCAGGAATATAGTACCAGTTCAACAACTAATCAATATTGGGAGTTAGAGAAAATTGTAAGATCTTTATCTGTTAAGTAAATTTAATTATTTTACATTATAGGACTCTTAGAATATGTTGTATCAGTATATTCATAAGATTATATGAAGAAAATTGAGAATATGGGACGGGCGGTGGCGCTAAAGGTAAGGTGCCTGCCTTGCCTGCGCTAGCCTTGGACGGACCGCGGTTCGATCCCCCGGTGTCCCATATGGTCCCCCAAGCCTGGAGCAACTTCTGAGCACATAGTAAGGAGTAACCCCTGAGCGTTACCGGGTGTGGCCCAAAAACCAAAAAAAAAAATTGACAATAGTATGAAATAATTAAAAATGAAAATGATTAGTAGCATTTTCATCTCGGATGATAACACTGCCTACTTTAAATTATTTATAAAGATAGATATCATTGAATCCTCAGTAATATTAGGGAAACAACACTGATCTCTTGCTCTGGGTCACAGTGATAGTGCACTGAGTACAGGACATGCTTTGGACGTAGGTGTCCAACTTGGGTTCTACGCTAGACCCCAAAGATTGGGAAAGCCTGTGTATGGAACCATGGGTAAGCCCTGAGCACTGTCTCTGTAGCTCCCAAAAGGCCCTAACTAAAACAACATAGATCAATATTCTTGCGGTTTACTTCATTCAGGTGTAGAGGTGTAGAATGGTCATCTTTAGCTACATATATCTTGAGCTAGTAGAATTAGTGTCCACATAAAAAGCATTTGTACAATTATCTTTTAATCCAAACCACCTTGTTATGTTCACTATACCATAGAGTATCAAGCCCTCAGTAGCCATAAAATGTATGTTAACCACAGGCTTTGGACTCTCAACTTGGATCTGAGGTGTTGACCTTTCTAACAACTTCCAGACTCTTGCCCACACATAGTGCCAATGAAAATTATATTTCAGGAGGAATTGTACATGCCTAAATTTCCATACTGCCTTGCTACTCAGAAAAATGCCACTCAGCAACAAGCATAAAGAATATGCCCCCCCCCCCCGTCGTCCCTTCAAATTTCACCTCTATGTCATATTACTTGTGTGAGTCTAACTGACAGGCTCAAGATTTCTGAGTAGAGGCTAAAATTTCCTCCACTTAGCACCCTTAGTGCCAGCACATTGCATTGAAGGAGTGCACACACACACAGTGGCGTAAATAAGTCGGGAACTTCAAGGTTAAATGTATTAAGTTTAATTTTCTAAACTTAATGAACAATCTAAGAAATACAGTGCAAAGCTTGTTTCCTGTGAAAAATTATCTGACAAACGAACATCATAGTAACTTATTTTTTCACCTTAATACTAACTGTGGGGTATTCCCCCAATTTCAAATAACATAATGCCTATGCTGATATCAGAACTTGTGTAAAAGGAAAAAACCTGACTTCAGTAAGGATGAAAATCTATTTCTGCACAGTCATAGAGGAATCAAAGTTCCTGTCTTCTTCGGTTATAGCTGTAACTTGGGTTCTTACTTATCTTCTTCTTTCAAAAGGTCTTTGAACTGGGCCAGTAATACGCTGGGATCTTGGCGATTGATTGTTGCCATAAACTCCAGGACTTGCTTTTTGCTGGTTTCAGCATAGGCTTTGGGGCCCCAGAGCAACTCAAAGCGTGGAGGATCACTCTTGGGGATCTGTCTATATTCCAGATAGTTGAGCCTCACCATATCTTTTGTAATCAGCTTCCGCGGCTCCCCATAGGTGGAGTGCTTCCTTCCAGGAAATATTTTCATTATGCTCAGGTATTTCCAGAGATCTTCCTCCGTGGCGCGGTTGCCCTTCAAGAGGATGATGCCCAGGATATGCATCAGAAGACCGGTCTTGGGGAGCCCCTGGCCAGGACGCAGCCTCCCATTGTTGGGGAGTTTAATCTTGCTCACCAGATCAAAGGAGTGGATCACTGGGTCTACTTCCATGACTTTGACTGCGAACACCATCTCAATGCGCACTGAAGCTTTCTTTAGGATTTCGTCAAAGTGCCCTTCTAACTCTGCACCGATGATCTCTAGCATATCCTTCTTCAGAATGACTTTCTTTGTTTTGAATTTGTACAACAGGAACTGCTCCAGCACCACAGCCTTCCTGGCTAACTTATCCGGATTTAGATACAGTGGGATTGCAAGGAAGGATGCCTTCTTTTTTTGACTCTTGGAAGAAGTGGCCACATGTTGTTCTTCCTGGGACTTCTTAAAATTGGCAGCTGAGGCAGCAAGAGGCTGGTCCTTAGTACCATGCATAGGCTGAGGAGTAGAGGTTTTCTTTCCCACATCTTCAGCTTTTCTTCCCTTTGTGGCTGCTCTTTTCTTCACTACCACCGGTACAATGGATGCAGCCACTGCAGCAGCTTTTCCTTTGGTGGCTGTGGCTGCCTTGCCAGCTGCTACAGCTGCCTGTGCTGAAGCCTTTGCTGCTCCTGCCAGAAGTGCCTCATCCGAGGCCTCTGCTGCTCCTGCCAGAAGTGCCTCAGCCGAGGCCTCTGCTGCTCCTCCCAGCAGTGCCTCAGCCGAGGCCTCTGCTGCTCCTGCCAGAAGGGCCTCAGCCGAGGCCTCTGCTGCTCCTGCCAGAAGGGCCTCAGCCGAGGCCTCTGCTGCTCCTGCCAGAAGGGCCTCAGCCGAGGCCTCTGCTGCTCCTGCCAGAAGGGCCTCAGCCGAGGCCTCTGCTGCTCCTGCCAGAAGTGCCTCAGCCGAGGCCTCTGCTGCTCCTGCCAGAAGTGCCTCAGCCGAGGCCTCTGCTGCTCCTGCCAGAAGTGCCTCAACTGAGGCCATTGATGCTGCTGCCACACCTGCCTCAGCCGAGGCTTTTGCTGCTGCTTTGGTGGCTTGAGCCACTGCATGGCCTTGGGTCTCCAGTCGGGCCTGGCGCCGCTTCTCAGAGGCCTTCTGCTTACTCTTGCGCCCACGAGGCATGGTCAGTCAGAATGTATAGGAAAATGGAGACCTGGAAGACAGAGAAGGAAATGTGTGCACCCTGGGAAGGGACGCTCAGCTCTGATTCCCCAGGTATACTTCTGAGTGTTGGGAGGGCAGCATTGCACTCTGAGGAACCCCAAAACACCTGCCACCCGCCCCACCCACTCAGAAGTTTACTGTCCCCTGAACGTCACCACATCACCCTACCAATAGCCACCCTGCATCCTGCAAACCCTAATGTCACTATACACTATCACTATCACCCTGTCCCAGCCATGCTGCATGTACTCTAATATAAACACTGTCATCTCCCTCATCTTTTCCACCAGTTCCCCAACCCACCCATACCCCATTGTCTACCTCAACACATATACCCTTCTCGAACTCACCCCAACCCTACCAGCTCCTCCCGTTATTCTCCACCCCCATTCCATTCCTCCACTTAACCTCATCCCCACTGTCTCCCCATCCCCTGCCAAACACCCTGTACTCATCTATAGCCCTGTCTTCTCCCCTCCAACCATTCCTCTCCTCAACACCTTTCCCCACAACTACATCTAATCCTGGTCTTCCCCCAAACCCTGTTACCCTGCTGACATCTACTCAACCATCTCATAGCATTTGGTATGAATGAATGCATTCCCCCTCTCTACCTCCACTATGCTGTCACCCTCATACCCTGCTATCCAACCTCAGCCTCCCCAACACAGTCATCTCCTTCCACCATTCCTCTACCCCACCATCTCTATGCTTTTCCTCATCACTCACCACATTCCCCCACTTCCACATTCCCCACACTCTGCACATCATCTCCCTATAAAGTTCCCCCCACAACACCACTTTCAGCTGTCTTTTCTCCCACATCCTAACTCCATCATCTCTCCCCACCTTTCTCCTATATCTTACATATTCTCCCTCTCACCCAAACCATGTCATTTTCCTCTGCTATTCCACCATCTCGCCATTTGCACCATTGTTCGCCAACACTGCCATTTCCTCACTTACGCAAAACCCATCATCTCTCTCTGCCTTTCCCCCATACCACATTTACCCACTCACCCCATCCCACATCCCCTTTTCCCATTCCCCCACCCTGCCATTTCCCTCTGCTGTTTGCCTCCCCGGCATTTTCCCCCTCACAGGAACCGCACCATCTTCTTTTGCCTTTTCCTCACACCCACCACATTTTCCCACTCACCCCAACCCCACCATCCCCATCTGCCATTCCCCTGTCCAAACATTCCCCTCTGCCTTTTCCTTCCCCTGTTATTTCCATACTCACCCAAACCCCACCATCTGTCTCTGCTTTTCACCATGCCTGCCATTTTCCCTCTCAGCCCACCCCACTATTTTCCTCCACCATTCCCCCTCTCCATCATTTGCAACACTCAACCAAACCCTGCCACCTCCCTCTGCCTTTACCCCATGTCTGACATATATTCCACTCACCCCTATCATTTTATCTCCCTTCTGCCTTTCCCCTACCCCACTATTTTCTTACTAACCCAAACCCACAACCCCCTCTACCTTTCCCCCACCATTTTCTTACTCACCCCAAACCTGCCTCACCCCCTCTCCCTTTCCCCCACCATTTTCTTACTCACCCCAAACCTGCCTCACCCCCTCTACCTTTCCCTGATCCCACCATTTTTTTCTTCACCCAAACTCGCCATTGCTCTCTGCCTTTCCCTCATCCCACCACATTTCCCTTTTTACCCTAACTCACCATCTCCCTCTGCCATTTCCACATCCCAACTCTCCTTCCTCTATTCCCCAGCCCTGCTTTCTCTCTCCACCTTTTCCCCATGCCAGCCATGTCCCTCTATTCCTTACCACACGATCTCCCTCTGCTTTTCTTCTTCCATGCTACATTCCCACACACACCCTACCCATCCAAGTTACTTTCCCCACCTGTCCCATACTTGCCATCTCCCTTCACCATTCCCCACCACACCGCATTACCCCAGACTACACTGATCCCACCAACTCCCCCAACTCCCACCCACCCTCAACCTGCCTTATTTCCACCCACCACCAAGCCTAGTATATCCCCCAAACTGGCACTATCCTATTCACAGCCACTTCCAACCCTACTTCACCACCTTCTCTCACTTACTTGTAAGTGCTCTATCTACCCTCCCCACTGCCATCCCCCTAAATTTCACCACCCTTCTTCTACCCTTGTAAACCCTCCCCACCTGCAACCAGGCCCAGTGATTTTCCTCTACCTGCCATCTCCTCCAATGCCCACCTATCCACCCAATCCTAGTTTTCGCCGACGCATCTTCAACACTACTTAGTCTCTTCGGTCTAAATTAGTCTCAACTCACATCCTAAATCTTAAAGCCCCCACTCCTATTCCCAACCAACTCATCGTCTCTCTGCAATAACCACCTCCAAACTTGTTTTCTTCCCCATTACCCTCAGCTATATCTTCATTTTGTTTTCACACCTAGGTCCTGTGACTATATCTGATGACCCTAACTGGAGGCGAACTGACCCCTTATACCACTCCCCCACCTGGTAAGAGCACAAGGGTCATAGACACAATGAGAATGTTCCCAAAATAGGACAAGGACAAGAAGGACAGTCCAAGGCTCTAAATTTAGTGCTCACTCCAGTGCCCTCCCCAGCAAGTCTTGTCTGTGAAGGTGCCATGTCTTTGTCTGCCACCCCACCCTCATCCCTCTGGTACTATTCCTGATATGCCCACCATACTGTCCCTCTTTTCCTCAGGCTCGTGATCCTTCCCCAGAAGGATCCATCTTGTAGAGAAGGAGATTCCCTACTACCACTTGTCCATTTCCCTACAGACAACGAATTGAAGACAGGTTGGAGGGTTACTGCCTCGTGTTTTCCGCCTGAGAACCCTCACGTTCATCAATTGAACACCTTCCCCCATGTCTCTCCAAATTGGCTCCGGTCTCCCTGAACCAGAACAGAGAACCCGCAAGAGTATGGACAATACCCCAGCCTCCTGTGTGGACCTAGGGACCTAGGTTTCACTCAGCCCTCATTTTGTCAGTCCATTTATTCCTGTGGGAGCAGAGTCTTGGCTGTGGGTAATATGTCGCCACTGAGACACCCAAGACGTTAGTGTTTGCAACGCCCTCTAAGCCCAACCGTTTTTTTTACACGGGATACTCAGTCTTTTGCGGGGACTGTCCCAATGTGTCTAGTGGTTCCTTATTTAATAAATAAAGCTTAGGGGTACTCACAGGCTAGAAGAAGTCTCCTGTGATCACGGTTCCTCTCCTGGGTTATGGCTGTAATCCGGCAACTGTGGGGATTCCACTTCCGGGCCTCCAGCCGTGTTAGTTCACGCCCCCAGCAACCACCGTCCCTAAAGATGGCCACCGGAAAGGGAAACCGGAACTAGTATAACACGGAGATACAGAGCCAAGCCACAGCGGGGTTTTCTGCTGCAGGAATGGCCAGCATGGGACACATAGCAGGCTGCTCCATTTCTTCTCATGGTCTGCATTGGCACGTTGGGGGAATTCTGGGACCCACGATTTAACTTCGTATGAAGCTAAATGGCCGTCCATCAAATGGCTGCAGTGCATGCTTGCAAGCTCGCGTCCCTGGCACTGTGAGGTTGCTTGAATACCACAGACAGTAACCCTTGTCACCTCCACCACCAGTGGTTGCGCACAAGTAACCTACAAGTAATTCCCCAGTCATATCCCATAGAATAGTTGCTTATTTTGTCTCTTAAGGATATGTGAAAAGACTGTTGCAAAACCTCATCTGAGAACTGCGTTTGATAATAGTCATCTTTTTGGAAATTTGTGTGTGTATATATAATTATATAAATATATTTTATGTAAAATATAAATTGTAGATATATATGCAATGAAGTATCTGTAGTAGACAAAGATCTGCTCATTTATAAATAACAGTTAAATCAGACTATGTTCTCAATATATTCTCTGGGCATATTTTTTTGTTACAAAAGCACAATAATTTATTAGGCAGTAACAAACTTTACAATTATTGTGACAATAGTGAGTTCAAAAAAGTATCTCAAGTTTCTAAAATATATAAAGCATGCAGATCATATGCTTTCATGCTAGATAGAATACCTGATCAAAGACATTTTAATTTGAAATGTTAATTTTTAATATTGAAAAAAATATTTATTAACTTTTAATAACTGCCCAAGAGAAGGCAAAATTGCACTGAAGATTGACAATGAGGATTCTATTATTTCATTCACATGTGTTTGTGGGAGATGGGCCATTTTAGTGATTTATCTTTCCAAACAAGATGCTTTAGTTAAGAAATATATTTTATATCCTTGATATTTCTATAATATTTAATAACAAACCTATATAGTGAAAACTCGGTATAGATGTGTATATCTTCTCTGTCTCTCACACCCAAATTTATGTGTTTTATAGAAGAGGAAAAGGCTGCCTTTTTTTTTAAAAAACGCTCAACTTCTTGAATGAAGCCCAGTCAGCTATATGCAGTGCTAGAGATCGAACCCTGCATGGAAAAGCAAATGCTTGAACTTCTGTACTATCTCTATCTCTCTTGAACCTCTATATTTTTATTAGCCCTGATAACTTTTATATTCCCCCCCAAATTGGGAATTCTTTTACTTAAAACGTTTGTCATTGTGGATCTGAATTATTGTTCAAGAATGTTTTTCTCTATATAAGTGAAATGTTTTTTTAATCACAAGAGTGGTTTCATTCTGTTTTTTATTATTATTATTTTCACTCTCATTATCCTTCTCGCTAAAAAAGCCTATAACTCCTGGGGCTGGTGAGTTAGCACAGTGGTAGGGCATTTGCCTTGCAAACAGCCGACCTTGGAGGGTCTCTATTTGATTCCAGGCATCCCATATGGTCCACTGAGCCTTCCAGGATCAATTTCTGAGTGCAGAGCCAGGAGGAACCCCTGAGCACTGCCGGATGCAGCTCTGGGCATGTTTTTTAAATCCATTATATGTAGGAGGAAATGCATTTTTTGAGAAAAATAGAACAGTGGATTATTTTAGCTTCTAATAAATAGCTTTTCTTCAATAATGTATTATTGCTCATATATTAGCCACATTTTATGCTTAACACTCTGCAAATCAGAGCTTCTAAGAATTTTGTTATGGACCTATCTTTTGTAATTTCCAGTTACATTTCATTTAAACATTCCTATTTTCATTCATTCCCCTCCTTCACCAACACCTTGTACTTTTCCAAATGACACACAAGTTACATAAATAGCCATTAAAATGGAGTGAGTTTTCAAAACAAGAAACATGTCAAAACTATAGTTTCTGTTTATGTTACCATTGAGGGAGCACCCTCTGGTTTCTCAGAAACTCCCTTGAAAAGATGTGCACTCCACAACTGGTAATGGATGAGTTATATCCCTGTACCATGATCCCGCACAAATCAGCACTACCAGATTGAACTTGTAACTTCCCTGAAGTAAACCAAAAATGTGATTGCCTTTGGACATATTGTCTTGAATCAGATAATTAAGAAGATTTCAATAGAATGGTCCATAATCAATTTTTTAAATTCAGGTCTGTCCCCAAAGTATAAAATTATCAGGAGTACACTAGGAATAATGTGAGTAAACGAGGCCTATGGGGGACAATTTTGATGAGATTAATGAGGGGACCCTAGGTGATATGGTAGTTTTTACGGATAATGACGTCAGCAAAACCTAGTACATGAGGAAGCCAAATTTCTATTTTTAATATAGGAAAGGATTCATTGCGATCTTATGGTAATAAAGGCCATAGAAATTCTCTATCTTCCTCCCTGCCACTTTGTTTGTGTGCGTATTTATACTGTTATATGAAGGTACTTTAAAATTTTAACATTTTTTAAAAACCAAACGTAGTGTTTTGCATAAATAGTATAGCACTTTCCGAGCAGCAGGACATTTCAGAATAAATATTATTATATAACTTACATTGTATATTCTCTCCTAAAAGAAACTTATGTCACTCTAGTTTTTCTGACTATTCTGAATGTAACAAAATATCAGTTAGTAGGTATCTGTACATTTCTGCCTGTTGTTTCTTCTTGCATAATGATGACAGAATTTCTACTGCTTTTGTAAATAGTTTTTATGAAATACAGTGTACAGTGGCAGAGAGATCCTTTTCTTTCTTTTCTAATCCATCTTATGTGTGTCAAGTATCCCTGTATTTGGGGAAAGTGTATATCTTTTTCACTTGTAGAGAATATGTGCCTACTATTAAAGCATAATTTAGAGCTACAACTTGGCATATTTTGAAGATATAGTTCCGTTTCAGGGGACTTATATATACGTACATAGTAGAAAATGCATAGTGCAGGAAGTTCATTGGATACCCTGACTCTTTTACTTAATGTTGATATAGTATATAACCCCTTTCATCAGCTGACCAGATTTTGAAATCAAAATATTCCCTGGAACCCAATAAAAGATTATTGAGAGTATCCTAAGCTTTTCACCCCTCTGCAAATGACTTTGGAATGATTTATAAGTCAGAGCATTTTAAATCTGGTCTGTTTGTACCCACAGTTCTCTGTAAGGGTCCTTAGTGGGGTTTACAAGGCTCCAGTATCCTTCACTGTCATTGGGAATGGTAAAACCTTCAAATCAAGGCTTGCATTTCATATAGACATGATGTGAGTGTTGGGAAGGTTTAGCCTGCTTGCACTGTATCTTTAAGGATGCTTTATGGAGGAAAAGAGCATAGTTTGCTTGGTGCTTATTTGTAGGATAATGGCCACACTCAGTCCTTGGTATAGGACAAGAATTCTTCCCTCAAATCTGCTTAGATCTACCCATCTTTCTAAGTCGGTTTCAAGCTCTGAAAACACTAGGAGAGACGAGTATCTTCTTGTGATTTAATCTGTTTTACATCTCCAGAGATCTAAAGTAACATATGTACATATAATGTGAGAGAGGAAATGACATCCTTCTCCATGAAAGAATTCACCCTTTCCTCTGGAAATGCCTGCAGCCCCTTACTGAGATTCACCATCTAAACACTTTACACCCAAAACCTCAGGATCTGTGACCCCATAGGAGAAACTTGGTTTCCTTGGCTCCTCAAAAACATAGTGCTCTGTGTAGTGCTTGAAGAATCAGTGTACTCTTGTGATATCATCCCCATAACTACTAGCATGATGCTTCCGAAAGGCAGGTGCTGAATCATGTTAGAGGAATAAAGGAGTTAATGAGCTAAAGTCGAATTTTTCAGATTTGTCTCCTACTATAGTTGGAATAGAACATGTAAATACAATTCAGACTTTTTATCATGTGAGAAAAATGCCGTAGGAACAATTTAAGAATTAACATTATATCACATTTATGTCACTGTTTTCTGATTCCAAATACAGTGAGGTGAATTCTTATTTGATGGAAAGTCCTTCGCAATGCTCGGTTTCCCTTCATGAAAATCATGCCTAAAAAGTCACCACAAGCCTCATTTTAGGGTTTTAGTCATAAACAGAATACTCCCTTCATCAGTGCAACATTCCTACCACCAATGTTTTGATGCTACATCCCTGCTGCTTCATCAAAAATGAATTGGGCACATTTCCTAAGGAGACATGGAGCTTCTAGTAGTCAGCACTGACTCTCATTTATGGGTGCAGCTACAGCAGGTAGAATACCACCTTGCACGCTGCCGGCTTGGGCTTGATCCAGACACCACATATGTTTCCTGAGCTGTAACAGGTGTCAGCCCTTAGGGCTGGAAAAAAGGAAAGCAGGGAAAATGGGAGGGATGGAGAGAGGGGAGGAGGGAAGACTGAGTATGATTTGAGGAAGGAGGTGTGGGAGGAAAAAAGGAGGGAAGGATAGGAAAAAGGGAGGGACGGTTGGAAACAAGGGGGTAGGACTGAAGGAAGGAAAAAGGACAAGTGGGCAAATATTCCTAAGCAAAGGATGATTGGAGTCAGAATTATCGATATTGTAGCTAGGGTGTTGGCACTGCACACAGCTAACCCACTTTCATCCTCAGATACCCTAAGCACCACCAGGAGTGGCACATTAGCAACATAGGGTGTGGCACACAAAACAATGTTTTGTTAATCATTTTTTTCTAATATATAATAATATATAATTATATACATTATTATACATAACATAATGTATTTTATTATATACATTATAATATATTCTTTCGTAAAATTTGGGTCCAAGAGGGATAGTTCAGTGAGTAAGGAGCTTACCTTGTACATGATGGCAAGTGCTCGATTCCATAGAGCTTTTTGTGAGCACATAACGGGAGTAAGCTCTGAGCACTGTTGGGTATGGCATAAATATCTAAAGCAAACTAAATTTAAATGATAGCAAAATAATTTTGGTGCTGCTATAATAAAGGTACCACGAACACATGAAAAACTGCACATCACATGTTGTGGGAATACAAACCAATATCACATAAAATATCAGCTCATGCTATAAAAGAAAAAAACTAACAACCTGCAAACACTTTTGGCAATAGTTTATAGAAAAATTAACTGTGGACAATAAATGAGTGCAACCCTATGGAAAAAGTGTCATTAAAATAAGTTATAACATTCCTTTAAAATGTTTTTTAAAGTTTTATATTATAATTAATTTAAATACCGTGATTACAAATATAATTGTAGTTGGGTTTCAATCATAGCAAGAAAACCCCACTTGACCATGCAACCTTCCCATCACCAGTGACATAATCTCTTTTCTCCCGGTACCCTGCGTGTATTCGAGACAGGCTTTCTATATCCCTCATTCACAGACATTGTTATGATAGTTCTCAGCGTAGTTAATTTTCTTAAGGAAATATCATATGACCAGATATTGTACCTTGACATTTCTCTGAAATATGTCAAAATGGCTTAGAAAATATATTTTAGTTCAAAGTGTTTTCTTTCAAAATTTACCTTTTTATATCTTATAAAATTAAACATTAATAGTATTTATAATTCTATGCTAATACTAAAGCATCTGTTTGTCCACTAACCCTTGGTTATAGAAGGACTTCTCTTTCCTGGCAATTCTTCCCTCAGATAGGTATCATTGTATAATTGTGTCTTGAATGCATTGCTACCAGGTGCCTAATTGCATTGTTGCCTGATAGTTTATTTGAGTTCATTATCTCTGTGCCATGAAAATCATTTTTAGTAAATAGTCCTCATCCTAACTAGCATACCAGGTTGTCATCCACAGAGTCTCTGGACTTTAACAGTCTTGGTGCCTCCTCCATGTGACTTTCTCTTCAATCATATTATTACTTGTATTATATTTTCATACTTATTACTACTCTATGACTTGTGTATTTAGGTTGTAGTTTTCGAGTCGTGTACTGACATTTTTTCATTCAAACTGCCTGTAGTATCATGTCTTTATCTTCTAAATTCTTTTTATTTTATTTTATTTTATTTTGTGGTTTTTGGGTCACACCCGGCAGTGCTCAGGGGTTATTTCTGGCTCCAGGCTCAGAAATTGCTCCTGGCAGGCACAGGGGACCATATGGGGCGCCGGGATTCGAACCGATGACCTCCTGCATGAAAGGCAAACGCCTTACCTCCATGCTATCTCTCCGGCCCCTTATTTTATTTTTTTATTGTGACTGAAGCTCATTACACAGAATTATTTACGATACATAGTGCAATGAATGAAGGGCATTCCCACCACAAATGTTGTCCTCCCTCCACTCCTGTTCCCAGCATGTCTCCCACATCTCCCTCCTTTACACCCCCAGAATCCTAGTGCAACCTTACAGCTTGTTATAGGTTAAGTATCTATTCTGTTTGGTGTTCCAGTCTGGTCATTTTTTATTTACACTACATGTTCATATGACTGGTCCTGGTATCATTCTTTTCTCCCCTCAATTTATGAGGCTGAATGATTCAAGTTATGCTATTCTGTTGGAGATAAAAAGGTTAAGAAAAAGAGGAGAAAAAATTTGTTATCAACTACTAAAAAAGAAAAAAAATCACCGAATAATATCCACAAAAGTGGAAAAGAAAGAAGTGGAAGAAAAAAAGAGAAGGAAAATAATATCAAAAAACAAACAAAAATAAAACAAACCCAGAAAAAGTGCTGCAGTGGCAGGGTTTGGTGTTACCCCACTTTTTTGTATAGGCACAGTAAGTATTGGGGAGTGATGGCCTAAGAGATTCAGGGTTTCTCCACTCTTGAAGCATATTGTCATGGAAACAACCACTGGCTCCATATCTTCTCATTGCCATATATAAGGGTTTTTTTTGTAATGTCATATTTCACTTTTATTTTCGTCACAATAGACTTCTTAAACAAGCAAACAAAACCAAAAGTATACACTAGGATATTAGCCTTGCATGCTATGCCAACAAATCTTCCATTTATAGGAAAGAGTCTTGAAAACCAATTTGACTAGCAAGATACCAGTATAACAGCAGAAAGAAACATTTACTCTCATATCACACTCTTCTTCACTTTATTTGAGTGACTGTATGCTTCTAACTAAAAAAAGCAAAAGGTCTACCCAGGAGCTAATATTTGGGAGAGCTTTTGGATTTCATCCTGTACTTCCCACCAGCCTTGGCCATAGAGGCCGCCTTGGCCCCAGAGGTAGCCCTGCCCATAGCTTTGGCTCTTGCCTGTTCATCCTCATCTCTTAATGCCTCCTCATACAATTCAGGGAAGGAAGCAGGTGTTGTCTCATTGATCTTGGCCAGAACTTCCAATACTTTCATCTTGGTGGTTTCAGCATGGGCTTTTGGTCCCCAAGAGAACTCATAGACTATGGGATCACTATGCAGAACAAAATGGTACTCCAGGTACTTTTTTTGCACAAAGTTCTCGGTGATAAGCTTTCTGGGCTCCCCAAAGATTATGTGCCTTCTCCCAGCATAGATCTGCAACACACTTAGAAAATCCCACATCTCTTCCTCAGTTGCTTGGTTTCCCTTCATGGAGATCACGCCCAAGAGAGTCATTAGAAGCCCCATTTTCAGCAAGCCCTCGTCCAGGCCTCTGAAACCACTCAATTTCTTGTGAAAGCCTAGTTTACGGTCAAGAGTGTAGTACTGATCCTCGGGCTTCATTTCTTTTAATTCCAGGCCAAATACCAGCTCTATGCATTCAGAGGCTCTTCTTAGGATTTCAGGAAACTTGTCCTTGTATTTCTTGGTGACTATCTTTAGCATTGCAGCCTGAGAAATGGGCTCCTTCTTTGCAAAAGTCTCCAGCACATACTGTACCACCATACTCATCTTTCTGGTAAGAGACTTCTTGGGAGGGCTCTCAGTTCTTCCTGGGTGGTACTTGGACTTTCTTCTTTCTTCTGTGGGCTATGGACAAGTGCTCGTGCATTTGGAGCACCGTTATCAGAAAAGCCATCCCCCTTTGCTTTGTCATGCCGCTGGCGCACTCCACCTGAGCATCTGGGGCAAATCCTCTTGGATATGGCCAGGGTGGTTGACGACTGGTCACCCTCAGCAGCTTTGGCTGCCGCACCTATGATATTCTGAATCTTCCCATGGACATTCTGATTTTTATTCTGAGCCCTGGGCCTACTCTTCTGGCCATGAGCCATGAGGACACGATGTGCAGTAGAGGGTACAAGGCTGGAGATGACAGCAGATGAGGCTGGCACCTGAAAGAAGCAGGAGACAGGGTGAACACCATGCTCATCGTCTTTCCTCATGGGTTTCCCAGGCTACCTCTGAGGTCTCCTTGAGAGCACCCTCTGGCTTCTGAGGCTAAGAATGTCCTGCTGAATCTATTTTCTGATAATCCTATATAGAAAGTTATAAAGAATCTTGGGCCATAGACAGACATTCCAGCCTGGCTATTTTTGGAATAAACGGAATGCCTGAAGATGGAGAGGACTTGGAGTGTGTGGCTCTCAGTGAACGATCAGGACAATAAGTTTATTTTGTTGGCTATGGAGGAATATCACTTTCCGTCTATGTGAGTCCTGTAACTCATTCGATTTTCTTAAAGCTGAATTTGGTGGTCTTGTTCTGTGTGTGTTTGTGTGTGTGCTAGGAGGAGGAGTGGTGCTTAGTGTTTCATCCTGGCAATGTGCTCAGGCATCTCTCTTGGAAAGAGTTGAGATTCTACAAGGTGCCAGGGATACAACCATTAAACTTTGGATGAATGCAATACAAGAATGTACCTATTGTACTCTCTGTCTCTGAGAACTCAGTTTTCAAGCAAGACTCTGACTTACCCTAGGTTTGCCAATATTTGTTTAAAAAAAAAAACAAAACTACAGGCAAATTCGGAAGACAACCCAAAATCCCCAAACCAGGCCTAAATTAATGGTTAAAGAGACCAGAACATATACACAATGGAATACTCTGTCAGGAAAAATTAAGTCATGACATTTTCCTATACATGAATGGACATGGAAACAATAATGCTGAGTGAAATGAGTCAGGGGGAGATAGACACACAATAGTTTCACTCATCTGTGGGATTTAAGAAAAATAAAAGAGAGTATTGTAATACACAGAGACAATCAAGATGAGGTTTGATATAGCATATAATATGAAGCTTAGGACAAAAGGTGGTGAGTGCAGTTAGACGAAAACTATACCAATAGTTTTCATGACAGTGGTATTCAATGATAGAAATAGAATGCCTGCCTCTGAGACAGGTAAGGCCTGAGAGAGGAGTGCGGTGGAAGGTATTGGTGGTGGGAAGGTTGCACTGCTAAAGGGGATAGATTTTTTAGGATAGACCTGATACAAACATATTTGTAATCATGGTGCTTAAAGAAATATATTAATAATCTGAAAAAAAACACTACAACTAAACAAAACAGCTATTTATTTTGTCTTTTGGGCCGCACCTGGCAGTGCTCAGGGGATGCTTCCTGTGCTCAGGAAATCCTCCTAGTGGACTACAGGTTCCACATGGGATGCCAGGGATCGAACCTGGGTTGGCTGAACCTGGGTCAGCTCTATGTCAGGTGAGCACCCTCCTGACTGTGCTATTGCTTGGGCCCCAAACCCTTCTATTGGTAGCCTCAGCCTGACAGTTCTTTGCTAGTTTGAACACCCACCTTACTACCCCTCCAGCTGTAGAGAAGAAGCCAGGCTATATTCTCTTTTCCCTCACTATTGTCTGGGTGGCTCCCTAATCTTTTAGTTGCCTCCAAATTCCTCATTGATCTCAGGATATCTAGGACTCCTCTCTTAAGCAAGGCTGTCACACTAGTCACACTAGTTTCCACATCTCCCACTCGACCCATTAGTAGGTGGCAAGGAAACTAGCTATGTTACCTCAGTCTTCTAAAATTTTGAAGGGCTATTTCCCTAGCACAGTGAGGGCTCCTGGGGGTCACTTCTTGGGAAATTTAACCACCATTGCCCTAGAAGTCAATATTCTGTCCTTCTGAGTCTGTGGCCCAGAGCGCAGAGACCCTTCAGAGCCACAGAACTATCAAGTTAAGACTCCAAGGAAACCCTCATGGCTGCAGTGGGTTGGCATGGGCAGAGAGGTTTGTTCTGGGCTGTGGGTAGGCACTGTGTCCCCGAGTCCGTTGCTGCCTCCTATCCCTGGTCTGACTCTGAATTATTCAGCAAGTGCCCCCGAAAGTGCTTGTCACAGCTCTCCCCTTCCTCATGGCGGTTGTTTCAGGAGTGACAGCAGCACCACAACCATGTTAGGGGGGAAGGAATCCCCAGACTCCAGCAGCGCCCACTGAGTTCCCACTTTTGAAACTCCCCTGCTTACATTGCAAAGGGTCTGGTTGACCATGATAGAACACCCCAGGTTTTCCCCTGCTAGACCCTCGCTGTCTGTGGGCACACAGAGCAACCCAGACCCCTATTCAATCCCCATTATTTTCCTTCCTTCCTTCCTTCCTTCCTTCCTTCCTTCCTTCCTTCCTTCCTTCCTTCCTTCCTTCCTTCCTTCCTTCCTTCCTTCCTTCCTTCCTTCCTTCCTTCCTTCCTTCCTTCCTTCCTTCCTTCCTTCCTTGTCACACCCTATGATGCTCAGAGGTTACTGCTGACAATCACTCCTGACGGTGGTGCAAGCTGTGTGGCGTCTGCCTTGCATGCTCTAACTTAGGACAGACTTTGGTTCCTTCCTTGGTGTCCAATATGCTCCCTCAAATCAGTAGCTATTTCTGAGTGCATAGCCAGAAGTAACTCCTGATAGTTACAGGGTGTGGCCCAATTCCCTCTCCCCCACCCCACAAGTAATCTCTCCTTGCTAGGTGGAACATTTGGGATGCTTGGGATCGAACCAATGTAAGAAAGTCGCCCTGGGCTACTGCCATTCTGTCCTGAAGGCCTGCCTGAGCTGGACAGCAACGATGGGCTCTGAGGAAGCCCCCAGGTCCAGTGCTGAGGGGCTGGTAGTGTTTTTTGTTTCTGTTTGTTTGTTTCTTGTTCCACTCCAGTGATGCTCAGGGGTTACTCCTGGCTATGCGCTCAGAAATTGCTCCTGGCTTGGAGGACCATATGGGGCTCCTGGAAATAGATCTGTGGTCCTAGACTATCACCAGCTGTTAGTGGTTTTGGTTATCTTCCTGACATTTCAAATTGGGGCCACACCCTACCTTGGCCTTGACCACCGGAACACTAGTGCTCTGGCCTCCAAGGCAGCTGCTTGGAACCTTGGCCTGACCTTGCGGGGCATTGCCAGAGAAATGAGGTGTTTACATCTGGTTGTGGGGTAGCCGTCGCCCCACCCCCCAGGCCTCTTCTTGCATTCCCGGGTGTTGCCAGGTTCTCTCTGGGTTGGCTTAGAGTGCAGGAGCTAGAGGTTTTGATGGACAATTTTTCTGAGGCACATGGAATTTTTATTAAGCAGCGGTTTCTCAGGATAAGCCAACTCGGTTTTTCGAGGTTTCATACATTAAACAAACCTGTCTGACTTCCAAAGTCCGCACTCTTGGGTGAGTAGGGCATTTGCTTTGCAAGTGGCCAACCCAGGTTCGAAACCCAGCATCCCATCTGACCCTCCAGGCATGACCTCAGGAGAGATTTCTGAGTGCATAGCCAGGAGTAAAGCCTGAGCACTAGTGGGTTTGGCCCCCCAAACAAAACAAAATTCCAAGTGTTTTCTCTTCCTTCCTTCCTTCCTTCCTTCCTTCCTTCCTTCCTTCCTTCCTTCCTTCCTTCCTTCCTTCCTTCCTTCCTTCCTTCCTTCCTTCCTCCTTCCTCCCTCTCTCCCTTTTCCCTCTCTCCCTTTTCCCTCTCTCCCTCTGTCCCTCCTTCCTTCTTCCTTCCTTCCTTCCTTCCTTCCTTCCTTCCTTCCTTCCTTCCTTCCTTCCTTCCTTCCTTCCTTCCTTCCTTCCTTCCTTTCTTCCTTCCTTCCTTCCTCCCACTCTCCCTCCGTCTCTCCGTCCCTCCTTCCCTTCCTTCCTTCCTTTTTTCCATCCTTTCCTTTCTCCCTCCCCCTCTCCCTCCCTCCCCCTCCCTCCCTTCCTCCCTTCCTTTCTTCCTCCTCCCTCCCTCCCTCTCTCCCTTCTCCCTCCCTCCCTCTGTCCTTCCTTCCTTTCCTTCCTTCCTTCCTACCTTCCTCCCCCCCTCTCTCCCTCCCTCCATCCCCCTCCGTCCCTCTCTCCCTTTCTTCCTCCTCCCTCCTTCTCTCCCTTCTCCTTCCATCCCTCCATCCTTCCGTTCCTCCCTCCCTCCCTTCCTTCCTTCCTTCCTTCCTCCTCCCTCCCTCCCTCTCTCCCTTCTCCCTCCCTCCCTCCGTCCTTCCTTCTTTTCCTTCCTTCCTACCTTCCTCCCTCCCTCTCTCCCTTCCTCCATCCCCCTTCGTCCCTCTCTCCCTTCCTTCCTCCTCCCTCCCTCTCTCCCTTCTCCTTCCATCCCTCCATCCTTCCGTTCCTCCCTCTCTCCCTTCCTCCCTCCCTCCCTCTCTCCCTTCCTCCCTCCCTCCCTCCCTTCCTTCCTTCCTCCCTCCCTCCCTCCCTCCCTCCCTCCCTCCCTCCCTCCCTTCCTTCCTTCCTCCCTCCCTCCCTCTCTCCCTCCCATTCTCCCTCCGTCCCTCCCTCCCTTCCTTTCCTTTCTCCTCCCTCCCTTCCTTCCATAAATCTTCATTTAAGCACCATGATTACCAGCATGTTTGCAGTTGGTTTTCATTCCTAAAGAGAATTCTTGCCCTTTCACAAGTGCAACATGCCCATCACCAATTTCTTGATGCTGCATCCCTGCTTCATCAAAAATGAATTGGGCACATTTTCCACGGAGACATGTAGCTTGTAGGAGTCAGCGCTGACTCTTATATGGCTGCAGCTATTGCAGGTAGAATGCCACCTAGCATGCTGCTCGCTTGGGTTCGATCCAGACACCACATGTTTCCTGAGCTGTATATGGAGTCAGTCCTTAGGGCTGGAAAAAAAAAGGAAAGCAGGAAAAATAGGATAATTGGAGCGAGGAGACGACGAAGGACTGAGTATGATTTGAGGAAGGAGGGAACGGTGGAAAAACAGGAGGGAAGGACAGTAAAAAGTGGAGGTAATGTTGGAAACATGGGAGTAGGACTGAAGGAAGGAAGGAGGGCGAGCGAACAAATATTCCTGAGCAAAGGACGATTGGAGCCAGAATTATTGATATTGTAGCTAAGGTGTTGGCCTTGCACACAGTAACCCACTTTCATCCTCAGATACCCTAAGCACAACCACCTAAGCAACTTAGGGTGTAACATACAAAACAATGTTTTTTAATAATTTTTCTCTAATATATAACATAATAATATATTATTATATATACCTTATTATACATGATATAATGTATTTTATTATTATATACACTATAATATAATTTAATCTTTCCTAAAATAATTAGGGGCCCAGAGAGATACAGCTCACTGCATGTATTCTCGGGGATTAATACAGAAACTTGTCCTGCCAGTGCTGTCAACTCTCAGACTTTGTACATTTCTTTGTTGCCCTATTTATTTATTTTTATTCCACTTAAAATATTGCAATTTTAAGTTGTTATTGTTGTTGTTGTTTCTGGGCTACAATTAGTGATTCTTAGGGAGTTACTCCTGGCTTTGCACTCAGGTGCTTGGGAGACCACATGAGATGCCAGAGATTTAACTCAGGTTAGCCATATTCAAGTAAAATACCCTTCACTCTATACTTTCTCCATTCCTGAATTTTAGCATTGTAATACATGATGTTTATTACTAAAATGTAATGCATACAACTTTACAAGCATTACTTTTTGAATGTACAATCTTGTTTATATTAAGGTTTAAGTATTTAATTGTTGACCAGCACAATCTTGGGAGTAATAGATTTATTTCCATTAAGAAATATCTGCCTTTTATTTACATTCTGGTGATTTTGTAATAATCATATTTATTCATTCATCCATTAATGGCTGAAAACGGTAATTTTCAATTTTAACCTTTCTTTGAGTTTTGTTACTTACAATTCATACTTAGAGTATTTCATTCTACATCAGTTGTTGTCTTGAGATACTGGTAATGCTTATTTACTGTTCTCTTATAGTTGCTAAATATGTTCATATTTCAAGATTTGCATAATTTTACCTAGTATTACTTCCTTCTGATTCTTTCATTTGTGCTTACAATACTTATACAATTGTTACATTAGGATTTTAAAGAATAACCTTTAAAGAATAACTCTTCTGCTTTTTTATTCATCACATTTATTTCATTATTTCCTAGCTTCTACTTCTTTGGGTTTAATGTCCTTTTTTTCTAACTCCTTGTATATTTTGGACATTTTGAGCATTTTTCTCATATATATTTAATGTGCTAAGCTGTTTCCAATCATAGTACTGTTGAACGTTATGCTCAGTGCTCAAATTTTGCAAGTTGATTGTATCTCTCTAAATGCCCTTTTAAAGTACACATGTGCATAAATTGCTACAGTATTAAAATTACCTTGGAAAACAGAAATAGGTTATTTAGAGCAGATTTTAGTGGAAAACAGAAA
This sequence comes from Suncus etruscus, assembly GCF_024139225.1. Classification (NCBI taxonomy): domain Eukaryota; kingdom Metazoa; phylum Chordata; class Mammalia; order Eulipotyphla; family Soricidae; genus Suncus; species Suncus etruscus. The sequence goes on along the minus strand of NC_064868.1, from coordinate 22,611,830 downwards.
TAGGTTATTTAGAGAAGATTTTAGTGCCTATGGGATCTTTTGCTTTGTTGTATTTCAATGATAGAAAAAAATTGAACAAATTTAACTTCTTGTCACAGAGTTGCTTTTGTTTTCCCAGAAGTGAAAGGAAGGTTTCACATGATAAAATCAATAAAAATAATTGGCCAACTGGAATCTGAAGAGATTTTCCAGAAAAATAGAAACAATTCTAAATATATAACTCTGGGGGGATTTATTTATTTTTTATCTATAGATTATTTGTCTAGAAGTTTCCAGGTATTCAGAAAAATTGGGAAGAAGGCACAGAGCATCCCTATATACCCTTCTATACACAGTTTGTCCTAGCATTAATTTCTTATCATTTTGTTTGTTTTTGTTTTGGGGCCACACCTGATGGTGCTCAGAAATTGCTCCTGACTAGGAGGACTGGAGTCCATCCTAGGCTAACATAAGCAAGCCTTACTGCTTGTACCACTGCTCTGGCCCCTAATTTCTTAACTTCCTTTATTATAGTATATTTGTTGTAATAAATGAGCCAATGCTTGTGTATATAATAAACAGTCCATAGTATGCTTTTGGGTTCCCTATTAATGTATTATATTCTAGGAATTTAAATATATACATATATAATGATATGCATCCAAAATTATTGTACAAAGTTCTGCTGCACAAAATATTCTTTTTGCCACTTATTAATCTATTCATTCACCCCTAAGCTCCTGAGTTTTTAATGCATCTCCATAGTTTTAACTTTTCCAGAACGCTATGTAATTGAAACTATTTGCTCCAGAGTGTTTTCAGATTGGCTTCTTTCACTTAGCAGTATGCATTTAAGATTCCTCCTTGTTTTTTTCATGACTTTTTAGTACATTTCTTTTTATTGCTGAACCATTTTCTGCTTTCTATATGATGCACAGTTTGTTTATCCATTCACCTCCTGATAGACATCTTGATTACTTCTAAATTTGGGCAATTATGAGTAATGTTGCGACAAACATTCATGTGCAGGTTTTTGGTATACAAAAAATTTAACTCATTTGAATAAATAGCTAGGAATTTGGTTGCTGGATTGTATAAGGACAAGTTTACTTTTATAAGTTTTCTTCCCATGATCTTATAACATTTCACATTTATTTCCACAGCACCAAATGAGAATTTCTGTTTCATAGCTTTCTTTCCAGCATTTGGTCTTTTCAGTATTTTATGTTTTATTCTCCTGATTGATACATAGTAGTATCTATTTGTTTTAATTTGATATGTGATGACATGGATATTCTGATGTGCTTATTTGTGTAATTGTATATTCTTGTTTTAATTTGATATGTAATGAAGTTAAGGTTATTTCATGTACTTATTCATATTCTTTCTTTCTAAGTAACTATTAAATTAACCAGTCAGCCCATTACTTTTGTTATTTCTCTTCATTTGTTTTGTTTGGAAGCAACATTTGGCAGTTCTATGAGAGCTACTTTTGGTTCTATGCTCAAGGATTGCTCCTGGTGGTGATCAAGGGACCATGTGGTGGCAAAAACTGAATCCAGGACTCCTTCCTGCAAAGTATACTTCAGATGTCTCAATCAAGTGAGCTATCACTCTGGTCTCATTTTCTGTTTTGGAATGTTATACTGATTCAAATTAATAGGTCTGTTTAGATTCTGGATAGTGTATTCTTGAAGGAATTTACCTGTTTTAAATAGGGTATCAAGTTGGTGGTTGTGGAGCTGTTCTTAGTAATTCTTTTAATTAATAATTTTTAAAAATTGAATCACTGTGAGATGCGGTTCTTGTACATGATTGAGTTTCAGTTATACAGTGTTCCAGCACCCATCCCTTCACCAGTGAACATTTCCCACCACCATTGTCCCCAGTTTCCCTCCCATCCTCCTCCTTGTTTTCCCTCTATGACAGGCATTTTTCTTTACTTTGTCTCTCTACCTCTCTCTCTTTCTCCCCACTTTTTATGTACTGTGGTTTGCAATATTGTTATTGAAGGGATTTCATGTATATCATTTTGCCTTCTTTCATTACCAAGTTCTTGTTCAGAGTGATCATTTCCAACTATCATTGTCATAGTGGTCCATTTTCTGCCCTAAATTCACTTCTCCCCACCTTTGTGGCAAGCTTCCTACTATGAGCTAGTTATCCTTCCCCTCATCTCTATTGTTTTTATTAATAGCTTATTTTTATTTTTGGCTTTTGAGACATACTAAATAGTCTCAAGGTGAGCCTGCCCGTGGCTCACAGTTATTTGTCATCGTAGAAAGGACTTTTCCTGAAAGAAAGAAGGGTGGGAGAAAAGGGGACACCAAGACAAAAATTCTGGTAAAGGTGTCAATTTTATTTCAAACAAGCAGGACTTTTATAGGGAGTGAACAATAGTGGGATATTTCATAACGGGTGGTTACATGAACAACGCAATCTCTAGGTGTATTCATAAAAATCACAATGCTCTGCCAGCATACCTCCTGCAAGTACATACATGCTAATTATATAACAAGCCTTCCTGTGTGGTCAAATTCTTGCAGGGCAGTCTGCGTCAACTCCTGCCCATTTGGCAGGTACACATCTTAAATTCAGATTAAGGGCAATGCTGAAACAAAATGTCTGTCCGAGGTAAAATGGCTGTACTTATGCTAAGCTATATTTCAAAGGATCTGGCTCCTCCTTTCTTATATAAGTAAAAGGAGCGCAATATCAAGTGACAGAAATTCTGGCGATGCGCCTGTCTTAGGCTATCTGGGGAGCTACCCTAAGTGGCACCTGAAAAGGGAAGGTGGGCTTCCACTGTTAGGGACCCAAACTAATCCCGTCTTTGGCAACACTGCAGCCTAATCCACCACCATTTCGGAGTGGCAACCATGCACTCCAGTTCCTCAAAATTCAATTGTACCTGAGGATGGGTTGATAATGTACAGTAATATGTTTTTGTTAGCATTATCCACTTGATTTTTGACAAAATCTGTCAATTTTTTAAATGCCCATGGGTTGAAGGAGATGAGGCAGAGGAAACACAATATTAGACCCAAAATAGTGGGAAGGAAAGTGGTCAATCACGGAGAGTCAGAAAACCAATTTTGATACCAAGATTCACTTTGCTCTCTCTCTCTTTGTCTTTCTTCCAAGCTTAATTCCAATTGTTTAACACTGTCTCTAACCAGACCCAATTTATCTTTAAAGAAGCAACATTCTTCCTTAAGGGTGGTACATAATTCCCCCTCTTTGAGAAAGAAAGAAGTAATAACAGTTCCTGCTCCAGCAAAACTCAACCCTAAAACAATAGCAAGAGTAATAGCAGTGATAGGTTCACACTTATGTCTAAACATAGTAATCTTCTTATCCCAAAGCAAATCATCATCAGGTCTAATAGTTAATCTAGGCATTAACAAAACTAAAACACAATAATCACGATAAGCAAGAAACATTTCAGTAACAATATGGGGGAAAAGTCCAGTGGAGTAAACAAAATAAGCGGAGTTGGGGGCTCATATGCGGTTCGAGTAAGCAAAGTCCCACGCCCATGACCTGTCTCAAAGGTATGCCTTGATGCATCTCAGCTTACTCCTTGCTTTATGTTCATAGATCACTCATGGTGAGGATTGAGAACCATATGGAGTGCAATAATTGGTTCAGGATTGTCTTCCTGAATAGCAGTTGCCCAGTATTGTTCCACCTATCATTTTAATTCCATGAAATAACAAGAGTTAGCTCTCTTTCATTGTTTATACTATTCATTTGTATTTTCTTCTCTATTTTAACTTTCCAAGAGATTTATAAAATGTATTAGTCTTTTCAACGAATGGGATTTTGATATTGCTAATTTTCTGTACTCATATTTTCATTGCCATTGATTCCTGCTTAAAATGATGTTATTTATGGGGCTGGAGCAATGGCGCAGTGGTAGGGCATTTGCTTTGCATACAGCTGACCCAGAATGGACCGAAGTTCAATCCCCCGGTATTCCATATGGTCCCCTGAGCCGGGAGCAATTTCTGAGTGCAGAGCCAGGAGTAACCCCTGAGTATCAGCAGATGTGGCCCCAAAACCAAAAAACCCCAAAATGTTATTTATTATGCTTTCTTAAGGTTTAATTTGATATTTTCCTAGTACAGATTATTATATTTATTGTCTAATGTATTCAGTCAATACATTTATAATGTATTCAATGTATTTGGCTCCCTCCAAGAACTTCATTTGCTATATGTGCCATGATTTTTGATAAGTTAATTTAATCTCATTTTGTTCAGAATATTTTGTAGATTTTTATATTAATAACGAATTCTTCATTTTACAATTATGTGACTAGAACTGGAAGGAAACTTGCAAAGCAAAATAAGTCATACAAGAGAAATAAATACTTGATCACCTCACTCAAATATAGGCTATAATCAGAACAAAGGAACAGATAAAGCCACATTCTAACTCTTAGACTATGGACACAAACTGTGGTTATTAAAGGAGAGAATAGAATAGAGTCATGAGGGTAAAAGTGCTCCAATGAACTTTGGTAGAGATACTGGTATTTGAGTGCTGGGTATAGTGTTATAACATATATTTTGAACAGGATGAATGTGTTATTCCTAAAATACATATAATTCTATATAAACCAACATTACTTAAATTTAAAATAAATACAATTTTGAGGCCAGAGCAGTGGCACAAATGGTAAGGTGTCTGCCTTGCATGCGCTCGCCTAGGAGATATTGTGGTTCCATCCCCCAGCATCCCATATGGTCCCCTAAGCCAGGAGTGCATAGCCAGTAGTAACCCCTGATCATCAGCTAGTGTGGCCCCCCAAAAAACAAAAAAATACAATTTTATTTATTCTTATTTTGGGGGGAGCTATACCTGGTTGTGCTCAAGGTTTGTTAATGGCTCTGTGCTCAGATCAGTCTTGGCAGGGCTTGGGGACCATTTGGGGTACCACGGATAGAACCCAGGTCATGTATGTTTAAGGCAAATACTCTATCCATTATACTATTGCTCTATCCTCTCCAATAAATTTAAAAATTAATCAGTGAATAATATTTTGTGAACTATTTGATTCATATTTTATGTAGAAGACTTGTTTTATCTCCCATTATTTTGAGATGTCCCTGTTTTCTTTTATAGGTTATCTACTTAATTTCAAGAACTATTTTAATTTTTTAATTATTTTATTGATTTTTAATCTTCAATCATACTATATATGGTTTTCATCTTTAATTTTGATACTGTGGGGATAGTTTTTTGGTGTGACTGAACATTCCAAGTGGTGTTCAGGTGTTCCAGGTTCCCCTCCCGCCCCATGATTCCTAGCCAACCAGGGTTCCAGGATATGGTGCTGATTGGGACCTATTGTCCCACGGATTACCTGTGTTACCATGGTGGTACTAAGGTTGCTCCAGGGCCCCACCTCTTAATGTTCTTGTTACTATGCAGTTTCAGCAATTGACCTGAGCTCAGTCACATGCTGGCATACACCTTAGCCATGCTTTGCCTCTTTAGCTCTGGCATTGTATGTTCTGTGGCACAGATTGTGCTCTAGTTTTTTTCCCTTGAATTTATATCTAAGCATCAGTATTAGTAACCTAAACATCTTTCACTAGCTTGTTTCCATTTCCAAATATCCAAACACCACACCCACCTGTATGTGCCAGTATCCATACACCTCCTTTCTGGGAAAAGGTCTGTAGACCAACTCTCAAAGTCATTTGTTATTTCTTTATTATGACAGAGATCTGTCACTATATATCTCTCTCACTCAATTGACTTCATTCAGCATGATACTCATTACTTCTATACACATTGCTGCAACTCGCAGGATTTCATCTCTTATAAAAGATGAGCAGCATTTCACTATATCTGTACCACAATCTCCGTATCCACTGACCTGTTCTTGGATACTTGGGTTATTTCCATATTTTTATTATTGTTAATAGTGCTGCAATGAACATAAGTATGCAAATGTATTTTTCAGATAGTGTTTTGAACCTGTGGGGTAGATGCTCAAAAGTAAAATTACTGCCTCATGTAGAAGCTCGAGTGTATGCTTTCTGAGATATCTCCATACTCTTTTCCACATAGGCCTAAGTGTATATATAAATATTTCCCCCATTCAGGGTTCTCAAAGGCTTGATTTTATTATAACACAATTAAAAAATAATTAAATATGTTTCATCTGCAAATGATAAAGTTCATGTTTTTTTGCCTATGAACAAAAAAGATAAAGCTACTTTGAGTAAAACTAAGGTACAGTGGTGGAACAGGTATCAGATAACAAGTATATACATACTCATGTGAAAAAATGTAATGGGTGAATATTACTAGACAGTAGCAGTTTTGAAATCTCAATGAGCAAAGATAGTTCTTTGGTTAGATTTCAAAGCTTGATGATTTTCTTGGCTGCCAGCCTCACCCTCTGACTTCCATTTATGTAGCCTATGTTTTCTTACTTTGTTATTACATAATGAAGCCTGTGTTTGCAGCTGAAAACACAAAATAATTACTTTACAAACAGTTAACTAAGCAGTGCAACAAGTATCCATAATACCTACCTTGCCATCCTCACAGGGTTAGGCAACCAGACCTCAAAATCTCAAAAGAGCATGCCGCTCTTTTGAAGCTTTGCCTCGGCTCTAACACCAGGGCTGATAGCTGGGGAGGGGGGGAGTGGTATCACTTAAATATTTTAACTGGCTATTAATTTGCACAAATATATGTTTTACATTGTTAAGTGAAAAAGTTCTTTTTTCTTCAGATCAGCATCTAACTGCACGATCCTGTATATAGCATTAATTATCTTACTGCAGTGCTATTATTTGTTTTAAATGTCACAGTGGTTTTGCGGCTCCCAGGTTTTTTCCTCCTTCGGAAACAATTCCAAGTGGCTCTTTATGTCTTAAAGGTTGCTGACCCCTGCTAGAAGCAGTCTCCCTTGTTCACCTAAGATATAATTAAATGTAACTGCTAAGAGTGGTTTTGCATTTCAGGCTTTGATTTAACTCTAAGAAAGTTGAGACTTAGTAATGAAGAACTGTAGTTTCCTACATTTCAAAAAAACTGGTCTCAAAGCATTTACAAATCATTTCTTTCATCTAATTTCCCACTTTCCACCTCCTTCTCTTTAAGTTACCTCTATTGATCAGATGGCAGCTTACTAACTTCCAACCACTATGACAGGAATCCTAGCATCTCCAGACATAGTGTGGTGTTTCCCAAATAGCAGACCTTCAATGAATTTAAATGATCCATTGAGAATGGTATCTACCATTCACATTTAGATTTTAACTTCACTACAATTTTGAATAAACTAAATGAAATTGTGTATGTTAAAAATTTTTGTAAAGGGGCTGGAGAGATAGCATGGAGGTAGAGCATTTGCCTTGCATGCAGAAGGATGGTGGTTCAAATCCCGGCATCCCATATGGTCCCCTGAGCCTGCCAGGAGCGATTTCTGAGCATAGAGCCAGGAGTAACCCCTGAGTGCTGCTGGGTGTGACCTAAAAACCAATAAATAAATACATAAATAATTTTTGTTAAAATGTTTTAACCGCAGTTCTTTTAAAATGTTCTGAAATTGTTAACATTTCAGAATACAGTGAAATTTTATATAATATATAAGATTCAAAAATCTGTCGCTCTAAGTTTCTTGTGTACTATAGTTTTATTACTGAATTCTTTTGCATTTCTAAAGGAACAATTATGTTTGTGAAATTATTCTGTTCTGATCATGAAATATGATGGATAATTTCACAATTTGTTTTGCAAAGCAGCAAAATTTTTTTCTTAAACTTACTACAGAGCAATGCATATATAAACAAAGTGGTGATTCAGTAAAATCTTATATTCTGGATTTATTTAAATCCATTAAAAGCAACACTCATAAATTAAATTTGAAGGAAAAAAGAAATAAAATGGAAATAATTTCCAGTTTACCTAATACAGTAATATGAATATAATACATGTTGAGGTTGCTTTGACCCAACAGCACTCCTTCACTGCTTATATAGTTGACTTGCCTTATTCAACTGAAAATAGAAGTAAATGCCTCATATTTAATTATATACATAATTCTACTAGATATAATATTGAAATATATTCTAGCTGGAGCTAAAACTAGTGCTAATGCTTACCACATTTGGTTATACTCTCTCTTAAGCTCTTAAATCAAAGGAGAAATGGGACCATGTCATTGACATTGACTTAAACACTTTAGGACTTCCATCTTTCTGTGTTCACTTTGGGATCTTGAATCCCACAGACATTCATAGCATAGCATAGCATGTATATTGGAAACTTGATTCCAAGATAACTCTCTATGCTACAGATTTGTGATGTGCTTTCTGGATCTTTCATAAATAAAGTGCTTCCTTGGGGCATGTATCTGCCTCATAATAAGATATGTATTTCTCTTCAGTAGTAGAGAAGAAAGCATCTCTGTGTGTGTTGAGGAGAAAGCTAATCCTCTATACCTAGTTTTTTAAATTTATTTTTTATTTAGTCACCTTTAAAATTTAGAATTATTCATGCTTCAGTTTCAAACACACCATGTTTCAACATAGATTCATTTGCCAGTATCCAACTCCCTTGCCCTTTCATCCCAATACCCCCCCCCCCCACCCACTGGTCTGCTTCTAGGAAAGGCACTTAGGTTTTTTTTTTAATAACCATGTTTTTTTCACAAATACAAAATTGTTCATGATTGAGTTTCAGTACTATACTTTCTTTAGTACATAGGCTAAGAAACAATCAAATTATCAGGAGAGAATATTAAGATATAAACATATTTTTAATTCTGTATACAGCATTTTGGGCATTTCAGTAAGGTTATAGGTGATATGGAGCAAGCGAAACAAGTTTAGAGGGGAAGAGAAAAATATTTTTGTAATTTAAAGAAATAGGAGGAGTCAGGGAGGTAACACAGTTGCACATGCCTTGCATGTGAACTTTTGGGTTCAATGACTGGCACCAGAGAATAAAAGAGTGAAAAATAATATGCAGAAACATCTTTGTATTAAACCATTTTTGTAGTACTTAGGGTTTATTTTTATTAATACCTTTATTTAAACACCTTGATTACAAATATGATTATAGTTGGGTTTCAGTCATGTAAAGAACACCACCCTTGACCAGTGCGACATTCCCATCACCAATATCCCAAATCTCCCTCTTCCCCATCCGCCCCCGCCTGTACTCTAGATAGGCTTCTACTTCCCTCATTCATTCACATTGTTATGATAGTTCTCAATGTAGTTATTTCTCTAACTGCACTCATCACTCTTTGTGGTGAGCTTCATATCGTGAGCTAGACTTTCCAATCCTCTTCTCTTTTGTCTCTGAGAATTATTGCAAAAATGTCTTTTATTTTTCATAAAATCCATAGATGAGTGAGACTATTCTGCATCTATCTCTCTCCCTCTGATGTATTTCTCTCAGCATAATAGATTCTATGTACATCCATGTATAAGAAAAATTTCATGACTTCATCTCTCCTGACTGCTGCATAATATTCCATTGTATATATAAGAATTAACAAATTAAGGAAAGATGACTATGGTTTAAGCAAATGTCACAAAGGGATTAAAAAGGCTCCTTGGGGGGCCGGGAAGGTGGCGCTAGAGGTAAGGTGTCTGCCTTAAGCGCTAGCATAGGACAGACAGCGATTCGATCCCCCGGTGTCCCATATGGTACCCCCAAGCCAGGGGCAATTTCTGAGCGCTTAGCCAGAAGTAACCCCAGAGTGTCAAACGGGTGTGGCCCAAAAACCAAAAAAAAAAAAAAAAGGCTCCTTGGAAAATAGAGAATAGGATTCTTTTTAAAAAAAAGAATGAAAAATAACACTAAGGAGATAAAATAAGGGATACAAAATTATTTGGTCACAAAATATATAAAGCTCTGTTAATGTGAGCAAAACAAGTAATGCCTTTGTTATTTGGACAACTTCTATGATAAAACATTTTTGAAAGAAGAATACTGAGATCACAGTGTGTAAGATGGGGCTAACAACTCGGAAAATACCAAATAATATTAAGAGAAAAACTGAGAAAGTCATGAGTTCTACTTACATTGTATTTACTGTGTTAAAGATCTTCACATTTTAATTTAGAAATACTGTAGTGAATCTTGCATTGTTTTCATGAAAATCAGTGTTTTAGGAAGATACCTTTTGGGGGTCTGGAGTGAGAGTACAGCTGGTGAGGTGCTTATCTTGTCTACAGCCAATCCAGAAATGATCTCTGGCACCCCAAATTATTCCCTGAGCCCCACTAAGAATTATCCTTGAGTGCAGATCCAAGAGTAAGTCCCCCAAATCAGTAAATAAATAAGTAAATAAAATTTAAAGATACCTTTTAGTCACTACTTGGAATTAATATTTGATTACTTATTTTTAAGTAGTTATATGAGATGAGTTACACATGAACATGATAGAATACTGAAAGTAATATTACTGCCACCAATATTAGTTGCATATAGTCCTTTATATATAAATATTAAATTCAACCATATCAGGGTGCGGGGTCCTGAAGCCCCCCAGGGGGGCCCGGCCAGCAGGAATTAGCTGGGAAGACTTCTCAGACAACCGCACTCTTATTTTGCTGGGTAGAAGAACAACCACACCTGTAAAAATCTGAGAGAGGTTAATAATAAAGACCCAAGGCAATGTCTCACTGCTCAAGGGCCACTTTATTTGGCTACAGCTCCTTCTTATATAGAGAAGGAGAAGGGGGCAGTACAAGGGTGATGTCAATCACACTTTTGGCATGAAAATTACTTCATTATTCCAAATAAGGCAAGTGGGCAATACTTCTTGCAGTATCCATGGAAACATCTTGTGACCTTCTAGCTGCATTTCTAAACTTTTAACAGATATAAGGTGGGGGCAATGTTCTTACAGAAATAATTTTGTACAGACAATGTAACATATACACATAATAACTGCCTTGTTGACTCCGGAATGTAGTTGAGGGAGTAAGACCTCATTTCTGGGAATGGTACCGGGCCGTGTTGCTCTCCTCCGGGCTACAAGATTAATTATACTTTGCAGCTGCACATCCCTTTCTCTTTGGCCCAAGAACTTACAGCAAGACTGCATGTAGCCTTTAGGTGAAAAGCTGGAATATGGCAGAAAGAACAGCAAAATGGCCTCAAACAAGTCAGTCCCCAACATCTCCCCCTTTCTCTTCTAATAAAAGAAGGAAAGTCGTGAGCGGGTGGAAGAACCGTGTCTTAGGCTACAAGGTTTGACCAGGTTGGACACGGCCAAAGCCGCATTTAAAAGGTGGCTACAGACGCCGTGGGTGCGCGCAGAGATCCGAATTATGTGTTGTAGCCTTTTAGGGCCGTGTCCTAACTGGGACCTTGCTAATCCCGTCGTAGGTATCTCCATAGCCGAGAGCACAAGTACCGGAGCGAGCTCCGTTTGTTAGCTATGCGCTCTATCTCCTGAAAACTTAGTGGCTGGAAGGGCGGCTTGGTGACAAAAGCCAAGTTTTCACAGGAGTCACGTTGGGTTAACTGTTGGTAGTGAACTTGAACAGAGGTTTTTGCCGTCTCATCTACCTGGTTTTTAACAAGGGCAGTAAGTTTGCGGAAAGCCCATGGGTCAAAGGAAAGGAGCAGCATGAGGCTAATAAGAGGGCCCAAAATAGTGGACAGTAATGTATGTATCCAAGGAGAAGAGAAAAACCAACCCTGTTACCAACCTTGTTTTTCATCGAAATGTTTTTGGAAGTCTTTTATACCGTCACCAATGTGTTGAACGCTATTCCTAACTAATCCAGGTTTATCTTTGAAAATACAACATTGTTCCTTAAGGGCTACACAGACTCCCCCCTCTTACATAAGGGCAAAATATAGAGCACGACGATTTTGAAGAACTATATCAGCAAGGGAACTAACAGTATCGTAGGGGTTGAGGAGAGAAGCTAAGCTAACAGTGTTCATAATATGGGTCTGTGAGGGCTAGAGCAGAGGCATTTATAATATTTAAAATAACTTGAGAGGAGGAGGATGGGCTAGAAGGCAGAGTCCGTAGCTCACAACTTGCCCAACAGTGAGTTAATGACGCTGAGGCTGAACTTTTCAGAGAAGAAGTTTAGAGTCATTGGTGTAGATAGGAGATTTAAACGTTGTGATGCTTTCATAAAACGGCAAAACCGGTGAATAGCAGATCCAACAGTGTTCATAGCTGGTGTTAGAGAGTGCCTGGGCAGAGGCATTGACCATTTGCAGGATGAGGTTCGAGGTGGAAACCGACCAACAGGTTTGATGGTTATTTTAGGCATTAACAAAGCTAAAACATAACAATCATGATAAGCAAGAAACATTTTAGTAACAATATGGGGAGAAAATCTAGTGGAACAAACAAAATAAGTGGAGTTGGGGGCTTCAATGAAGATGGAAGAGTTGTTAACAATAATGGTTTGATTGCAAATGTTTGATTGTTGAACAGGCGGGCACATATATGGTTCGAGCAAGCAAAGTTCCACGACCGTGACTTGTTTACAATGGAGGTTGTTGGTGGCAATGGTGGGCATTTAAGGCAGCTAGGCAGAGTGCTTAATTCAGCATTGTCAAAGGTGGAGTCCGTTAGAAACAGGTTTGCAGGAAAGGCGGCTGGCAGGAGGGGTGACAGGCTTTTTTGAAGTGGATGAAGACAGGACTGTGGAAGGCTGCGGAAATTTTTTGTTAGACTTCAGCATTCAAAAAATTTTTATAATTAACAATTGCCAATTTTTTTAAAAACTTTTAAACTGAACCTAAATGATTTTTTTTTAAACTTTTTAGTTATTATTTTAAAGCTAGATGCTATTTTTTAGCTATAAATACATATTATATAGGCCTGAATTTACACATAACAGGAAAGCCGGGTGACGGCAAAGTCCAGAAATTTTCCAGGGAAAAGTTATTCTCGATGGCCATTGAGAAATCTGGGGTTTGCTATCTCCCACACCTTCCGCCATGTTTTTAGAAGGACAAAGCTAGCTTAATACATAATTTTTAACACATGATTTTTAGTTGCAAGATGCCAGTTTGTGAACTGACCAGACTGAACCAGGTTGAAAAAATTAATTGAAATTTGAAAAATGGATAAGGCTTTAAAAATTGTATTATTATAAAATGTAGAGATAACAAATAAACAGACAAAACAAAACAATACTAAACACAACATTTTACACTTGTGGCCACTTTCATTCATCACAACAGACACATAAACAGACAAAAGGATTGATTTAAGACTGATTTATAAAAAATTGACAAGCGCTTTTAAATATTTAGCTAGCATGTTTGTGAGAAGAAAAAAAATTTTGTAGAAAAACTTTTTTAGTTTTGAGAAGTACTTAATGTAGATGGAGTGGAACTTTGCTGAAAATAAATTTTAAGGTTTAGATTTAACACAAAACATTTTTAAAACAATTTTAATTTGAAGTTTAAAACATTAAGTAAAATGGTTAATGAGCACTGTAGAAGGAGTCTTCACTCTGAAGTATGAAATCATTTGCTGTAAATGAATAGGTTTTCTTTAAATTGGTTTTGCAGTAGAATAGTAAGACAGCTGCAATAAAGTGTTAAAATTTTTATGATTAAACACAATAGCATGAACTATGATTATTAAAGGTATAAAAACTGATTTTAAAAAACAAACAACTGTTTTTACTATGAAGACTTTATGTGAATAATTTGTAAAAAATATTATATACTAAATTAACTAAATGCTTAGATTATTATAAAATATAGTTAAAGACATTGGATACATTTACACACCTAGAACTTAAGACTAAAATTATGTTTAATACTAGTTAATTTGCTTATAAAGTTTAGTTACTTTTATATATTACTTATAAAATTATATATAATATAGTTTTCATTAATATTATTTTTTCACTGCGACACAAATATACAGATTTATATAATGTGCTGATATTTTGAATGCACTTAAAATAATAGTTTTTTCAATGCAGAAATAAAGAACAACCATTGCTGTAGCACAAAGTTAAAACTAAGGGTACTATAAAGCATACTTAGGTGTTTACTGTGCATAAAATTAACTATATTGTTTAAAAAGGCTAACCACATTATTTTTCACATAATTTTGTAAATACTTTAAAAATTAAAATAAAACTTTTAATAGAAATATAAGACTTAAATTTAACACTTTTGTGTTCGTTTGGATTTTAAAACACAAAGAAGTTTTTCTTTTACCAATATTTTGTTATCTGTAAAGTGACAGAATTATGACCTTGGTGTAAAATTTTTTGAGAGGCATGAAAAAAAAAGTTTATTGCTGTTATTTTCCTGTTGCTTTTTAATGTTTTAATAATTACTTTACACCACTTAATGCACTAAACTTAATAACACATATTTGACGAAGTGTAGGTCTGACAAGGTGAAGCAGAGTCTTTCACTGATAATTTGGGAAGGGGCTAGCACAGTTAACAGCAGGAAGGCTAGAGGCAAATTATTTACAGTCCGCAGGGTGTAATGATATAGAGAAAAAAAAGCAATCTTTTAAGATTAATTACTAATTTATTGGAATTAGAGGGAATGGCAACCGAAGAGGGGAGTCTGGGTTGCAAAAGTACCATGGGGATCATGGTTTTATTAATTGATTTGAGAATATGCAAGAGATGCCACTTTTCAGATTTCTTTTGAATAACAAAGATTGGGTATTTCAAGGTGAATTGGAAGGCTTAAAGTGGGAGTGGCAGGGCCTGAGCTGGCTGTTTTCCAAGGCTGGCAGGAAAGAGGCTGAAGGAGGCTGAGGATTGGTTTGAGAAAATGTACTGAGTAAAGGGTACATTAGGCTTAGAAGTTTTAACAGCAAAGTGTAGATATCGCAAGGTTTTATGGCTTAGCAGATGATACTTTGTAATTATCCTGCTTACTGTGCCCTTAGAATTTTTTGTAGGCACTGCAGCAGTTTCTGTTTTATGGCACTTAGCCTCACTTTCATTAGTTTGTCTCTTTGAGTTCTCAAGAGGGGGGGCCTGGCCGTGGAATTCAGTGGGCAGAGGACAGACAACTATAGATTTAGGAGGGGGGGGGGAACGCCTGAAAGGCAGAAACCTGTGAATTAAGAGAAGCAGCCTGTTTTTGAAGGCTTAAGATTTGTTTAAGATTTTCAATTTGGCCAAGTAGTTTCATTTCTATAGCTTTAAGAGGGGGAGCGGTGAGAGGAGGGAATCTGCCATGGTTAGGGACTGAGCGTTCTCCGCGGTGGAGGCTGCTGAGCAGGCGGGGGAAGACTTTCTCCATTAGGGAGAAAGACAGGAAAGGTAGCGCTGGTTTTTGAGCCAAGAGCATTATCAAGTTTGTTAGAGAGGTGAGAGACCATGGATGTAATTGTGGTGAGTTGGGAACTCAAGTCAGAAAAAGGGGGGGGGGAGGGAGAAAGCAGCAACAGTTTGTTGCCGGTGTGGGGGAGCTGCTGGAATGCTGGCTTTGGGGAGCGACTTCCAGGCACGGAGGGCAGCAAGAGCCATGTTGGCAAGCTGGGACCTGGAAAGTGTGTGCTGTATCTTTAAGGTATGAAAAGAGGCGAGGCCAGCTATAAGAGCTTAGAGATCAGGATTCCTGCCTATTTGTAAGGGCTTTGCAGCGGAAAAAAAAGTTAACTTCCCAAGAGACAAAGAGTTCAGCTTTTAGATTCTAAGCAGGAGAGCGTGTAAGGGGCTTGGGGGCCATAGGAGGTTACGGCTTGAAATGGCTCTTTGAGGCTTTTCCAATTAAAGGCTTTGTATTGTTGCAATTGCTGGCTAAGGAGGGGAGGGTGGTGAGGGGAGTAAAGGTTTTGGTGGAACAGGGATGGAGCTGAAGCTAGGGAAGTGAAGGGCTGTTTAGGATTTTGCACAGAGGGCGCAGCGGCAGAAGTGAAGATGAAGGGTCAGAAGAGGAAGGAAACTGAGAGACAGAGTCAGAGCGAGAGGGAGCCTGGGAACACTAGATTTCTGGCAAACATCATGAACAAACATTAAAAAATTACAAATATCTTTTTTGGTAACCTCTATATGTCTGGCTTTCAACTCAGACTGTATATATTTAATGAATTTAAGTTCAGTACTCAACGAAACACCCATGGAAGTGAAGCCAACGGGCGAAGCCCCAAGAGCCAATCAGGGGCGGTGATCAGAACGACTGAAAAAACTGCAGTTTAAATTTTTGATTAAGGCTAACTCGTTTCAACGCCTACCCGGATGGGGTATTCCTGCGATTTATGAAACAGCTCCGGACTCGCCGACCCGTAGTCGTTCGGGGTGTGGTGGTGGTCTTCGAGCCCCGCGTTGGGCGCCAAAATGCGGGGTCCTGAAGCCCCCCAGGGGGGCCCGGCCAGCAGGAATTAGCTGGGAAGACTTCTCAGACAACCGCACTCTTATTTTGCTGGGTAGAAGAACAACCACACCTGTAAAAATCTGAGAGAGGTTAATAATAAAGACCCAAGGCAATGTCTCACTGCTCAAGGGCCACTTTATTTGGCTACAGCTCCTTCTTATATAGAGAAGGAGAAGGGGGCAGTACAAGGGTGATGTCAATCACACTTTTGGCATGAAAATTACTTCATTATTCCAAATAAGGCAAGTGGGCAATACTTCTTGCAGTATCCATGGAAACATCTTGTGACCTTCTAGCTGCATTTCTAAACTTTTAACAGATATAAGGTGGGGGCAATGTTCTTACAGAAATAATTTTGTACAGACAATGTAACATATATACATAATAACTGCCTTGTTGACTCCGGAATGTAGTTGAGGGAGTAAGACCTCATTTCTGGGAATGGTACCGGGCCGTGTTGCTCTCCTCCGGGCTACAAGATTAATTATACTTTGCAGCTGCACATTCCTTTCTCTTTGGCCCAAGAACTTACAGCAAGACTGCATGTAGCCTTTAGGTGAAAAGCTGGAATATGGCAGAAAGAACAGCAAAATGGCCTCAAACAAGTCAGTCCCCAACATCAGGGAGTATTTATTTTAGATAAAAACTTAATTCCTGGGGCCAGAGTGATGCACAGTGGGTAGGGCATTTGTTTGCCTTGCATCTAGTCAATCCGGATTCAATCTCCAATATAATATATGGTTCCCATGAAACTGTCAAGAGTGATTTTTGAGTGCAGAGCCAGGAGTATCCCCTGAGAGCCACCAGGTGTGTCTCCTCAAAATAAACAAACAAATAAACAAAAAACCCCAAAATAACTGTAATTCCTGCTTTTAAAATAAAACAAAACATTCTTTCTATTGGATTGAATTAAATTGTTGGAATGGACATAGCTTAATAGATATTATTTTCCCTAACTATAAATAATACGTGTGTTTTTATTTCAGAATAGAATAGGAAAATTCATATCAATTTCATTTAGCCGTGGGTTGCCCACATAATTTCCAAACATTCTAGTTGTGTATGTAAGACTACTTGAATACCAAAATAGATAAAAAGGCTGATTTTCTACAATTAAGAGAGAATTTCTTCAGTCCATTTGCCTTTGAGATGAGACATTGACTTTTTCCTGAGTTTACAATCAAACCGAAATATCAGCATTTCCTAGGGGTTCAAGATCTGTGCCATCAACTGTTGTGGACCTTTTAGTTTGTTGACTTAGTCTTGGAACTTGTCAGCTTCAAAATAATGAGGTAATTCATTATAACCTCTCTCTCTCTCTCTCTCTCTCTCTCTCTCTCTCTCTCTCTCTCTATATATATATATATATATATATATATATATATATATATATATATGTATGTGTGTGTGTGTGTGTGTGTGTCATTCTGGTTTCATTCCACCAGAGAACCCTGGCTACAAGGCTACAAGATATATGTAAATAATATATATTAGATTATTTTTGCAATTACAAAATATTTATTTTTATTAATATTTTAATGATTTTGGAGTTTGAGGCCACACCAAACTGTGATGAAGGCTTACCCCTGGTTCTAAATTCAGGGATAATTCCTGGCTGTGCTCAGGGAACAGCCTGAGTGTGATATCGGTAATGGGATGCTGGGTACTTGCAAGGCAAGTAGAACTGTTCCTATGTGCTTTTCTTTTTTAACCAATGTTGGGAAATACTGAAGACCTAAGTAAAAAAATAAGTAACCATGTACAGTTCCACAAAGAAGAAGAAGTGTTTATATATTTCTCTGCAGATTTATATTCTCCTACTTACATATACTTGTGTGAGTCTAGAAATATATGCAGTTATATATGTGTATATACACATTTTTAGGGTTTTTTTTCTGTCATTCCCAGTTGTACTCAGGACTTATTGTTGCTCTGCACTCAGAGTTCATTCCTGGTGGGACTTGGGAGGACCACATTGAACCACAGAGATCGAACTCACGTTGACTGCATGCAAGGCAAGTGCCATACTTGATGTACTTTCTCTATAGCTTCTTTTTCAGGTTTTTATTGTAATATGTTTCAGTTTGGCTGTATGTCAAAAAATCTAAGTATAAAATGCTGATTGTACCACTTTACTTCAGGAAAAGATAAAATATCTGTAAATAGATCTTACCACTGACACAAAACAACAAAGAAACAAAAGAGGACATATTTATGGTAAAACATTTTCAATATATTGGACATTAGGCAAGGGAATATCGGTCCTCTTGTGAGATTTCAAAGTAGATGAGATGTAGGAATGTATTCTGTCACTTGGCTTATAAAGCTGAATATTTAATCCTTGCTCAGAAAGGAGTCAGTTTAGAATCAGTCCAGCTTGCTGTCTTTGGGTGGAAGCACAGTGTAGAATGCTGAGGTGAAACCCGATGACTTTTTTTTAAAATAATACCTTTATTTAAGCACCATAATTACAAACATGTTTGTAATGCTAGACTAGCCTGGATTTATGTAGCTTTGACCATTCTTAAAAAAATTAAAGCAAGAATTGAAACGATCTTTTTGTTTCTAAGACACTTACCTCTGTCATAGACTAAAATGCAAGATTATACACGTACTTTTAAAACATGTGAAAGACTAGGTATTGAATTAAATGGAAGCCTTGCACATTTGAGGTATTCGATCTCTGGCACCACAAAAAATAATAACTATCCAGGGCACATTTGCTGGGTAAATATGAATAAAGTTAAGTTTACAAGTAAATTTAAGACAAGAGACAAGAAAATATATCCACAGAGAAAAATATGAATTGATCAAAATGTATCTGGGCATGAAATAATGATAGGATGGATGAAATATTGTCAAATGTTCACACATGGAGTAAATGAAAATGTTAGATAGATACAAGTAAGTTATAAAGAAAGTTGAATTTTGTAGTGAAAAGTTTAGTGTCTGAGAAAACTATTCAAAAGTTTATACAAATAGTGACTAGATGTGGCAGAATAGTGAATCCCTACATGTTAAAATCGTAATAAATATTTATTGTGTATGTATATAAAATTCATAGGATTAGCCTTAAAATAATACCTACTGTATAAGGATTTTATTTACCACCAAGTATGTTGCTGAATTTTCTATAAAAGCCAAACAGCAGTCAACTGTGATTTCTCTTTATTTGAATAATAACAAGTTATTATTTTGATTTCATTCTGTTTTATGGTCTGCTCTGTACACCCTAGTGGGATGTGGAGAACCAGATGGAGTACTGATGATGGAACCCAGACTGGCTGTACTTAAATCAAGCACTGTATTAATTGTGATATTGCTCAGGTGAAACCTGATCACCATTTTTTTTTTGGTTTTTCAGGCCACACCCATTGGGTGCTTAGGGGTTATTCCTGGATAAGCGCTCAGAAATCGCCCCTGGCTTGTGGGACCATATGGGACGCTGGGGGATCGAATCATGGTCCTTCCTTGACTAGTGCTTGCAAGGCAGACACCTTACCTCTAGCACTACCTCGCCAGCCCCAGATCACCATTTTTTTAATAATATCTTTATTTAAGCACCATGCTTACAAACTTGTTTGTAATGCAAGATTAGCCTGGATTTATGTAGCTTGAGCTATTCCTAAAAAATTAAAGTATCCCGAAATATCCTAAGTACTTTATTTTTGCAATAAGAATAGTTAAATAACCCTAGCAACATAACATGCATTAGATAAAATAGCTTTAGCTGATATAATAGATGTAACATGAATCTGAACAGTTAATGAAATTCATTTCTCAGTATACATTGCCTAGGACTCTATGCTGTCAGGTGATTTCAGGAATAAGGCTGCTGTTATCCTGTGGTTATCCTGCATTCTAAATGCTAGGATTTTAGTTTTTTTTTTTTTAAGAATTGAAGAAATAATGGAGGTGGAAATTGCTCTCTTAAACGAATAAGCTCAGAACAATAAATATTGCTTCCATTTACATTTCATTAACAATGACTCCTCCCCAGCCCTTCCTTACTATAGAAAAATGGTGAAGGCAGTTTACTGGTGTGTGAAATGAGAAGTTGCATGAGGACAAACACCTGCATTCCCACCCATATGCATAGGTGGTGATTAGTGAAAGAGCGTTTATGAGAACTTATTATGCAAACAAACCCTCCTTCATGGATCCTATGGCAATTCTAACTTTGCCTAGTACTTCTTAAATTAATTTGAGATCGTACTAGTTGAGAAGTGCTTCAAAATATAGGTTCCAATTAATTTATCAACATATTCTATATAATTCCAGATTATGAATTGACATTTGTAGTAAATTCTAGAGACAGAATATGAAGAGAGTGTATTCCCTCTACTGATGCAGAATCAAACATGTGAATACCAAAAGCTGACAGGAAATAAAGGTGTAAAATATTTTTAGGTGGCATTAGGAAATGAAGAAATCAGGATTTTCTGCCCAGGCCAGGGCGACAGATAACAGAAAGGTGACTTATTTTGACCTTGCTATTCAAAGTAAAATTTTTGCCTAGAAACCATTTCTTCTCTTAGAAAAATGCTGAAAATTCAGCCATAGATCATACTGCTGTACAGTAAATCCCATCGAATTTCCTCATCTCCAGTTTAGAAGGGAGGGCTTTAGAGATTGACGATGGAGGCAAGCTCGTTGTTTAGTGTATGTATTAAATGACTAGTATAAAATAATCTATTAGTAAATTTTAAGGTTGGGCAGGTTAATACACAGATGAAGTCCCAGGGAAAGACAGTGGAATGATGAAAAGAACCAATGGTTCTCATACAGCTATATGTTCTTAGTACAATCTTTCTGCAGGATCCTAAAAAAAATGAAACCTAAGATAGTATCCACATTTTAATTTTCTCATATTTATGTTGCCAGTCAATAGTGCTGGTTTTAGTACATTGGTAACAGGTTCTTTTTGTTGTCTGAGATTCATTTTAGAAAATTAAAATTTGTTGGGGCTGGAGTAATAGCGCGATGGTAGAGTTGCCTTGCATGCGGCTGACCCAGGATGGCTCGATTTGATCCTTGGTGTCCCATAACCCCCAAGCCAGGAGCGATTTCTGAGCACATAGCCAGGAGTAATCCCTGAGCATCACCGTATGTGGCCCCAAAACAAAACAAACAAACAAACAAAAAAACCCCAGAAAATTAAGATGGTTTAATTAATAGATAAGTCAATTTCTGACCTAGGGAGGTTGAATAGTGCAGCTTCTAGACTAGATTTAGACTAGGGTTCTAGTCCCAGCTTTCTGATACTAACACATCTAAGGAACAAGAGAAAGTTACAATTCTTCATATGGTAAGCGAGTGTGTTTATCCCGAAAGCATAGGACTATGGAAATGTATATAAAATATATCAACCACACGACAAGATGGCTAACAAATATTATCCAATAAATAATAATTAATATAATTTTTATCCAAGATACCACCATTTACTTTCTTCAGATTTTTTTTTGTTTTTTTTTGGGGGGCCACACCCGTTTGATGCTCAGGGGTTACTCCTGGCTATGTGCTCAGAAATTGCCCCTGGCTTGGGGGGACCATATGGGATGCCGGGGGATCGAACCGCGGTCCGTTCCTTGGCTAGCGCTTGTAAGGCAGACACCTTACCTCTAGTGCCACCTTCCCGGCCCCTACTTTCTTCAGATTTTTAAATATAGGATATGTCAGAGAACATGTGATACTTTATTTGGGGGACAAACTGGGTTATACTCTAGGCACACGCCAGGCTCTTCACTTAGTGATCACTCATGGTGGGCTCAGGGAACCATGTAGAATACTGGGGAGCAAACTTGGGTCAGCAGCACGCAAGGCAAACACCTACCTGCTTTACTATCACTTCAGCACCAGAATATGCAGTATTTGTAGACAACCTGAATTGAATCAGTAAAAATTTCACCTAGTTATTACTAATTTTCCTGGGTCATTAGTTTCAAATATGGGTCTTCCCTGGGTGATGTAGCTAAAGGTCATAAAATAGATTCCAGGTAAAAGCCGTTTCATCTGTCCAGGTGTTCTTCTATCCAAACTACTTGTTTATTGTAATTATCCAACATTTACCACCTCATAATGTCAATTAAAATTATGTTCCACTGAGGACTTGCAAATCAATAAATTTCTACACTGCCTTCTTACGACTCAGGAAATTTTCACCAAGCATAGGAACCTTGTTCTCATCCTTATTTTCATTTCCCCTCTTGTGCCATCTTACTTGCATGAATCTAACTCATAGGCTCAAGGTTTCTGATTAGAGGCTGAATCTTCTTCCTCACAGCATCTCTAGTACCAGCACTGTGCCTGGCAAAGAGCACATACACACAAGTGAAGTACATAAGAATCAGGAAATCCAACGTTTAATTTATTAAGTTTAATTTATCCAACTTTTTTAATATAATTTTTATTTTGATCATAGTGGCTTACATATTGTTGACAGTAATATTTTAGGTACATATTTACATAAAATCAGGGGGGATTCCCCTCACCAGTTTGTCCTCCCTACACCTCTGTTTTTGTCCTACCTCCCATATCCTCTTCCCTGACCCCCAGGGCTGCTAGAATATGTAAACACAATGAAGAACTCATCAAAAGTAACAGAAACCTGAAAAAAAGGAACAAGTGAAGCCAACATTGCTTGTGCTTTACTTTTGTTTCACACTAGTATAACAACTATTTCACTGTTTCCCCCCACCCCCACATTTTGAAGAATATAATCCCTATGGCAATGCCATCTTTAGCCTAGATGATGAAACACTCACTTTAGTTGGAAAAATATCTCTGTGAACAATCTGGAGGAGTTGATGTACTTGTAGTATTCTTTGGCTGAAGCTTTGGCTTCTTCAAGGCTTCTTCATACTAGGCTATAAAAGTTTTAGGGGATGTATCATAGATCCTAGCCAGAAACTCCAGGGCCCTGGGATGGAATATGAGTTACCATATGCTTTGATCTAGAACTCTGCCGGGGCTCCGGAAACTCCAAGTAGATTCATTTTGCTAGTGTTGGTGTCACCCATCTCCTAAGACAGTCTGGTCAGAGTTACCTGAAACCCCCAAAACTCTTGGAATGTTTCTATCTAGAATGGTAACTTGAATCTTTTACCAAACTCAATGGAGTAGACCACTCCTCACCTCATTAAACCAGGGGAAAATGAGCTTCAGTTATGTTACTGTTGCTCGGGCACCCATACCACACATTTGTAAGGAGCTACTTAATATGGCTGGATGGAGAGAGAGAATATGGGGTGACATGCTTATATTGAATGCAGTGCACTCTGGATTGATTGGTTGATCCCTGGCACTATGTATGGTCACCAGAAAGATACAATACCTGAGAAAGGGCCAGGAAAATCACTGAGCAGCTTGAAGTATGAATCCCTCTTGCTGAGTGTGATGTTGAAACTTGACACTGAAATCATTCATTCGTGACCCCCCCCCCCCGGGGAGGAAGTCAAAGGGGTCCTTTTGGATCAGAGAGCTCATTCTTTGGAGCACATGCTTTGAATACAGAAGTCTGAGTTCCCTTCAGAGCAAATAAAAACATGCTTGCCCGAGAACCTCGTGGAGGGACCCAGGGACCACAGAGCATAGCATGGTGTGGACAAAACCCACAAACAACAGAAGGTGTGATTAGCCTCTGCCCAACTGAGCACTGTGGGTTCTCACCTTCATGTGTTGCTTGCTCCCTCTGCCCGACTCCACCCCCCCCCCCGAATTCTCACCTGTGATTCAGATAATACCTGATTTGCCTGCCTTTTGCAGACTTCTCTTCACTGTTCCACAAAGCCCTCTTCACTCTGAAAATGAATGCACATACTTAAGGGGAAAGGGAGAGCTGAAGCCTGCTAGCTGCGGCCTAGCCTTACATATCTGTAAACAGGGATCATTCCAAATTTCATTCTCTGTCTGTTGGATGGTCCACCACCTTTTTCTTTTCGTTTTTTTATGATATTTTGGGCCATACCCAGTGACACTCAGGGCTTACTCCTGGATATGTGCTCAGAAATTGCTCCTGGCTTAGGGGACCATATAAGACACCAGGTAGAACCCAGGTCTGTCCTGGGTCAACTGCCATGCAAAGCAAACACCCTATTGCTCCAGCCCCCCATTTTATATTTTTGTTTGTTTTTGGACCATATCTTGTGGGCTAGGAAGCTCATGCTGATACTGGAATTATGATCAGGGGCACTCCGCTTAGTGCATTCAGGGACCAGATATCCTGTGTAAGGCATACATTGCTCCTTAGATCTCTGCAGTCTTCTCAATTTTGGTTTTGAACAGGCATATTCTGGGACCCCAAAAGGACAGGAGGCTTTCTCTATCTGTCCATTGCCCCTTAAAACTAAGAATAAAAATTAATGTACTGATTTAAGGGGGAGTACTTCCTGTGATGTTGAGGGGACAGTCCTTCAGTACTCTCTGGATGTCAGGAATCAATGACAGTCCATTGTCTGTTCTGGCTGTTGAACAACTTCTAGAAACTCACAATGTCTTCCTTATGGACCTAGTAGCTGTCCTGATCCTGTGCTATATCCCGCTATGGCTGGAGCACAGGACCTTCTTTCTGCTGCCCCAAACTCCTAACAACTCCACTCCCTCACCTTCACAATGCTAATCCTGCCACTCCTCCCCATCTCTTCCAGGCTGTTCTTGCATAAAGCTGAACACTCCCTGCACACCCTGACTGAACCTCATCAAGCTACCTCACTGCCAGCCCATCTCACACTTCTAAACCTGCCATGCTACCTCATTCCCTACTCTTCCCTGAGTCCACACACCCACCAACCTCTCCACACCCAACTCTCCCAAACTAATTATATTTACCCCCACCAACTCTTCTCCCCAACCCTCTGCACCAAACAACCCCCACCATTCCTGAACAGACACCCTACTCTTAGCCCTACACATTCTATTCCCACATGCCTACTGAGTCACCTTATCCATCCTCCACCCCCATACCCACAACCCCCCATACTAAACCATCCCCACTCTTACTGCCACATTCACTGATACCCCAGCCAGCCTCCCACATACCATTCAAGCCCCATCCCAACCACCTTACCCCAGTACAACCATAGGAACAACCTATTACCCCTCCTCCAGCAAACCCCACTACCACCCTGTCCTACCACACATTACCATCACCCCAAACCCTGCTGTCTCCTTTCATGCTCCCTACTGCCAACCACACAGTTACCCCTAACACTAGCATCTTCTCAAATTCCACTGAATTCCTCCCTCTGCCCCTTACTGTGCAGTCTCTCCAATCCCTGCCATCATCCCCCAATACCAGTTTATCCCACCCATATCATAAACCCTCCCTCCCTCACAACTCCTCAATATTTTTGAACCTCCACCACCCTTAGTAATGTCTG
This sequence comes from Suncus etruscus, assembly GCF_024139225.1. NCBI lineage: Eukaryota > Metazoa > Chordata > Mammalia > Eulipotyphla > Soricidae > Suncus > Suncus etruscus. Next base: position 22,586,142 of record NC_064868.1, on the reverse strand, counting down.
AAACCGAACAGACTCCTACTCTTGCCAGCATCTCTCAATACACCCCAACCCTGCCTTCTCCCCAGTCCATGCCACCCTCCCGAACTAGCCCCACCATCTCCCCAACCCCTAACCCCCATCACTATCCCAAACCCTCCTTCTGCTTCACTCTTTGCCACCAGGTCCCTCATTGCCATGATATCCCTTACCTACTCACAAACCTTGCCACTGACCCCAAGTAAATCCACCACCCTGCCTTACCAGTCTGCCATGTCCCCAAGCCCAAAATCTTCTGAGAAGTCCTCCAAGACCATTATCTCCCCACACCAACCACCCCTACCAACAATCTGTAGCTCAGATCTGCTGCTCTCTGACCCACTGCAAACAAGCCTTCTCATCCTTCCGCCACCAATTGACTTCAAAGCCCCTACCACGCTTGTTCACCTACCACAAACCAAACTATTCCTTGCCACTGTCCATCACCTAACCAACCCTGTCCATTCCCTGCCACCCTCCCTCACCTATCCTAGTCAGCCCTGCCACCTTCTCTACCCCTACCCCTACCACCCTCCTTCACATGCACCATCAAATTTTTTACACCTTACCATGCCATTTTTCCCACCCTACCATCTCCATTTACCCCACCAACATCTCTTCCAAACCTGCTATCTACTCAACTTCCCACAATATAACTCCCCAGCCTCCACCATAGTCATTAACCCATTGCCAGTCCCATCATCTCCCCAAATCAAAGCTCTGCCATACTCCCCATCCAACCTGACACAACATTTTCACTCTCCCTTAAGTTCCCCAACCTTGCCTTCACCTTCACACACTATCCTCCCACCCTCAACCCCACCATGTTTCCCCAGTTCCCACTACCTTACCAACCACCCCAACTCTGTTATCTCCCCACCTTGATGTCTTCTCCAACTTCTATCATCTCCCCCACTAAGCCACATACTCTAGTCTTGAGGTGACACCTAACTCCACCACCTTTCTCCACACACTGCAACCCAACTGTCTTCTGGATCCCAACACCCCCACCCTGCCAACCTCTGCCCCCTTCCCTCAAGTCCCCCAACCATGCCTTCTCCTCAACCTCGCCATCCTCCCCAACCTGCCCAGCCCCAATAACTCCCCCATCCCTGCCACCATTCCCTGGGGTTCTATAGTATATTCTACCCCCACCATCTGAACGCACAGTACCAGCCATACTCCCTTACCCACCTGCCAATCCTGTCTTACCCACCCCTTTCATTCTCCCCCATCCAACCTCAGCCACCCTTCCCCAAGTTTCCCAACCCTGTGCTTTCCCCAATTCCTACCACCAATTTCTCATCTTCCCCACCAGCCTAAGCTGTTCCTTCTCTTCCAGCCCCCACCAGCTTCCCCATCCACCCCAACCCAGCTGTCTCTCCCCTTCCTGCTATCTTAATCAGCCTCTAACATCTTCCCCCACTCCATCTACCCCATCTTAAGGTGATACCCAACCCTCCACTTTCTTAAATCTACCCACCCCCACTATCTTCTCAAACCCCATCTGCCCCACTCCATAAACCTTCCCCAATACCTTCAACTTTAATGTATCCTCAAACCCCTGCCACCTTCCCCCACATTCTATCTTACCCGAACTTATCATTTTCCTTCCAAATTTCCATCTATCCTAATCTCAAGGTTGACCCCAACCCCTGCCACGATTTCCCCATCCTAATCCCCATTTTTATCTTTAACACCCTTCCATCCTTTTACCCTACTCTGATTTGTTTATTCAGTCTAAATCCTGGGACCACTTCAAAGGCTCCTAACTGGGAGGTGAACTTTCCCACTATTCCACTCACCCCTGGTGATACAAGGGTATTGGGCACAAGTATAATGTCCTCTGAATGGCCAGGGATGAGGCTACCCTGCCCTGGGTAACATCTATCCCTATAAATCCAGAACTACGCTACCCAGTCCCCTCTAAAGCAGGGTATGGCTGTACGTGCACCATATCTGTTCTGCTGTGGCATCCTCATTCCACTGGTTCCTCCTGTACCCATATCCTTAGGACAATGATCATTCAACAGGGCTGGCTGTGCCAGAGTTGAACAAGAGACCCCTGCCACTCCAACCCTACCACCCGTGTCCATTTCCCTACAGAGAATGAACTTCAGGTTCAGGAAACCTCAGGTTTCCTGGCAGAAATGGGGTGAGGCCCCTCATACCCATCAACCAAGTTCCCATGCTCCCAAGCTTGGCTCTTGGCAACTTCCAGAAATTGGGGGAGGCCCTTCACCCCCGTCAACTAAACCACGTTCCCCCATATCTCCCCAGCTTGGTTGCCAGCCCCTTGCCCAGGATAGAGAACCTGGCAAAGTTTGGTGGGTGGGCAGTGGGTCTCAGGGTCTTGCAAAAACCTCGAGATGCAACAATTAGTGTTTAACCAACCCCCATTGGGTCCTTACCTTTACGGCTTCACACGGGATTCTCAGGCTCTTTGGGGGTCTGGACTCCAACCTATCCAACAGGTTCTCACTCAGGAGGCAGAACTGGGGGATTAAGTTCACCTAATGGTGAGCAGCGCAGGGCGCCCCATATGATTGGTTGCTGGTCTCAACCATGCTACCTCATCCGGTCCTCCGGTGGGCTCTGGCTTTAATCTGGGAACTCTGTGTATCCCACTTCCAGGACATCAATTTATGCTGAGTTCACGCTCCGCCCCCAGCAACTGTCCAGAAAGATAGTGCCTGGAACCGGAAGTAGTATAACATGGAGATACAGAGCAAAATGACAGGATCTTGCTGCAAGAGTGGCGAACACAGTACACATACCAGGCTTCTTTGTTTCTTCCCACACTGTCTGCTTTGGGGAATTCTGGGACCCAAAAGTTAACTTCACACAGAGGCCACAGCCCTCTGTCAAATGGCTACATTGCATGCTGATATGCATGCATCCCGAGTTTGTTCCCTGGCACTGCATGGTTTTTTGAGCACCACATAATGTAACCTTGTTCACCCTCCACTGCCACCGGATGCCAGCAACCAACATCCAAATAATTACCCAGGTATGGGCCCACAAAATACTTTTTTTTTGCTGTTTTTGGGCCACACCCTATGATGTTCAGGGGTTACTCCTGGCTATGCGCTCAGAAATCGCTCCTGGCTTGGGGGACCATATGGGATGCCTGGGATCGAACCAAGGTCCATCCTGGATCAGCCACGTGCAAGGCAAGCGCCCTACCGCTGTGCTATTGCTCCGGCCCCAACACAAAATACTTTTATAGTTGCTTTCCTGAATGTGATACATTAGGGTCCAATTCCTGGCACTGTCTGGCCTCAGAGCACCATCATGAATTATCCCTGAGCACAGCTCTTGGTAAAATCGGAGAAGCATGTGAAGTGACCCATACTCCCCTACCAAATAAAGTAGTATTTGTTTTTGTTAAGTTTTTGTTTTGTTTATTTTGACTTTTGGGCCACACCTGACAGTGCTCAGGCTTATTCCTGACTCTACTCACAAGAATCACTCTTGGCGGTACTCTAGGGTAGGACCCTACCCTATGGGATACCAGGCATTGAACCCAGGTTGACTACGTACTAGACAAATGCCCTATCTAGTGTACTACTACTCTAGATCCAGAAAGTAGTTCTTATTACAGAGGCCAGAGAGCTAGAGCATAAGTTGCATGCCTTACATGTTCATGTCTGGAGTCTTGTGTCTCTATTTCCTAACTTGTTTTGGAAGCATCACAGACTGTAGGACTGGTGCCCCTCTCCAGCTGCTGAATTCCTTACTTTATAAATGTTATCCCTACTCCCTGTAAAAAAAAAAAGAGAGGGATAAAAAACTGTTATATACTAGAAAATATTGTGAGTCAGATAATATGGTGAGATCCAAATCTGGAGGTTAATTAATATGATTGGTGATATATAAGTTATTTATTTTTATGATGCCAATAATGGTTACTAGGGCTCCACTTGTGCAAGACAGCTGCTGTAGTTCAGAATAGCATCACTATCTAAGGAAACTTTTATTTCCAGGTAATGTAGACTTATTTTTATTTTCCCCTAATTCCCCTTTATTTCAGCATTGTTTCAAGGCATATGACTCAATGATAGAGCATATATGAATCCTTTCATATATAAAACCTCGGGTTCTGTGAACCCACACTACAAAAGAAATATCCTTTGTTTGGTGTTCTTATTCTTTAGGCTGTGTATTTCTGTCTACACCTCTGGGCAGAAAACAACTTGTATTTAATGGTCTGAGATGTTCCCAAATAGTGAAGGGAAAGTGATTATAAACACACAAGCTTTGTATCAGGTTGGGGATGGTAAAATATGTGAAAATATCTGAAGATGTCATAGCAGTAGTCTAATATCTCTGTGTCTCTTAAAGAAGATGTAAAGCATCTATAGCTGATGAATATTTTATCACTAACATATAAGAGTTAAACATTGTTTATACTCAGTATTACTCTTGTGGGTATATTTTTAGAATGCATTTACTTTTATTATATTTGTTTCAATATAATTAAAATAATTCTAAGTTAGGAGAAAAATATTTGGAGACAAAATAGTATTTTATTTTGTCTATTAACTATAAATAGCTTTTTTTCAATAGTGCATTATAGCATTTTATATTTATTTACATCGTTTTGGGGCTACACTCAGTGGTGCTCATGTATTATTTCCTGCCTTTTCCACTCAGAAGTTTCTTCTGGAGGGGTCGGAGTGGTGGCACAAGCAGTAAGGCATCTGCCTTGCCCGAGCTAGCCTAGGATGGACTGCAGTTTGATCCCCTGGTGTCCCATATGGTTCCTCAAGCCAGGAGCAATTTCTGAGCGTATAGCCAGGAGTAACCCCTGAGCGTCACCAGGTATGGCCCCAAAACAAAACAAAGCAAAAGGTTTCTCCTGGAAGGCTCATCAGACCATAATGGAATGCAAAACACTGAGCCCGAGTCAGCCACATGCAAGGCAAATGCCCTCCCCCAACTGTGCTATCACTTGGCTCCATTATAGCATTATTGTTTAATTGTTTCTAAATTTTATGCTTAATCAGAACTTCTAAGTAGAATAGAGCTTCTAAGAATTTTTTCATAGTCCTATCCTTTTACTTTTTACAGTTATTCTTCAGATTTAAACACCTATTTTCATTCATTGTTCTTTGACCTTGCACTCTAAAGAATGTTCCAAATGATACACAGTATAATGTAATTATAAAGCCATTTCAATGCAGTCATTTAAGTTCTCCTACTTCAAAACAAGAAACTTGCCAACACTCTAGGTTTTGTGTTTGTTTCCAATGAGAGAATACCCCTCTAGTTTATCAGAAACTCCCTTAGATAATGTGCACTGAGCAACTTAGTTTGTGGACTATGTTCTCATACACTACAATAAGAGTAAAGGCATCAGTGAATCCTCCCTCTTAGAGCTGATTTCTACCCTCATCCTCATCCAAATTAAACTTTATTTCTTCCCTGAAGTAACTCAAAATATGATTTCAGGGGCTGGTGTAGTGGTAGGGAACTTTCATTGCATTTGACCAACCCAGGTTCCATCTCAGACATCCAGTATGGCCAGGGGTAATTCCTGAGTGCAGAACAAGGAGTAACCCTTGAACATTCCTGGGTATGGCCAGAAAAATAAATGAATAATTCAAAGTGTGATTGGAGTTATATATATATAGTCTTGAATCAGATAATTTAAAAAAGTTCACCAAATTGTCTAGCTCCAGGTTTGTCCTCACGGTGTAATATAGGCAGGGAATTACACTAAGGAATAACGAGAATAAACAGGGCCAGCTTTCACGTTTTAAGTGAACACAGGAACCCTGTTGGCTATGGCAGTCTTATGGATAGTGAAGTCTTTAGATAGTCCTTTTCTCAGATCTTCAGAGCACCAAATCACTTTCTTTTTTCCAGTTAAATTTGTATTATTTCTATTGAGACACCATGATTTACAAATTTATTTATATTAGAATTGCTATGGGCCAGCAGTTCTTCGACCAGTGAAAATCCTCCCATTCTGCTTCATTGATTTGCACCTTTTTATATTTGATTGTTGTGGTTTGGATCTCCTGCTTTTAGTGTTGTTGACTCTACAGGATATAGTGCTTTCCCAGCAGTATACAGGAAAGAAAGCAAGGCTTTATTACAGTCTGATGTACAACAAAGACCAGAGAAATGCTCGCCTATTTACCTACTGTTGTCTTTGGGGAATATTTATACTGTTAGATGGAAGGACTTTAAAATTCTTCCTCAAATTTCTACAGATTACATAATCCGATATTACAACAGTGCAGTTATTCATACAAAGGTTTGTCTTAACAATGAGATAACAACCAAAGTGTCTTGACTCTGTCTTGTAGTCTCACAGCCTCTGCCTCTCTCCCCCCTCCCAATTTAGTTTGACATTCTTCACAGGGATTGGCTTGAAATTTAATGACCTGTTTTCAGGGCATTCACACTTTACTATTCTCATCAGGAATATTTTCCACCTTACCCATTCTTCTCATATGATTGCAGTTCCCAACTTCTTAAATCTTACAGGCAGAAGGAGTGTCTTATCTTAGGTTCCCTATTACTAACACAAAGCCATCTAAAGAGCAGGTACTCACCTGCTACTCAGAGAATAATTGTCTTTAAAAAATTTAATAAATTCTATAGTTTACATTGATATTAATGTTTGTTTTTCATGCACATAATTCTAATACCATACTCACTAGCCATGCAATCCCTCCGTATTAAGCACACTTCCACTGAATTGTGGTGATTAATTCTACCATTATGTTGCTTTTGCACTTTTGTTGCTACCTTGCTATTTTCTTTATGTCTCACATATGAGAAAGATTATTCCATTTCTATATCTTTAACTCTATGTGTATCATGATATCTTCCAGTTCCATCCACGTTGCTGCAAATTATATGATTTTGTTCTTTTTTAGAGATGCATATTATTCCATTGTACAGATATACCACATCTTTTTGATCCATCTATCTATAATTGGATGTTTGGGTTGTTTCCATATATTTTATATGTTGTACTAAGTATGGTGATGAACATAAATATATTTTCATATATCCTTTAAAATTAACACTTTTGTGTTTTGGGGATAGATACCAAGAATTGGTATTGCTGGATCATATCATAGTTTTTTACTACTTTTTTGTAGATCTTCATGTTGTTTTCCATAAAGCCTGGTTAATACCTAATCTCTATTACTTTCTTGAATAAACTAAGTGTATCATTACCTTAATAAATAAAAGTGGAGAAAAGCAAGGCTGTAAGGAGCAAGGGAATGTAAGGGTGATCACGATTCATTATATTTCATTCCCTTATTTCACAAGTGTCCCTGAGATTCTTTCAAGTCTGCATTGACTTACCCTATTGTGGTGTCATATTTTCTTATCTGCATAATAAAAAGCCTCAGATTTCTGTAGGTATGTAAGGAACTGTGTGATATGCCTAAGAAATCAACACTGACTTTGCCATTGGAGTCTCAATGGCCGACCCTATGTTTTGATCTTTTACTCTGTACTTTCTTAGAGTTATTTTAGAACTTTCTCAGATAGTCAGCAATTAGCCAAAAATTCCAGAATGTTAATCTTACTGGTTTTTTATAAGCTTTGGTTTCCTAGAGGAATTCATAATGTCCAACACAAATATTGGGCATCTGGCAGTACTCCAGGTACTTGATGTTTACTAAGTTTTTGACTCTGGGCTTCCTGGACTCCCTGTAGATGTGGTGTTGTTTCTTCCCAACATGAATATGCACCACACTGAGGAATTTCCAGATGTCTTCTTTTTTGGTGTGGTTGCCCTTCATTAATATCATTCCTGGTAGACTCATCAGGAGACTTGTCTTGCAGAGCCTTGCTGTAATGCACCCTCATGTTGCAGAGGAGTTTCTATATGGTGACAATATTATAGAAGAGATTGATTGGAACAGTTTACTTCACTTTTACAGAGAATACCAAATTGATGCTTCCAGAGGCTCTTCTGAGTTCTCTGTAAAGTGTGGTATTTGCAGTCTGGGCTGATAACCCCAGCATGTCATCCTTGCTGATTCATTGCTTCATTTTCTGTTTGTACAGCAGGAACTGCTCCAGCAATCCAGCCTTCATAGTTAAAGAGTACCCTTGAGTGACTTGTCAGTACAACTTGCATCCTAGGAACAGCATGCTGGCTCTTCATCTGGATTGTTACCCTCTTCATCAGAATTTCCAGTCTCCAGCAGCAATGCCAAAAGCAGTTAAGGTAAAAGACAGTGCCGTCTATACTCTTGAAACAGTGCCACTTAACCCATAAGCTCTAAGGAGTGACCTCAATCTAAGTTGAATAAAATAGCCTGTTACTTCCTTGCTACAGTGTTCTGAGACTTATCATGCCTTGAGGACTGGTGGTATTTGCCAGTGTTGCTGAGTTGCTTATCCTCCACACTGAGACATGATGACTTTGAGAGAGGAGGCAGCAAGCATTTGGGTGGTATAGCAGGGTGTAAAAGCCCTTGGGAAAGGATAGTGGAGAGACAATGAGATTCTTCAGCACCAAATCTTTCAGCCTGTAGACCTATACTTTGACTGATAAGCTTTTTTGCTCTGAGCCAGCCTGTCCATTGGAACTCTGTAACCTAAGTCAGTAGGAATGTTACCAGGCTTAACACTATTGCAGCCTCCAGTCACTGCAGTCATTGCAGCCTCTGTGACCCAATAGGAGAATAAATGGTAGCACAGGCTGGTCATTTTCTAGGTTGGGGCCACATAAAGCACACTTATGACCCTTATGCTGACTAGTGGCAACACCTTCCCTTTTCTGACCACAGGTTGACATCAGAAGCCTTCGTAGGACTCAGTCTGAGACTGGTGTGAGAGTCCTACATTTTGTATCCTTGTAGAGTGATTTTGGATTTCTAATCTGGTCTGTCTGGATGCTGCTGCCCTTCATAAGGGTCTATATTGGGTTTTGCAAGGCTCTAGTATCCTCCACTCTCATTGGGAGTGGTAAAATCTTCAACTCAAGGCTTACATTTCTTATCAATATGATGTGAGTTTTGGGGAGCATCAGCCTGCTTTCCATATATCTTTAAGGATGCTTTCTGGGGGAAAAGTACAGACTTTGGCTTTTTTGGATGGCCTTGGTGCTCAGTCCTTGGTATAGGCTTGGTACAGCCCTTGGTCAAGGGCTGGAATTCTTCCCTCAACTCTGCTTAGGTCTACCCATCTTTCTAAGACTGGTTTCACTCTGAAAACCCTAGAAGGGATGAGTATCTTTTTTTTGATTTTATCTATTCATGGTCTCCAGAGACCTAAAATAAGGAATTTTGTGGTACAAATAGCATGAGAGGAACAGTGACATCCTTCTTTATGAAAGAATTCACCTTTTCCTCTGGAAATGCCTGGAGCCCCCCTGCTGCAATTCACCAGCTAAGATCCTTTCACCCAACACCTTAGCCTCTGTGAGCCCATAGAGAAATAGGGTATGTCTTCTCAGGTATGCCAAGGTTTTCTTTGCTGCTCACAAAGGTGGGGCTCTGTGTAATACTTGCAAACTCAATATCTTCTTGTGATATTCCCATTGTGACTGGAAACTTCCAAAGAACAGTGAGAGGAATTAAAGGAGAAATGAACTGAAAATCATATTTATTGTGATTTAAGTGTTTCTACAGTTGGAACAGAATAAGTAAATACAAGTACATTTGATTTATCATGACAGAAAAAGCAAAATGAATAAAGCAATCCCAAAACTATCCATCACATTCAAGCCACTGTTTTCTGATCTCTTTCCCCTTGCGTGATATCCTCCCATATGATGAAAAGTCCCTTCTAAATATCCAGTTGCCTTGTTTTGCCACAAAATGTTTTGATCACAAGTTTTAAACTTTGTTATACAAATTAAAAACCTCCACCATAAACAGATAAAAAGACAACATCCTTGCATTGTGAATAAAAACAAAGATTGCCATTAGAGGGCAAACTGAGGGGAGCAAATTCAATGATCAATTTACTAGTGCGATAGGATAAAGAACATCAGAAGAAGGTTTTTCCCCTCCATTGCCATATCTCTATGTATTTAGGTGACTGTATGCTGTTAACAGAAGCCAAACTTCTGCCCATGACCTACTTATTGGAAGGGCTCTTGGACTTGACCTTGGAATGCTCACTGGCCTTGGCTGCAGAGGCAGCCCTGTTTATAGCTCTGGCTCTAGCTCTCTCTTCCTCATCTCTCAAAGCCTCCTCATATAAATCAGGGAAGGAAGCAGGGGTTGTATCATTGATCTTAGCCAGAATATCTAACACTTTCATCTTTGTGGTCTCAGCATGGGCTCTTGGACCCCAAGAGAACTCATAGAAGGGGGGATCACTGTGGGGAACTAACTGGTATTCGAGATACTTTTCTCGAACAAAATCCTGGGTGATAAGCTTTCGGGGCTCCCCAAAGATTAAGTGCCTCCTCCCAGCATAGATCCCCAGCATACTTAGAAAATCCCAGATCTCCTCTTCAGTTGCTCGGTTTCCCTTCATAAAGATCACACCTAAGAGTGTCATCAGAAGCCCCATCTTAGGCAAGCCCTCATCACCACTCATATGCCCTTCATCACTCATGAAGCCAAGCTTGCTAACAAGAGTATAGTAGTGGCCACTGGGCTCCATTTCTCTTAACTCCAGGCCAAACACCAGCTCCATGCGCTCAGAGACTCTCCTTAAGATTTCAGGGAAGTTATCTTTGTACTTCTTGCTGACAATCTTCAGCAATGCATTCCTGGTAATAGGTTCCTTCATTTTATACTTCTCTAGCAGAAACTGCACCACCATACATGTCTTCCTGATTAGGGGATCCTTGCGATTGCTCGCCATACAGAGAGCTGCCTGGGAGGTTCTTGGTTGATCCTCCTCCTGCCTATTAGCACTGACAATAGCCCTTGCACTTGGAATATCTAGATCAATAAAGCAGGCTCCCTTGTCTTCCTCAAGCTGCTCGGACACACCAACAATAGGACAGCTAGAATCTGTGTCCTTGAATGCAGCCGGGGTGGATGATGGCTGGTCATCCTCAGCAGCATTGTCCACTGCACCTATGATATTCTGAATCTCAGCCCGGGCCTGCTGACGCTTCTCTCGGGCCCGGAGCTTACTCTTCTGACCACGAGGCATGATGATAATGATGTGGAGTAGAGGACACTAGGCTGGGGATGGCAGTAGATGAGACTGGCACCTGAAAGAAGCAAGAGACAGGGTGAGTACCATGCACAGGGTCTTTCCTCCTTGTTTTTCCCCAGTTCACCTAGTGGTCTCCCTGAGACAACTTTCTAGCTTCTCACAAGTCTCCAAGTGTCCTAGTGAACCTATTCCCTGAGAATCTTATAGAGGAAGTTATAGTGAGTCTTGGGCCATAGATAGACTTTCCTGCCTGGCTATTGCTGGGATAATCAGAATGTCTGGGATGGTGTGTAAGTGCAGTATGAAACTCTCAGTGGAAATCAGGGCCTGATCTTAATTTTTGACAACGTACAGGAACATCACAATACTTTCATGCAAGTCCTGGAACTCACTCCATTTGCTTATTGATGAATTCAACTTTACAACAAAGCTCTATGTTTTCTTTTTCTTTTTTTTTTTTTTTTTTTTTGGTTTTTGGGCCACACCCGTTTGACGCTCAGGGGTTACTCCTGGCTATGTGCTCAGAAATCGCCCCTGGCTTGGGGGGACCATATGGGACGCCGGGGTCTTTGGTAGCGCTTACAAGGCAGACACCTTATCTCCAGCGCCACCTTCCCGGCCCGCTCTATGTTTTCTTAACTTTGATAACAAGAGTAGACAAAGAAACCCTTTATCAGCCTCAGTCTGACAACCAGTGCAGGTTTGGATATCCCTACACTGGATATAGAAGCCAGGACCCAGGCCATTTTCTGTTTTGTCCTCTCTCCTCTAGTTATTTGGGTGCTTTCTCAATCCACTGAGTTACCCCCTCAATTCCTGAAAGTATCTCAAGATGCCTTTGTCTCCTCTCCTCTCATTTGAGATGGCTTGTCTAGTCACCAGTGTCTACATCTCCCTGAGACCTATTAGGAAATAATGAGGAAACTATAGCCTCATCTGCCTTATTATTGCCAGTCTTTTATTTTTTGAGGGGCTATTATCCTAGTATGGAGAAGGCTTCATGAGGTCACTCCCTGGGAAATTTGGCCAGCACATCTATAGGTATCAATATTCTGCCCGCTTGAGTCTATTTGGCTTTGAGTGCAGAGAGCCTTCAGAGTCACCTCAGAATCAATCTGGATCTCGATAGTAATGCCTATTGGCATTTGAGCTTATGCGGCCTCAAATTGAATTAAGTGAGGGGCCTGTGCTGGAGTTTATTCCAATACCATGGTTATATGAGGTACTCCCTAGCCTGGCACTTTCTGCGAACTTTCTGCTGGCATAGCTGCCGTTTTCTATTGTTTCTGGGTTGGATTTCTGTCTGTACCTAATTGTGGTGTTGCTCGATAGCCCAGTTTATTGCTGATAAAGGCTCTAAAGTGAATCTTTAATGAATGCCAGTCCTTGTCCCCATCACCATTTCGGGTTGTAATCTGCATAGTATCTGGAATTTTACTGTCTCAGCCAACACAAGTTCAGTGTCCTTATTGAATTTCCCTGTGGATCTGGCACAAGTGTTTAGACTCCCTTAGTAAAGAAATACAAATTAATTTTCTGGAGAAAAGGAAGAGCACGGGTAGAGCTTAAAACCTTACATCAAATCAATCCTGTCATTTGCCTCCACTGTAAGCTGCAGACCTGTTCCCCTTGAAGATCTTGCCTCATAGCTTTCCTCTTACATACTTTTTGTCAATGAAGATATTGTGTTTCTCAAGAATTTCTTATATATAAATGTTAATATTATTTTCAATTTAAAGTTTAAAATATTCTGGCATTGACTTAGCAAATGGTTTCTTTTCTTTCATAAGACAGTATCTATAAACCTGAGAGGAGTAGGTCATTGGTCACTTATTAAAGTTTACTTCTGAGACAGGTAGTAACTTAAAATAGTATTTATTCAAAGTCATTGAGGTATCATAAAATTGTTTATATAAAAATAGAATGGTGAGAACTGCTAATATTGCATTAAGAGATGTGTAAATGCTAAAACAGACTCTGTTAAAGAGAAAGTATACCAAATTTTAATTTTTTAAATATGGAATATTGAAGTATTAAATAATATTAATAACAGTTAATTACTGTTTAGATAAACAATATTTGATATAAATATAAATTATGTAAATAAAATATCGATAAGCATATGGTAAACAATATTAATTAAACAGCTTTGTAGTATGAGCCTATATTTTCTAAAGAAATATAAAATTGTTTTATATTTATATAATATATATTTATATAATTTATATAATTGTTCTGCAGTAAAATAACATTATGATAAATCTGCTAAATCATACTTGGGCCTAAAATACTAAAGATGGACTGAGACATAGTACAGCAGGTAAGAAACTTACATACAGCACATCCAGATTAATACGTATTACTTCATATGGGACTCTAAGCCCTACCAGGATTGATCCCTGAGCAAAGCCTGGTATGGCAACCCCCTTTACCACCCCCTCCAACCAAAAAAACTTGAAAAGGCTTACAAGTTGATGAATTTTAAATAAAGGACATGCTTCCAAAATTGAAAAGTGACGAGATATAATTACTTGCTGGAACACATAGACTAATTACTCCTTTTAAAAATAAACTTGTCTTATTATAACTTTTGTTGTTTTTGCCACGCCTGGCTGCACTCAGCAGTTACTCCTGGCTCTGCACTCAGAAATTATTCCTGGTGGGGTCCTGGGACCATATGAGATGCCAGGGATCATACCTGGGTTGACCACATGCAAGACAAATCACCCTACCAATTGTGCTATTGCTCTGGCCCCCATATAGACTAACTTCTATATTTAAAAAAGATCCTAAAGTGATAGACTGTGGGATTAGGCTCTTGGCTGGCATGTGGTCTTCCTTGTTTTAATCCTTGGCAAGTCCAGGAGTTATCTCTGAGCATAGTCCTTTGTTTTTTGAAAATTAAAAACAAAAAAGAAGAAAGGAAAGAATTGAAGAATGAAAAGGTAAAAAAGGCAGTACAGAGATAATGTTGCATGTGTCATATGAATCAGATCCTGATTCAGACCCCATTACCACAGTATCACTGGAGCACTGTCAGGTGCAGTCCTGGAGACAATCAGCAATTAGCATTGCTGGGTGGCTTAGGTAATTCCTTGGCACTACAGGTCAGAAGAGGACCATATTCTTGGGCCTTTCTGTTGAACCACAAGACAGGTTGACTGAGACTCACCAGGAGGCCCCTCTCACAAAATTAAAAAAAAATAAAATAGAGCACACACAAATCCACAGGAGCTTCTCAGGAGCTTAGTGTACTTGACTGATTATCATATGACCACAAATTCAAATTTGGTTTCTGATATATTCTGAACATACTACAGGAAACTCTGCTGTTTGAACTTGACAACTCTGCCACTCCATAGTTTGACCACAGCCACATGTGTGTACACATCAAAAAATTGAGGTGCAACCTCAGAGGAGTTCTGCAACTTAATGATAGGTGATATTCATGTCCAGGAAGTTCACTTTCTGGCAAGCACACAGCGGAATCTTGTTGCCCTAACTAAGAGTGCAAACCTAAGCAAGCAACAAAGGAATGTAAACCTCAATAAGTACCAAAACTGAGTGTGAGAGCATCATCGCCTGATGTGTGACCCCCAATGAGTGCCACAGCTGAAGTGGGAGTGCCATTGTTAGAAAGATAAACATGTTGGAAAAACATAAGAGAATATGCAAAAAACAGTGCGGTGAGAATAGACCTGCTGCACAAAGAGATATGTCAGTAGACAAACGAGAGTAAAGTCTTTAATGATCCTTAGCAGGATAGTTCTTGAGCGAAAATTAGAGAAATTTGTAATGTAGGAAACAAGCAGCTCTGTAACTAGGTTTCCTACTCCAAACTTTGCAGGGAATTGGATCCTATGGCAGTGGAGTTGAGAAGACAATGCAGCATCCAAGCTCAGATTCAGAATTGCCAGATAAAAAGAACTCTGATCTCTGCATTAAGAGCTGCTTTCTGATAAAGTGAAATTCACAGTGTCCCTTCTGTATCAGTATTGGAAAGCACAGTACCTGAAAAGAAAAAAGAGAGAGGGAGAAGGATAAAAAACGAGTGCGATAGAGGCAGGAGGTGGATTAGGAAGAAAGTGGGACATTGGTGCATTGGTGGCAGGAAATGTGCACTTTTGAAGGGTGTTGGACGTTGTATGACAGAAACTTAGTCAAGAACAACTTTGTAACATTGTATCTCATGGCGATCAAATTGAAATAACCATGGTTCTTAAATAAAGAAATTACTTTCATAATAAAGAAAAGAAAATGCCATAGAGGTTGGCAGAGGAAGGGCAAGCAGTAAGGCAGAATATGGTACAGTGGAGTAGGACAGGGGGAGGATGGGAGGAGAGAAACTAGGGCATTGGTGATAGGAAATGTGCACTAGTGAAGAGTGTTATACACTGTATGACTGAAAATCATGAGCGGCTTTGTAACTGTATCATGGTGATTTAATTAAATAATTTATTTATAAATCAAAAACTTCAAATTCACATCTTCAAAAATTCAGCTAACAGATTCACTCTATAAAGGAAAAGACACTCTTTTCTTGAGTGTTCCTGATCTTTTCTGGTTATCTGATAACACTCAGATAAATGATTATATTATCCTCAAATACTATTTTTCCACACCTTTGTTACAAAATTAATTCATTCTGCAGTGTTCCTGCTATATCATTGTTCACAGAAGCAGTGTTTAGGGTACCGAGCCTATTTATCTCCTAAGACATGTGTTTTGTGAGTGGTGAGAAGAGAAAGGACTGGAAAACTCAGACTGGGTTGAGCATCAAAGGAAGGAATAGTGTGTGGGAGGAGGGAGGATGTCTGGAGCTAAGCCAGGGGTCCATTACCAGCAAGGTCATTTACCAGCCTCATGAACTTGAAATACTTGCAGATTATTCATCTGTGAAAGGAATCTGCTTAGACCTACCCAGGAGGAATGTTCAAGTATATGCTCCAAATGTGAAGCACCTGCCATCCATCTGATTAATAATATTGATCTTTAATGAATAGCAGTGAGGATAGGATTGTTATGAACACAAAATAGTACTTTCACATCACAATTTATTTTTAATCCAGTAGCACAAAATGGATAGTGCACACGACACAAACAACATAAGAGCCTTTTAAATAACAAAAATTAAAATACCCTTTTAATAAAAGGATAAGGAAAACCATGAATTAGACAAATTTACTTAATTTTTGCCTTTATTAAATGATTCCAAAGATTTCACTGTGGTCTTTTTATGTCGCTGAGAAAGTCCCTATAAAGTGCCTTATCTATGGGTCATAAAGAGAATATATTTTATTTCCTGTAGATTCATGAATTTCTTTTATATATACCACAACTCATTAAAATAAAAAATATAAGATTCATACATTCATAAATTTACATTTCAAGCTAAATATGATTTCTTCTGGGGACAAAAGGAATAAAGAATAAATATGAGAGAGAATGCTATGTTTCATCAGGCTAGAGTGCAGGTTTTGCACACAAGCTATCTAGGTTCAATCTCAGTACAGTTTGCCCCTGACCAGGATTGGGAATTTCCTCCAAGCCCAGAAACAGGTGTAGCACCTAGCACATGCTGGGTATCACCCAAAAGCCAAAGGACAAAAAAAGAAAATGTAGGAAGGAAAGGACTAGTTTAAAACAGGAAATCCAATAAAACATGTACTCATAGTTTCCACCAGCCCCATGGTTCTCCGCTAGAAGGCTGGCCGCTCTTTTCCAAAACAAGCAATACTTCTTATTTTTATAAATAAGTAATTTATTTATAAATTAAAAAATTTAAATTCACATCTCCAAAAATTCTAACAGATTCACTCTATAAAAAGACAGAAAAGATACTCTTTTCTTGAGTGTTCCTGGTCTTTTCTGGTTATCTGATAATACTGAGATAGATGATCATATTATCCTCACATACTATTTTTCTGCACTTTTGTTATAAAATTAATTCATTCTGCAATATTGCCACTATATTATTGTACACAGAAGTAGTGTTTAGGGTACAGACCCTATTTATCTCCTAAGATAAAGTGATAAAATGGTGATCTCTTTCATCTTCATGCTTTCAGTGTGGGCTTTGAACCCCACGGGAACCTATAGCGTGAGCAATCACTGTGGACCCTTTCTTGCACTAAGTCTTGGGCACTGAGGTTTCATTGTTTTTTTTTTAAGTTTTTTGGGGGGGTCAACCTCTGTGGCGCTCAGAGGTTACTCCTGGCTCTGTGCTCAGAAATTGCTCCTGGCAGGCACGGGTATCATATTGGATGCCAGGGTTCAAACCTACATAGGTCTTGGGTCAGCCACTTGCAAGGCAAAATTCCCTACCACTGAGCTATCTCTTCGGCCCCTTGGGCATTGAGTTTTATGGAATCCCTGAAGATTAAGTTTTATGTAATCCCTAAAGATCAAGTGTTCTCCTTTTATGAGCCTCATCCCAATACCTTCATTTCCTTTAGAACCACCAGTAGGAAATATTTGGGGGCATGAGTCTGGCAATCCCACACCTGGACTTCTCCAATGGATAGAAGGGGTCTCTTTGAGGTTACTCTTTTATGTCAGATGCATACTTTAATTCTTATGCAGTGTTTCCCCTTTGCTTTCTGTAGGTGCTGTCCAAGGTCCCATCTGCTTCCTTGAAAACAGCCTCTCACACCAAACCCATCAACTTCCTGGACACCTGACATGACATATGGGTTCACCTCATCTTGCCACTCTGTTTGGAGTCCATTAGAGGTTTGTTTCAAGGAGTAGGCAGTCTGTGGGGTTCTAGCATATTAGGATGGGGAACTCGTTTTGTTTTCTAGAAGGATTGATTTTTCCTATTTCAACCCCATCATGTCTTCAGTAATTCCATGGGAGAACATGGGGTGCAATTTAGCTATCCAGGTTTACCAGTCCTATTTGAGCCAAAGTTAGTATCATTGTTCCAATGTTCAACTGGTTCTGAGATGAATTTCTGTACTTATATACAATTATTTTGATACTTACTAGTCTATTTTTGTTTGTTTTGATAAGTAGTAATTGCACACTTACTTATAACAAGAAGGTATGTGTATATGTAAATATGTATGTAACAGGTGAAGTATAATGTGATGCTTTGATATAAATATATATTGGAAAATGAGCACTAAACTATATCAACCACCATATCTATCAACCACCATACTTGCCATTTTTGGGGGTGTGGTAAAATATTATAAAGCATTTTCAATAACATAAATCAGGCACAGAAAAGCAAAGAAAAATATCTTATAATCTTAAGGTTCCATCCCTGATACCCTTCATGGTCCCCAAGTCCAAAAGGAGTGATTCTTGATGGAAGGACTATGAGTCAGCCCCTCGTACCACTTGATATACTCCCCAAAGAAAATAAATGATGCAGAATAATTCTGTAAATCAAAATACCTCAAAATCTTTGGATATTATTTCTCTACTTTACCAATATGTATGTATATAAATAAAATTGTGTGTTTATGTGTATGCACATTCATGTATGTAGATATTTAAATAGCCAGGACCATCGATGAGCTTAGTAGTCAAAGACAGTTTTTCCATGGTGGAGCACAGGCCACATACATATACACTCACTTACTCTTTTACGAGCTTAAAAAGTCTTTTTAATTCTAAAGATACAGTGCTTTTTCTCCTATAACTAACAGCTACCTATTTGAAAAATAAACACCAATGAAGGTAGCTCTTTGATCGCCTAGTCACCAAAAGAATTTATCTTGATGCCTAGCTACAAAAAAGTCCTGCCTCTTTATGCCTAATTTCAAAAAATTGCCTCACAAAGAGAGATCACTTTTCATTTGAATAAAGACCATTAGATAACAAAACTAAACACCCCAGCTACCAGATGAATGATGTGAACAAGGGATGCTAAAAAACTTTTCAATCATTAGTTATTAGTAGTCATTATTTTCAGATAATAATTAGTCATTATTTTCAGAAGAACATGGATGTGATGGGTTGTCTCTGCTTAGCTATATAAAGTAGTGAAATATCATGGTCTCTGCAATAACTTTAGCAGATGAGCACTTCATTATGATTTAATGCTTATCAAATAGTAAAGTTGTATTATTTTCTCCTATATTTAGTGGAGAGTCAGTTTTGAGTTGGCAGGATATTTTATTTTTAATTATTCACCCTTAGCAGATCTGTCATTAAAGACAAAGTTCCAGAGTTGAAGAGGCAGATAGAACTACTTTCATTCTCTCTAAAAGGTTCTGGATGAGAATAAAAATAGTGAACCAAAATTTGGAGCAGTAGACCTCCTTATACATAGGAAATATGCAGCCAGAATAACTTCTGAAAATGTCCCAAGCTATGACCTCAACTAATACACGAGAAAAGCTTAGGGAAATTGGGGGAGTGTGTGACCTTCACCATTGACTAAAAAATTGGAGAGCTACGAGAGAGTAAAATGAACATGCAAGGAGTCTGTAGTTATTCTCATGACAGTATACTTCAAGGGTGGAGAAACCCTGTATCTCTTAGGCCAAAGGAATTCCCTTTCTAATTTCCCCAATATTTACTGTGCCTATGCAGGAAAAAAAAGAAGCAGCACAAAATAAATTTTTGGTTTTGTTATTATTATTGTTGTTTTTATTATTGCTCTATTTTGCTTTTATTTCAGGACCATGGTTATTATGTGGTGCTTGTCTTTATTGCTGTAGTTAGTGCTCATTAGATATTTTTGTTTGATTTTTCTTTTTGTATTGTTGTGGTGTTTCTCTTTCTTTTTCCCTTTATTCTCTTAAACTGATGTTTAGAGCCTCTAGAAGGACTTTGCCCATTTTTGACTTGTTTGATTTTTACCCCACTTTATTTCTTTTCTTCTCTTCAAACAGAACCACATAACTTGAACCATCTTGTTCCACCTCTCAAATTGAGGGGGAAATAATGGAGGGTACCAAGACCAAACAGTTGTATTATCACTAAGTAGTAATAAAAATGATCGGACTTAAACACCAAATCCAAAGCCAACGACAACAGAATCGCTACCCAACCTACAACAAGCTAGACACAGAGGGGACCATTTATACTAGCAGCCTGGGGGGTAAGGGAGGAGGATATCGGAGGCATACTGGGAACTGGTGTGGAGGGAGGACAACTTTGGAGGTGGGAATTCCCCTGATTCAATGTTGATGTGTACCTAAAATATTACTGTGAAAGATATGTAATCCACTTTGGTCAAAATAAAAATTATTATTATAAAAAATTGTAGTGTTGCTTATTATTCTCTTCTTGGCACCAAAAGATAGAGATACTTAAAAAGGGTTTGGGGTTTCTATTTCAAGTATAACTGCTTATTACAAAAGAGGAAGTTCAAAATGCTCACAGTTTTCTTAGTGCATTCTGTCTCAGAAATTACCAGCTTAAAATAATGCATATGACAAAATATTTTGAGGTATCAAATTTTGTTTCCCTTCAGAGTAAATAAGCAGTTTGGTGACATGTAGCTAAAGGATTTTATATTGTAATTCTCCCTTCTAACTCTTTGCTTTCTAAGAATGACTTTTTAAAAAATTATTAAATTGTCTGCTAAGATGGAATTTTATCCAGTTCATGAATCGGTTAATAAAGTGAATTAGTTTTGAACCAACACATTCTTATAGATCTTAGAAGGGCCTAATTTCAACCAAGTAAAGTATGGGTGCTTGCGGGAGTTGTGTTAATATTTATGGATAAATATTAGTTGTATTGTTAAGAGAAAAAATGAGGTGTGGAAGAACTCAGATAATTAAAAGTACTTTATTTGGGAGCTGGAGAAATAGTGCAGTCAAAGGGCACTTACCTTGCATGAAGCGACCCAGCTTCTGTCCCTGGAATCCCATATGATCCCCTGAGCACAGTCAGGAGTAATCTGAGCACAGTGCCAGGAGGAACCCCTGAATATCTCTTTAAACTTATATAATGTTACAGACCAATATTATTTCAAATAAAAATAGAAATAATATATATGTAACTTTTTTATTTTTCTGTATTGCCTCAAAGCTACTTTCATATTTTAAACAATGTCTCCCATATTTTTGCCAATTGCTCCTGTACTTCATTTTTTACAGAGAAGCATTTGAAGGTAATTCTGGCATAAAAAATCTTATGAATCAAATTTCTTTAGTTTGGAAAAGTAATGTCTGTTGGAACTCGTATCACCTAGGTAGGAAGGCAGAAGTAACAAAGAAATGTATGTGACCATAGGAAAAAATATTTTTGTGTGGGTGCACATTTGTGGCTGCTTAGGGGATACTTTTGGTTCTGCATTCAGGAACTACTACTGGTGGGCTCAGGGGATCATTTTGAATGCCAGGGATTAAATTTGGGTTGGCTGCATGTTGGCAGTTACTCTATCCACTATACTATCTCTCTAGCCCCCCAAATTAGGAATTTGTATAAAAGCCTGAGCATCCATAAAAGGCAATGCTTCTATTCATTTGAAATAGAGCAATTAAAGTGTGTGAATATGAACTATATCAAAATAGAAAGTTTATCATAAATCAGATACATTTTATTTTTCTTGCCTCAATATGAAGAAATAAAATATTTTTCTATTTTGATCCCCAGTAATGCTAATAATGGCACTGGCATGCTATCCAGGCTTTCCAGCTAATACTTTTATTGACATTTGTAACAAATTGAAAAGACCTCTAACCCAAGTCATATTTTGTAGTATATTTTTGGTTTATAGGTCTATATATATTATTGCTAGAGTTTGATATTGGTATATTGTTAATCATGTGTGCTACAATTAAATATATTTTATTATAATTTGTATATTAAATAGCCTATGATCAGCTATAAGAATGACAAATCAGATTGGAGAGCTTTGGGGTGCTACACTCTCTGGCTGTCAAGGTGATACTCCTAACTCTGCAGTCAGAAATTACTTCTGACAGACTCAGGGGTCCATATGGGATGCAGGGGATCAAACCCAGTTTGGCCAAGTTCAAGGCAAAATACCCTACCTTTTGTGCTATTACTCTGGCCCCTACAGACTGGAAATTTTGTTATGTATGAGGAGAGGGCTGAATTTTGAGGGAAGAGGGTAAGAAACTTTGTTATATGGTGGCCTAAAACAAGAAAAGTGGGTCCATGGATGAAACTCAAATGGCGTAGCATATCTCTTATATGTGAGAGGCTCTAATTTTGTTCCTTGGTACTGCAGTGCCCCTGGGTGCCACTGGGAATGTCACACCTCTGTCGAATAAAGTAATAGAAACAGTGCTGGGGAATGTGATTTGGTGTTCAAAAATAAACACACACTGCAAAGAATGGTGACAAAAGTTTATTTTTATGCACATAAAATATGTTGTGGGAAAGTGAGGTCTCGTTCTCAGAAAATTCAGGTATCTGGAACGCTCCTGTCAAGTTATTCTCAATAAGTATTTCTGTATTTGCTGCTTAACAAAACAGACAACATGGAGGTGGCATACTGGCTTTCAATGATGCTGGTATTGAACTAACAACTATTGTTAATTTATTCTTTCATTGTGACTGGTCACAGGATCATTCTTATGTACAGCTATGTAGTAACAGAAAAGTAGTATCGCCATGAACAAAGTTATTGTCTGTCATATATATTGTTATTTACTAGGAGTGAGGGAGATATAATACTGATATTGTATATGTTAAATACTAGTATCATATATTATCTTATATATTTTCTTTGCACAGAGCTTATTTGGTTTAATACTCAGGTTCAATTTATGGTCTCCCTAGCACTCAGAGTAGCCCTTTAGTATAGAGTCAAGAATAGTTCCTGAGCACTGCAGGGTATTACTCTCCCCAAATAAATAAGACCTAATTGGTGCTCAATTATAAAGCAATCATTTAAATTTGTTATGAAAACAACCTTCTTTATCTCTTGGGTAGGTTTTAAAGAAAGTTGGATTTGCCTTTTAGGTTTTCATTTATGCAGCCATGCTATGTCAAAAGTGCTCTCAAATACTCTATCAAACTTAATTTTCTAAAGTGATCTTGTAAAATATCCCTGGAGGGCTCAGCATATTCATTTAGTAGCACCTTTCTGTGCTCATCTTTTAAAAATATCTTAATTGTGTTTGAATATCACTGTGTTTATAGCTTATGGTGTATATGTAATTTTTTGTTTTTAATTGAGATTCTGTGATTTACTATATTAATAATTGTTTCTCATGCACAGAATTCTAACACCACACCCATCTCCAACGTATCCATCTCCCTCCTCCAAATTCCTCAAAGCCTCTCCTCAGCCCCAACTCAGTTGTGTGAAGATGGTCTCCCATTATGTTGCCTTTGGACTTTCTTTGCTACCTTGCTGTATCTTTACATTATACATAGAAGATCATTTTGTATCTACCTCGGGTTTTTTTGACTGAATCACTCAGCATAATACACTCTAGTATCATCCAAATTGATTCAAATTACATGATTTCTTTCTTATAGCTGCATAGTATTCTGTTGTGTAACACAGCTTATTGATCCATTAATCTTTATTTGGTCGTTTGGATTGACTTCTTGTCTTGGATAATGCACTAAGTGCAGTGATGAACCAAGGTGTACATATATTTTTTCAGATGAATGTTTTGGTGTTTGAGGATAGATGCAAAGAAGTGATATCACTGGATTGTATTGTAGTTTTATTTCTACTTTTTGGATAGCTATTCATAAGATTGAACCAGATGAATTTCCCACCAACAGTGGATGAGGTTTCTTTTCTCACCACAACTTTGCCAACATTGGCTATATGTACAATTCTTAAAATGTGTTATTTTTACAAGCATGAGATGGCATCTCATTGTTTTGATTTGCATTTGTGTTGAGTGAAGATGAGCAATTTTTAATATGTTTGTTGGCCATCCATATGTCTTCCTTGAGAAAATTCATTCATTTCCTCACACCTTATATGGATGAGATCATTGGATTCTCTGTTGGTGACTTTTGTGTCTTATAGATCAATAGACCCTTTATCTTATGTATTGTGTGCAAATAATTTATCCTATTCAGTAGGGTGTCATTTTTATAAGAGTCAGAGTTCCTTTAGCTCGGCAAAAGCTTTTTAATTTGATATAGTCCCATATCTGTCTATTTTTATGTGTTGTCTTTGCCACTGTGATCATGTTGTTGATGATTTCTCTGCGATCATTTCCTGGAGAGTTCTGCTAATGTTTTCATTCAATGTATTTTATGGATTCTGGCCTAATCTCAAGAAACTTTGTCCACTCTGAGTTTACATTTATGGAGGGTGTGAAGTACAGTTCTGGTTTTATTTTCTTTACATGTTTGCACTAATTTTGAACATTCCAGAGTCTTCCCCCTTCTGTTTAGGCATAATAAAAATCTTAACTTCTAAGTCCTGACCTCCTTCCATGTGCCTGAATTCACAAGCCACTTTCACAGGTGTATCGGGCATAGGAAAAAAAACTAGAATTTTTTCCTGGAGAAAGTTTTGGTATTAAAGGCAGCAGACGGATGGTGAATTATCGTGGCCTATTTTTCAAAGATTATAAGTCCAGAAACACTTTAATTTTCATAGAAGGATACTGGAATTTTGAGGAATTCAGCCTTGCAGATATGTGCTACTCAGTGATTTCCATGTTTTTCCTCTTTAGCTAAGGATTGGATGCTTTGATTATTGATCATGGGGGTTGGAGTGATAGCACAGCGGTAAGTCATTTGCCTTGCACGTGGCCAACATGAGAAGGACCCTGGTTCAATCCTGGCATCCCATATGGTCGCCTGAGCCTGCAAGGAGCAACTTCTGAGCGCAGAGTCAGGAGTAACCCCTGAATGCCACTGGGTGTGACCAAAAAATGATTATTGATCATGTAAGTAAACTGGACAGTTGAGCCTAGCATCTGTAGGCATAATTATTAAACTAAGAGTTATTTCAATGGAGATAAATAAAAGTTAAGTGTTTGTTTCAGTGTCTAGGAGCTCAGTGGTCATTCTCCAATAACATATCCCTTTAAAATGTTATTGATGATGTCAGATTTGTTCCTACTCCTCCTGCTGTCTAACTTCAATTACATTTCAAGAGATATTATATCTTTTAAAAATTAAGACTAATCATCAGCTCATTTGGAGCACATTTGAGACTGGATGTGTTGTGGTGTGAGGAATGGGACTCTACTCATTAGTATTTAAACTCCTCTATCTGAAAGGGATAGGACCTCTGAAGCACAACTGCAGAGAGTTGGAAGGTTCAATTCAACAGTGAGTACCTCTGGGATACTTGTTAAACACCAGCACCTGGGCAGAGTCAGCTTTTAAATAACCCTAGATCTAGGGAGAACAAGGGAATCCTCAGCAAATGAAGTCCACAAACCGTTCTCAGCTTGTTTTAATGTCATTCACATTCTTTTATCAAGACCATTTATAGTGTTTTTGCAATTGTCTGTGATTCAATTTGGCATGTTGAGAAAAAAAGAGAACAAAAAGACAGAAGGTCTGCCCCATGTTGGAAGGTAGAGAACTGTGGGCTCCAATTTGCACCAGGGATCTAGTCCCATGTGTTTCATATATTATCCATGTAAACTTGAGAACATTTGGAGTTCATCATCTGCAAAATATGCCCAATAAGCCCTATAATATAGCACTGTTGAACTGTATGTAATAGATATGAAGTATATGACAAAGTAAAGAGAATTGAATTTAATAATTTTTAACCATTTTAAGCACCTCTTCTTATTGAAGATTTATATTTAACTCAGGTGATATCACAGAATATGCAATTTTCCAGGATAAATAAAAGCATGTTTGCCCACAATGCATAGTGACTAAAACCAACTAACATTCCTACCATTTGAGAATAAAGTACTTAAAGTGGTCAGAGAAGTATCCACAGTTCGATGTAACCCAGAGGTCCTAGAGTTTGTGTCTAAGCCCAGTATCTTCCTTTCTTTGTGCCTTTATTTTCATTAATTTATTCACGACCAAACATGGTGTCTTTCTTTACTTCTTCAAGATAACATAACTAAAATTAATTTTACATGCATTGGAATTTAGCCCTCTCTTCCACAAATATAGGAGAAAAATAACAATGATTTCCTTGATAGCTAACATCAAGGGACTGCAATAATTTTTCCATACATTCCACGAAGACATAAAATCTAACTCTACTTCACCTCCCCATCTCATCCCTTTGGTATTGGGCTGTGCTGAGTGATGGATGGTCACATATGCATCTACTGTTGTGATATTTGCTAAGGATTGCATTCTGTGGTTGTTGTTGCACACATTCTAACTGTAGTGCTCATTTAGTGTCAAGGTGGTGCCCACACATGTTCGCCAGGGGTCATGACTACCTCACCATGAAACTCACACTTTTTTTTTAGCTCTGGCATTTACTAGGTGTTGCTTTCCTTTAGTTGTGGTGTTTACACATAAGTGTTCAGTATAACCAGAAATTACCTGTGGTGTCAGGGATGAAAGACAGTAGAGCTACCGGGATAACTCTCAGCACATGTAGAAGTCCCAGGTATCATGCTCAGGCTTATGTTTGTAATATGAGCATGCTGATTCTCTGTGCCCAGGCCCCAGTGTTCAGCTACACTTGAGTGCAGACCCCTTCCAGTTTTGTCCCAGCAAGAGGCTTTTCCTTTATGATACTTAGTTAACTCAAGAACAGGTTTGTAGTCTAAGGTTTTGTGCTTCAACTTTGAGAACTGTCATCAGTTTTTATGTATGATATTCACTAGTACAAGTTCACCTAGCACAACAAGTAGTTTAAATCAAAAGTATATAGCACTGAAGGTTTTTAATCTTCCTAAAATGCCAAACTACTTTACTTCAGGAAATATGTAACCTTATTGTTTTAGCCATGAACCCTGTAATTCTGCCAACTTTCCTTCCTATCTTCTTTCATCTTTACATATCCTTTAGGTTTTAGAAGGTAATTACTATCTTTTCTATATTATTGCTACAATCAATATCATCTCTATATGCTTGCTATTATAAAATTCTAAAGATGGCTTCCTATTTATGGCCTGCAGATATTAAAAGAGCAGATGCTCAATTAATAGAGAATGAGTCAGTCAGCATGAATACTAGTTTATAAGTATTTTATTTATTTAACAAGCAAATCAAGTATGTGTGTTCCATCATTTCAAAACAGATTGAAATAGATTAAACAATGAAGAGCTGCACATATTTTACTCACCCCTCTATTTTGATTCAAATGAGTTAAACCATTATTTTCACATTTTCAAGGAAATGTCAATCACAGTATGGTTTTCTGCTTAACAGGAAAGATGTTTTACAAAGTAATAAAACTCAAACCTACTTAACAGTTATCAATTAGTGTTTAATATTAAAGCATTGATAATTAGATTGTGTCATTGCTTCAACTTTTTGTTATAGTAACAATATTTAAAATGTAATGAATATAAAGAGAAAATGGAATGAAATAAAGGAAAAACTTGAAGTTTCTTACAAGGAACAGAAACACAATCAGTACTGTATTCTACTTATTGTAGTCCAATCCCGAGAATGTTAGCTGATCATGTTAAAGAGAATAGCCTGGTTCAGACTGTTAAAATAACATCTAAAAACTACAAAAGGAAAAAAAAGTAAAATTTCAAGTTACCAATATTCAACAAGAATACAGCAGCGATCAACATTTCTCTAGCCCCACCCTGGCCCTCCTCCACCATTAGAAAACTAACAGATAATTTCAATGCAAAGTCAAAACAGTCCCAGTCTTCATTCAGAGTGGCCAAAGTTGCCAGCATCAGACCTGGAGCGCACGCCAGAGACAGCAGTGACACGAGCTCTGGCTGCAGCCCTGTCACGGGCTCTCTCTTCCTCATCTCTCAAAGCCTCTTCATACCAGATTGGGAAGGCACTGGGGACTGTGTCGTGAATGTTGGCCAAGAACTCAAGGACTTTCATCTTGCTAGTTTCGGCGTGGGCTCTTGGACCCCATAGGAATTCAAAGATTGCTGGATTGCTGTTGGGCACCTGGCGGTACTTCAGGTACTTGAGATGCACCAGATCTTCAGTGATGATCTTCTTGGCGTTGCCATAAATGAAGTGCTTCTTGTCAGCATACACACCCATCATATTAAGAACTTCCCAGATATCCGATTCTTGTGCACAATTTCCCTTCATAAAGATCACACCCAAGACAATCATCAGGAGACCGGCCTTCGGCATGTTCTCTTCTTCACTCCCCGACCAATCGAAAGTGAGCTCAAGCTTGCTGATGAGGGTATAGTAGTGCCGGAAGGGATCCACTTCTTTTAGATCCATCGCGAAAGCCAACTCCAAGTGCTCAGAGGCTCTTTTGAGAATCTCGTTGAAGTGGTACTTGTACTTTTTGATGACATGCTTTATCATGTCTGCCTTTGTAATCAGCTCTTTCCTGTGATATTTCTGAATCAGGAACCGCACCAACTGGACCACTTTCCTGTTCAGAGGATCTCGCTTGTAACTCTGGGAAGATTCTGGGCTTTCAGCACGTGGCTCTTCAGCACCTGCAAAGCCTTCAGCAGCTTCAGCACCTTCAAAACCTCCAGCAGCTTCAGCACCTTCAAAGCCTCCAGCAGCTTCAGCGCCTGCAGCGCCTTCTGCAGCTTCAGCGCCTGCAGCGCCTTCTGCAGCTTCAGCGCCTGCAGCGCCTTCTGCAGCTTCAGCGCCTGCAGCGCCTTCTGCAGCTTCAGCAGCTTCAGCGCCTGCAGCTCCTTCAGCAGCTTCAGCGCCTGCAGCACTTGCTCCATCTGCTGCGCCTTCAGAGCCTTCCTCACCTTCAGAGCCTTCCTCACCTTCAGAGCCTTCCTCACTTTCAGAGCCTTCCTCACCTTCAAAGCCTTCCTCACCTTCAGAGCCTTCCTCACCTTCAGAGCCTTCCTCACCTTCAAAGCCTTCCTCACCTTCAGAGCCTTCCTCACCTTCAGAGCCTTCCTCACCTTCAAAGCCTTCCTCACCTTCAGAGCCTTCCTCACCTTCAGAGCATTCCTCACCTTCAGAGCCTTCCTCACCTTCAGAGCCTTCCTCACCTTCAGAGCATTCCTCACCTTCAGAGCCTTCCTCACCTTCAGAGCCTTCCTCACCTTCCTCACCTTCCTCGTCTTTGGCACCTTCCCAGCCTTCATCTCCTTCAGCTGCATCTTGGCTCATGGTGTCTTCATTTGAACTAGCTTCTGAAACCTCTTCAGAAGTAGTGGTGGGAGTTGCAGCTCCCTGAAGCTCCTCGAAAGCAGCAGCAAACAGATTCTGAGCGAGATCATCCTCCCTGAGAGGATCGACCGGGGAAAGCATTTTTGCTTGGGCTGCGGCAGTGCCCTGAGCACCCTGCAGAATCTGGGTGTCATTGCGAGCTTTGCGCTTCAGACGGGAGCGGATCTTACTCTTTTGACCACGAGGCATGGTGACTCTGCTCAGGGATAGCAAGCACAAGGCAAGCAATGAGTTTGATGAAGAGGTCGCCCTAAAAGATGAAGAGATGGGGTGCACAGCCTCAGTTGAGATTCTACTGTGCCTCTAAATAAAACTTCTGTCTGCTCTGGATTCTTTAAGGAACCCACAAGGGAAGGGGCAAGTGGGACTCTTTAGACCACTACTTGGGGCCACATCCTAATTTAGGATATTAATTTGACACCAGCTAGGTCCATTCAGACCAAGATTTCCCATCCCACCTGTCCCCCAGGTGGCAGCGAGGGAGACATAGGCATAACCTGCACATTGGAAGCCACATGCAAGTTGCCCTGGGCGTGGGGCCAGCCAGGGAGTGGGGCCAGCCAGAGGAAGGTGGGCCCTCGGGCTCACCTTCCTCTGGAACGAGGGTCTGGGGCCCCATGCTAACCCAGGACTACTCTGCATGTTTTAAGCCCCCTCTAGCTCAGAACCTCAGCTCTACCACAAGGCACAGGGAACTTTGGAGCACTGCAAGCTAGTAGACTCACCTGGCATCCCCGCACACTGTGCAGGTCGAAACTAAAGGGATTTATCTTTGACTTCTGAGGCAGGGAGCACCCTCAAAGCTCACACCTGTGTCTTTTCTAACTCCTGACAAGCCCATGACTTCTCTGTGACTTGAGGCAGCTGGCCTAGAAAGTTCCCCATTCAGGAGGGACTGAGCTTTGCAGCTATATAACAGTGGATCTCCCAAGACTGACCTTTGGGGGCCTTTTAGGGTACATTCTCCATTCAGGCCTCACTCTGTCTTATGCAAATATTCCATAGCTGCTGGACTAAGCTCTCTCTGCTGAACCCAGGCCAAATTCACCAGGTAAGACATACATTTGTGATTAAGGACAACTCGTATCTGTACCGTATTCTGGTTTCCATGAATTCACACAGTATATTATTATTGGAAACTATTTTTTTTACCTACTATTAGAGTAGATTTAAAATATCAGCTTCCTACAGAACAGATGTATATTTGTTAACCCTCCTTCGGGCTATATTTTGGATATTACTACCCTTTCAAATGCTAGATTTTCTATTTCATATTCTAATTCCTTTGTGTGGCTAATTACTGGTTTTGCTATAGCTTCATAAAGTCTCTATACATTTGATTAGTTGACAGCCAATACCTCTGTAGTTTTAATTAGGGGATTATATTTTTTTACTATTCATAATATTTAAATTGCACATTTGAATAGTAGAATTGGTTTCATGCTTCTGTGTCTGGCTCTGGACAGAATATACATATTTTTAACTTTCAACATATGTGTTTCCTCTCCACTTTAAAGCAGATAAATTTTACTCTAAGTTGAGTAAAAGGTTTTACCACAAACTATTGTTGGATGTTTTTGAGGTCCCACATTTTGAACCCGGGTCTTACTCAGGCAAGGGATGAATTTTAACACTTAGACACTTACTCAATCCATATATAGTCTAATTTTAACAAAGATTTTCCTTCTTTGCATGTGATCATATATGTTTTTCTCTCTGCCTATTATTAGGTAATTCCAACTAATTTTTCGAAATGTGGCAACATTTAAAAAAACTTTTGTTCCTAGCCCCAGTTTTTGGATTTGGTTTTGGTTTTGGGTCACACCTGGCAGCACTCAGGTGTTACTCCTGGCTCCACACTCAGAACTTGCTCCTGGCAGGCTCGGGGGACCATATGGGATGTCGGGATTTGAACCAATGACCTTCTGCATGAAAGGCAAATGCCTTACCTCCACGCTATCTCTCCAGTCCCTAGCCCCCAGTTTTTATTTTACCTTAAGCTGTATCTTCACTTAATTTATTGTTATGTTGGATATGCTATGAATTTATCTAGCATCTCTCTAGAAGTCAACTTGACTCATTGTTATTTCTTGGTGCAAAATCGTTTAGGCTTCGTTTTAAACAGAACTACCTGTTAAAATGGTCAAGTAATACCCCACATTCTTATAAAATTTGAAATGATTTCCTTAATGTGCTGATTAGCTTTTCCCTCATGTGTTCTATAACTTGCAGTGGATCACCTGGGGAAAATTTCCCTTTCTTTTAAGATATAAGTAGTTTGCATTTTACTATGTTGTTCATTTGTACTTGATTTTTGTAATAGATTTATTTTATTTTAGAAATTTTATTATTTTATTGTAGAAATTGTTGTTCACTGACAACAAATTGCTGACCATAGCACGTATGAATTCCAGTAGTTTTAGTAAGAAGTCGTTTAGACTAATGTTTATTATTTGATTGCAATACTACTCAAGTGCTGTTTGGGTTCATTGGAGTCAGGTGTTACTACGGCCATGTCTAGTGGTGCTGAGAAGGAGCAGGTAATACCGGGGAGAGAACCCAGGCCTCTGATCTGCACATGAAAAGTATGTGCCCTTGACCATATTTCTGACCCCAAATATTGAATTTCTGACCACAAGTACTGAAATTGATCTTGATTATTTATATTTATTATTGCTTTTTGATATTACCCACTTCCTTACCTTAAATTCTGACCTCAAGTTGAAAGGCTTATTTTCCCAACCCCATTTTCTGAGGATTATTTAAAGGTTAAATACCGATTCCCAATGCTTACTTTTAACATTTAACATCATTACAAAATGATTTTAACTTTTAACATCATTACAAAATTATACCTTGACTTAATTGAATATACAATCATCCTTTCATAATCTTGCTTTGGTGACCTTGAGCAACAAAATCACTGTATATATTCTTGTTAAAATATTAGTGTAGAGAATATGGAATTCTTTGATATGGAGAATTATTATCAATAGGGTAGAGTTATGACTCAAAGGGATGGAGCATAGATCATGCATGCAATAAGGCCTAGGTTTGATTTCCCACACCATAATGTCTCCCAAGTAGAAGGATGGGAGAAGTCCTAAAATATTTCTGGGTCTAGGAAAACACAAACCACACATATGTATGTGTGTATATATATATATATATACATGTATATGAGAAAATAATTTATAAGGTTTAAAAATACTAAACATTTGTAAATATTATTGGGCTGGGATAAAATCTTTTTAGGCCTCCTAAGCAGTGTTCAGGGAACTCAGACTCTGGAATAGTCAATCTAACGAGATCAATGAATGCTATACGTTCTGGTGATGAGGTGCTATTTAGGCCTAGTAGTATTTAAGGGCCAGTAGAGCCATACCTGAGGATTCTCAGGATTCTTCAGGGCTATACCTGGTAGTAATCAAGGAATCATGTCATGCCAAGGATCAAACTTGGGTCCTTGTACATTTAAGGATTGTGACTCTGGCCCTTGAGCTATCTTTGTAGCCTCTGTTGGATTGAAACTAACAAAGTCCTAGAAGTTGTCTTAATCTACATTTTAGAGTGTATGTTGTTGTGGTAGTTTGTGGCATATTCAGCAGTTCTCGGGGCCTATTGCTCTCTCTGTGCTATTGCTTAGTTTTGGCAGTGTTCAGAGGATCATATGTGGTGCTAGGGATCTAACAATGATAGGCTGTGATGTAAGGTAAATGCCTTAACTTCTGTATTATCACTTAGTCTCTAATGTATAATGAAGTATTATAAACTCAGTGAGTTAAAATAACATTTATTATCTCATTTCAGTAGTCTAGGTGCAACTCATTTATGTTTTCTTCCTAAGTTCTAACTTTCTAGTGTCTTGTTGACTGGGTTGCTCTCATGAAAGAAGGTTTTCAAGGTAAAGATTCATTTTAAGGATTTCAAATGCTTGCCAAACTGATTCTTTCAACAAGACTAATAATCCTACCTGGCTGTCAGACAGGAAGTCTCCTTTATCTCCTAGAAGCTGAGTGTCATTTCTAGCTACATGGTCCTCTCCATTTTCAAGTCATTAATAGAGGATCTCCATTAGATAGAATCCAAAGCACTCTGAATCCTTTTTACCCAGAAGTTTTGTCCTTTCAAAGGCTTGCTTCATCAGATTATGTCTAACAAAGAGAATCTCCTTTCTTTTTTTTCTCTTTTTTTGGGGGGGAGGGGGGTTGGGCAACACCCGGTGGCACTCAGGGATTACTCCTGGCTCTGTGCTCAGAAATCACTCCTGGCAGGTTCTGGAAACCAGGTTGGATTTCAGGGACCAAACACAGGACTGTCCTGGGTCAGCCACATGCTAAGCAAATGCCATATGCTGCGCTATCACTCTGGCCCCAGAATCTCCTTTTCTATGATCATCTATGCCTTATACCAGTACTTATTCTATGGAGCAATAGACTATCATATTCACAGGTGCTTCTTTCTCTCAGAAGGAGAAAATTGGACACAGATGTAAATCATTGCCAGTAATTTAAAACTGCTTGTCACACATAGGAACAATAAATGATTGCATAACTATTGATCACAGAAGTAGCTAGAAATCCTAAATTGCACATACTGTAGTACATTTAGAATGAACAATTTTAGATCTCTAATTCTATGACTTTTTACCATGTATTCTTTTATTATTTTTTATTTAAACAACTTTATTACATACATGATTGTGTTTGGGTTTCAGTCATGTAAAGGACACCACCCATCACCAAAGTCCCAAATCTCCCTCCTCCCCACCAACCCCCGCCTGTACTCTAGACAGGCTTTCTATTTCCCTCGTACATTCTCATTATTAGGATAGTTCAAAACGTAGTTATTTCTCTAACTAAACTCATCCCTGTTTGCGGTGAGCTTCATGAGATGAGCTGTAACTTCCAGCTCTTTTTTCTTTTGTGTCTGAAAGTTATTATTGCAAGAATGCCTTTCATATTTCTTAAAACACATAGATGAGTGAGACCATTTTACATATTTCTCTCTCTCTGACTTATTTCACTCAGCATAATAGATTCCATGTACATCCATGTATAGGAAAATTTCATGACTTCATCTTTCCTAACAGTTGCATAATATTCCATTGTGTACCACAGTTTCTTTAGCCATTTGTCTGTTGAAGGGCATCTTGGTTGTTTCCAGAGTCTTGCTATGGTATATAGTGCTCCAATGAATATAGGTGTAAGGAAGGGATTTTTGTATTGTATTTTTGTGTTCCTAGGGTATATTCCTAGGAGTGGTATAGCTGGATTGTATGGGAGCTCGATTTCCAGTTTTTGGAGGAATCTCCATATCGCTTTCCATAAAGGTTGAACGAGATGGCATTCCCACCAGCAGTGAATAAGAATTCCTTTCTCTCCACATCCCCATAATATCACCTATGAAATAATGACCAGGAAAATTGGGGACCACTGGGAGGGTGTCACACTGTTCAGTTAGTCACACTGTTCAGATTCTTTAACTGAACAGTGTGAAACCCTCCCAGTGGTCCCCAATTTTCCTGGTCATTATTTCATAGGTGATATTACTCACTATGTATAACACATCTAATGGAAGACACTTATCCAATAGATGCATATGTACATTTATATCAGACTTTTAAAGGACAAGGAGACAAAAATAGTAGTATAGTGCATGAGTAAGTAATTTGGGAAGGCTATATTGAAGACTTTTTATTTAACATACAAGAAAAATAAATGTGAGCTTTATTAACAGTGGTAGGGTAAGAGCTGGAGTCTCTTTCTTAAGGAAATTATGTACAGGTCTGGTTGAACAAATGACTGGTTAAACTAGATGAGAACTTTGTCTTAAATGTAGAATTCAATGGGGGAGGTCAAGTATAGAGTTTAGGTTTCTTCTTAGATGTAAAAACAAACTATGTAAGTATCCACTGAGCATTATGCATATGTTCTTGGAAACTATAACTTTAAATAAAATTATATTAATTTAACCATATTTCAGTAGTATTTGGAGTAAAACAGATTTTACACATATCCACAAACTAGTTGATAAATAGGTGTTATGTTCCGATCACATATTTCTAATCACAAATAAATTATCAAACTTCTATGGGGATAGGTTAATGACTGAAAGGGATTCAGTGCATGCTTCCACGTGGTTCTAAGTTTGTGGTTGGTAATATGTGCTCACCTGAACACCTAGAATAACCTCAGAATTCTGCTAAGAGTAGCTCCTTAGTTGGATGTGAGCTCTCATAATACAAAAAACTGGTAAACTCCTAGAGACCCAGAACACTTCTAATATTATACCGTCATTTTTATTTATTCATTCATTGTCTAACACTCTTAGAATAGTTCAGGGAGTTACTTATCTGGGTGCTGAGAAACAAACACAGGACCTCACTCTTTCAAGGAGTTCTCAGACCTCCAGTTCATTTTTATGTGACTAGAGCTCATGCTAAGAACTTGAGGTTCAAGGTGAGACCCAGCCCTAAACAGGATGTCCTTCCATCACCGGAGCACTGATAGCCATACCTGCACTCACACTGGGGCAATTCACACACACCAATGTATTTAGCATGCATATTTTTGGGGTGTGGAAGGAAACTGGAGCACATAAGAGAAAACCTCCATAGATAGAGGGAGAATATGCTATTCTGCATTTGTACAATTTTACAAGAATAGGAATAACAAGATATATATATATATACATACATATATATATATATATATAATTTGGAAATAGGTGGTTCAACTTTCAAACAGTTCTGGGTCCATAGGGATAGAATAAAAATTAAGGCACTTACCTTGCATGTGACCAATCCTGGTTCACTCCCAGTGCTGCATATGCTTCACTGAGAGAGGACCAACAGGAAAGATCCCTAAACAGTAGATTATATATGACCCTTAATATGCCAGTCATAATTGAAATAACTTTGGTAGTCAAGTGATGATACCAGGTAAGCTGGGCCCTGGGGATTGCCCAGTGGTCAAGTGCCTGACTGGCAAGCATGAGAATATGATTTTGCTCTACAGAAACTTCTAAATGCCAAGTACAATCCAAGTGACTACTGTTTGTGAACCCTGAGAGTGGTAACAAAGCATGAAGTTGTTATCTCACAGAAACCAAGTAATATGTGATCTTAACAATAAGCATGTGACTTCTGAAGAGTACTATAGCTAAAATGTGCACTAGTAATACAATTAGAATATGTGGCCCCAGGTAAGCCCTGAAACCAGGAGGTTAGAGCACCATATGAGTATACTCCCAGTCACTGCAACCATAGCAAGAAGTGAATGTAAGGGGAAAATATTGGATAAGAATAAATTTATATGAAGCTAAACATGAGCTTAAGATTGCAGATGTATAGAAGGACTTGAGCAGGTATTTAAAAATAGAAGAGCCATGGATGACATTAGCAAAATGACAGAAAAATAAATCAGTTCTACATTTCATGAGTGGTATAAAAGTATACACATTGTAGATAATATAAATTATTAACATTTTGGTGACAAACCTTGAAGTTTTAGTCATTATTCAATAAAGAGTTTTAAATGGTGCCACACCATTTAAAACAAAGTTGTGTTCTTAATTGGTAGATACAAAAAGTCCTCACTTATTGTTAATAAATTCACTCATAATACTATTAAAGTAATGGTTCAGGGTAGCAGATAAAAAGTTCTATTCTCCATGCCTTCACCTATTGCATCTACAATGTTTTGCAAAATACAGTTCTATACAGTGTTTTTTTCAAAAACCTCTACTATCAGTATTTGAAAAACACCACAAAGCATGTGTACTGCTGATGTGGCCTCATGTTGTTATGTGAAAGACAACACATTAAATGTATGTTATTATAACGAAGTGGAACAACTCATTATCAGATTTTCCTAGATGGAGTCATTTATGTTCCTAAGTTAAAATGGATATTATCTGGTTCGCTCTAATTTGATTTCAATTGGAACAGTGTTTTAAAAATATCAGTCTGCAAGCAAAATATATTTTCAAATGCATCTCCAAGTCATTTGAAAGAATTGAAAATTATTGTGTACATTGTACTTAAGTGAAAATGGGAAATTGACATTATAATATATAATACTTAGTATTGACATTAAAGGGAGGCCCTTTACTATTTTCAGTAATGAAATATATGGGGGTGTCTGTTGCAATTACTTTTAATATGAGACACCAGCTGACACTTAGGATGAGTGATATTTAAAATTGTTTATCCAGGGGCTGGGGAGATAGCACAGCAGTAGGGCATGTTCCTTGCATGCAGTCAATTCAGGACGAATGGTGTTTTGAATCCCAGCATCCCACATAGTCCCCCATGCCTGCCAGGAGCAATTTCTGAGCACAGAGCCAGGAGTAACCCCTTAGCGCCACCGTGTGTGACCCCCCAAAAACAAACAAAAATAAATAAAATGATTTTCTTTAGGATAAATAAATATGCCTTAAATTAATATTTTTTGGTTTTTAGAGTTGTTATTAGAAGTTAGTGGTGCAAGTAGTAAGGCGTCTGCCTTGCCCACACTAGCCTAGGACAGATCAGGGTTCGATCCCCCGGTGTCCCATCTGGTACCCAAACCAGAAGTGATTTTTGAGCACATAGCCATGAGTAACCCCTGAGCGTCACCGGGTGTGGCCCAAAAACAAAAACAAAAAATATTAGTTTCAGATTCTATTGCATCAGCATTTGGAGTTGTGATATCTATTAAGTTATGTGTTTGTGTATTGTCATATTAAGAAAGAACATAAAGGGGGCTGGAGTGATAGCAAAGTTGTAGGTTATTTGCTTTGCATGCAGCCAACCTGAGAAAGACACGGGTTCGATTCCCATCATCCCATATTATCCCTCGAGCCTGCCAGAGGCGAATTCTGAGTGCATAATCAGGAATAACCTTTGTGTACCGCCGGGTGTGGCCCAAACAAAAGAACATAAAGAACATTGGGATTTTCAATAAAACATTTGGTATTCAATTTTAGTTTTAATTTATATATTTAAGAATTTTATTTTAGCTGAAGAAATAGCACAGCTGTAGGACATTTGCCTTGCGAGCGGCCAACCCAAGATCAATGATGGTTCAAGTCCCGGCATCCCATATATCCCCAAGCGATTTCTGAGCAGAGAGCCAGGAGTAACCATGAGCACCATAGAGTGTGACCCAAAAACAAACAAACAAAAAACAAACAAAAAAAGAATCTTATTTTAGCAAGTAATGTCAACTCAAGTTTTAATGATTATAGAGGAATTTAAACATCATGAAATCATTAAGATTCTCATATTAGTGAAATAGGAGAGAGTTAATAAAATACAGAAAAATCATACAATAGAGGAACTATTTGAAAATATAAAAAATGACCTTAGGGGTCAGGCCTATGGTTGGCACACATGATTTGCATTCAAGTGCCCAGGTTCCGTCTTTGGAACCATGCAGCCATTGTTGAACTTTGTGGAGTTGCCATTCAAATCTGTTTTTTTTTTTTTTTTTTTGGTTCCCATTCATACTTCTGCATTACCAAACCATTTACGATTTGAAACTTGCTTTTTTCCTTTCCTAATTCTTTTTTTTTTTTTTTTTTTTGGCTTTTGGGCTTCACCCGGCGATGCTCAGGGGTTACTCCTGGCTGTCTGCTCAGAAATAGCTCCTGGCAGGCACGGGGGACATATGGGACACCAGGATTCGAACCAACCACCTTTGGTCCTGGATCGGCTGCTTGCAAGGCAAACGCCGCTGTGCTATCTCTCCGGCCCTCTTTTCTGATTCTTTGACTGATGATTGGCTCACCTAAAGAAAACCACCAAGAATGAAAGGTCATGTAGCAGTGACCTAGCGATAGCTGAACCAGACACATCAACTTGAGAGAAAAAAGCAGCAAGGAAAAATCAAAGAGAATAAAGGCAAATAAAACAAAGCAGCATCTACATTTTATGAAACATTTATGACCTTGGCAGAAACATGTCAATCATAAATAATAGCAATCTGTTTGTTGACAAGATCAGTTTTGGATCATTGTGTAGTAATAAGCTGAAACTCAAGCACATACATAATACCAATTCTAAACTAGAAATATGGAAGGAAAAATTCCCTAGTAATTATTTCTCTTAATTTTTAAAGAACATGTGCATCTTTATTTCATGGAAGCCCATACAAGATATGTATTATTGAAATAGTTAAAGGCAAAAATTTGTAAGGAGAAAATTGGATCTGACGGAAAACTGCTGCTATATAAAGAAGAGGAAAAGTAACATTATTTTAGTGTTTTTAGACATATCTTTTGATCATTTTCAGCCTGAGGAGTATGGATATATGTTATTCTTTTTCCTATCTCATGGATGAGGAAGGAAACTGAGCGATGC
This sequence comes from Suncus etruscus, assembly GCF_024139225.1. Taxonomy (NCBI): domain Eukaryota; kingdom Metazoa; phylum Chordata; class Mammalia; order Eulipotyphla; family Soricidae; genus Suncus; species Suncus etruscus. The sequence goes on along the minus strand of NC_064868.1, from coordinate 22,546,520 downwards.
AGTTAACCTATGTGATTTGCTTAAAGCCAAAAGAACATACATTTCTGAGTATACTGCTAGAGATTAGACTATTTTGCCATTCTTTCTATTTCTAAGAAGCAAATTGCTCTAAATTAGAAAGAGAATCTTTTTGATGACAGTTTGTTTAAAATGTTGGAAAGCATTTTTTAAGTAGTGAAATATACTAAATAATTGTAATAAAATATCTAGAAATAGTTTCAGCAGGAAAGAATATAGGAAGACATTGAGACACCATATGAATATGATGAAGAAAATGATTCAGAAAGCTGTCAGATAGATCCAATTTCTGTATTTATTAAACTGGTGACCATACCTTGTGCACACTGATTAGTGCAATAAATGATATAAATAGTGCATTGTAACTAAGATATTAAAATTATTTGGTAGTTGTCAGGATTAACAACTGATGTCAGAAAAGCAATAAAAATACATAAATAAGAATTTTGCAAAAAAGAAAGTGTCTTTGGAGAATGCTTTCTTCTTTTTCTTTCTTTTTATTTTATTTTAGTTTTATATATATCTATATCTATATCTATATCTATATCTTTATTTAAGGACGATGATTACAAGCATGATTGTAGTTGGGTTTCAGTCATAAACAAAACACCCCCCCCTTTACCAGTGCAACATTCCCTCGGTGGTGGGAATGTGGAGAATGCTATTGTCAAGTATTCTCATGTTATTCAAATTGTTGAATTGTTAAATCCCAATTTAACAATGTTAGCAAATGAGCCTAATGGACCTTGTATGCATAGATATTGAACTAAATGTTGCCCTTAAGAGCTAGAAAATACCTGTGTGATTCTTTGAGTATTTTTAAAGCCAGGTAACTATCATCTGGATATTGTATTTTAAAAAATGCCCAAATGTAAAGCCTACAAAAATGTTTATTTTTCTCTTAAGCTTTTCTGCAAGTTGGCTGATGTTTTGTGGTTTGGACTGTGCTTTTTGGGCTTGGCTCCAAGTAGAAAATAGGATCCAAATCTGCCACATGTGTTTATAATCCTATTTGTAGCAGAGGCTATATGTAGTTTCTTCTTCTCATGGAAATATAGTATCTTATGTACCACAGTAAGTCTAAAACCAAATCACACAAACACATTGAAGTTTTCAGTTTATGTTAATTAATACCCCATTGGCAAAGCAAGACACATGTCTACATTAGAAAACAGTGGATCTTGGATATATACTGTTATCATTTTAAGGAACTCAAAATGGAGGTCACAAGCATTTTTCACTCAATAATCTAATATATTATACATGCTATATTCTATACCACATCTTTTTGTTTCTAATATGGACTTTTTTTGGTTTTAGGGTCACAGCAGGCAGCACTCGAGTTATTCCTGGATCTACACTCAGAAATCGCTCCTGGCAGGCTCGGGGGTCCATATGGGATGCCAGGATTTGAACCATTGTCCTTCTGCATGCAAGGCAAATGCCTTACCTCCATGCTATCTCTTCAACCCCATCTAATATGGATTTTTAAGATAAATAAATAAACTATTAATCTTATTGCTAAGAAGTTGGAAAATAATCAGTTCTTTAAGCACAAGTGGACCTCTAAGATATTTTTATTCATAATGAAAATTCTGTGCAGAACTTGAAGGTATATATAACAAAAAAACTATTTGATTAATGCTTAAAGTTTTAGTTTTGTTTATAACTTTTCTTAAATTGCATATCAAAATTTACAAAAGACTATAGAATACTGTCTCCAAGATATTCCTAAACTTACTTGGCTTACCACACTTTTTTGTTTGTTTCTGAGCTACAACTGATAGTGGTCAAGTGTTACTCCTGAATCTGCACTCAGGAATTACTTCTAGCTGGCTCAGGAGACCATATGGACCACCAGAGATTGAACTGTGGTCTGCCACATGCAAGGCAATTGCCTTACTACTGTACTATTGCTCCAGCCTCATATCCTTTTAAGAAAAGAATAAGTCAGCAAACTCTAGAAATCTACCTTCTCCAAGGAAACGAATAGGAAGCACTTCACCAGCAAGTGCTTCCCATTTGCACCCAAGACTCTACCACCCTCTTGGGTGTTTCCAGTATCCCTCAGTGAATGGAGTTGTCCATTTTGGTAAATATTTAAGGATACTGTAATTGAATATTTTTAGAAATGAAAAGATATAATTGCCTTACTATTTAATACTTAAAAATCATTGTATTTTTTAAAGATTGTCAGGGAGATGCAAAAATTGAATCTAAGTAGCATTTGTTTGATTGGGCTTAAAAAAGAATTGGAATTTTTGTATTGTATTTTTGTGTTCCTAGGGTATATTCCTAAGAGTGGTGTAGCTGGATCGTATGGGAGCTCGATTTCCAGTTTTTGGAGGAATCTCCATATCGCTTTCCATAAAGGTTGAACTAGACGGCATTCCCACCAGCAGTGGATAAGACTCTGGAAACAACCCAGATGCCCTTCAACAGACGAATGGCTAAAGAAACTGTGGTACATATACACAATGGAATATTATGCAACTGTCAGAAGAGATGAAGTCATGAAATTTTTCTATATATGGATGTACACGGAATTTATTATGCTGAGTGAAATAAGTCAGAGAGAGAGAGAAAAACGCAGAATGGTCTCACTCATCTATGGGTTTTAAGAAAAATGAAAGACATTCTTGCAATAATAATTTTCAGACACAAAAGAGAAAAGAGCTGGAAGTTCCAGCTCACCTCAGGAAGCTCACCACAAAGAGTGATGAGTTTAGTTAAAGAAATAACTACATTTTGAACTGTCCTAATAATGAGAATGTATGAGGGAAATGGAGAGCCTGTTTAGAGTACAGGCGGGGGTCGGGTGGGGAGGAGGGAGACTTGGGACATTGGTGATGGGAATGTTGCACTGGTGATGGGTGGTGTTCTTTACATGACTGAAACCCAAACACAATCATGTATGTAATCAAGGTGTTTAAATAAAAAAAAACTCAAAAAAAAAAAGAATTGGAAATTTTGAGTAAGCTAAAGACTGTCAGTTTTCTTACCAGGGCTATAATACTCATTTAAAACACAAAATCATTTGTTATTCCCATCTCTGTGAAAGAAACTGAGTTATTATCTAGCTACCTGTGAAGACACAATGAAATCTAATGTACTGCTTTATATTTTGAAAGCCATTGGCAATCATGAGTCCTCATTCACTCTTTTTTACTGAACAATTTAATTTGACAACCTGCTAATATTTTCTTTTTAAGTTTCAAAATGTTAAAATTTCTGGAATTCACTTGGTGTGTTAGATAAAATTTACTCCATAAAGGAATTGTTCTAATTTATTAATCAAAGAAACTCTGAGCCCACATATAAAATTGAATTTTAGAATTTCTCGTTTGATACATTGATATGATAGCTTTATTTGTGATGATTAATGATATAAAATGCTGTAATTTTTTCATGAAGATTGCTTTTGGTAGTGTAATTAATTTATTCCACATAATCAAAAATATTTTCTGGTAAGTACAATTAGTACTCTTGGCTGAATGAACTTATGAAGAATAACTGGGATGATGTCTTGATACTGAGAGAGAAGGCTTCTCCACCTCACTGAACCTTTGAATAGTTAATAAAGAAATTTCAAGTAATTTTCTTTGGACCATCTGTCTTAGAAATCACAATGCTTCTTGATTTTTCTCTCTTCTTGATAAAAATAGAAAAAGCAAAGCAAACTGCTTTAATATATTTATAAGCCTACCCAGAATAGTAACTTGTTTAGTTTATAAATGTACTCATTTACTTATATTCACAAATAAAAATCACCTGGGTAGTGTATGTGCTGAGCAGGTCCTGTAACCACTGGTCTAGCTCCTGCTCCCCATGGATTCTTTGATTTACAAACATTTTCATTCCATGATACAGGAGAAGGAAGGAAGGAAGAAACTATACCACCAACACTAACTGGAACTGATGCATGCAACTTTGCTTCCAACATAGAATTTTCCCAGAGATCTCCCTACTAGTGGAGGGTGCTGAGATTGAAGTCGAATGCAGCTCCAAATTACAAAATCAACCAAAGTAAAGTTATGCAGAACCCAACACCTGGTAGTCAGTGTGGACTATAATTCTGAAAACTGAAATAGTAATGGCCCCCTAAATAATCTCTCTGAAAAGGACTTCAATGTGGAAATGTTAGGATGATTAACAAGTTCAAGGAAATGATGAAATAGAAAGCCAGTAAAACACAAGAAGATATGAGAGCAGAAATGAGAAAACTACAAATAAATGTCAGAATTGAACAAAATGAAAAAAATTCAGTAGAAGGCCTTATTAATCAGAGTAAAGGTACAGAGGACAGAATCAGTGAGGCCCAAGATCAGGTGCAGAAAACCTCAAGGCACCAGCAGAAGATGAAAGATATTCTCAAAATAAAGGAACAGATAGGTGATAGAACTTAGCGATGAATTCAAGAGGAAACATATAAGAATCATTGGGCTCCCAGAGGTCCAAGAAGGCAACTACAATGAAAAAGCAGCAAAAAACAAGCAGCAAAAACATGCCAAGATATCTCCAGAGCTGAAGAGCACATGTGCCTAGATCCAGGAGCCTGGATGGTACTAGGTAGTGGAGATCAAAATTAAAGCAGTTCAATACACAACTTATTGTATATAGAATACTGCAAACCATAAAGAAAAAATACTACAAGTAGCAAGATCAAGAAAGGAAATTACTTACAAAGGTGTATCTTTTAAATTTACAACGGATTTACAAAATTAGACCCTCCAGGTCTGAAGACAATAGTGGATTATATTAAACACAATTCAATAAAATGAATGTCTCAGTTATCATCCAACCAGATCACATTCAGATTTGAAGAAATGACATACAGTTTTACAGGCAGAGGTCAATGACTATGGTGGAAGGAAATGTTTAACCAGAAGGAGGAGGTGGTGCTGTAAGGTGATAAAGTGTTATGTATGAAAACCTATCCAAAATATAAAATCTTCCATTTAAATTATTTAAATAGCCAACGTCCCATCTAAACAACATGCTAACGTAATTACACAGCTTCAAATATCATTGTTTCCTCACTGTAGAAGCATGGCACTCTATGTTAATTCTTACCTTTGTATTTGAACTCGTATGGTTTCCTCTCTGTCATGTTGTATTCCTGCTAAGTCAGTTTCAACTTATTTGTCAGTTTCAGGTGCAGTTTAATATTTCCTGTAGACTTATTTGCCCAGTGCATCTCCAACTGGAACTAGTTATAGTTAACTTACTTTTTTCACTGCTGATAAATATTTTATTTTTATACTCCAACTGAGTTTGTTTGGTTTTTTTTTTATTAAAAAGGGTCCGGGACACTTTCAGCTGCCTCGGGAGTACCTGGGTAGCACTCAGATATACTTGGCCTGGTGGTATAGATCTGATGGTTTGGTGCTTTGGGTCTGTGGTGTGGTTCTCAAGCCCAGTGGTGCTTAGTGACCACCAATAACACTCCAGGAGTTCTGGGGTATCCATTCTGTTGTGTAAATCAAATTCAGGGTTTCACACATGCAAAAGAATATGCTTCACCACTTGAGAATCCTTGTGAATACATTCAAGAACAGTAGTTTTATTTCTAAATTGATCATTTTGATGTCACATGATTTACAGTCATGTTAATATTTATTCCTTTGTGATGAAATGAAGAGTATTGCAGGTTTACAGATGTTTCCTGCCACTTAGAAAGTTTCAGCCATAGGTCTGCATTATCTATCTATCTATAGCAGTGTTTTCACCATTTACCCAATACACCATAGTCCCATTCTGATCTTTTTGCTTCCTTTGCCTCCCATCCTGTTATATGGTTTGACCACCTAATATAGTGCTGTGGTCTTCCATTCATTTTGCTTTTCATTTTTCCCCCATTTGGAGTATCTTGGAAGTCTACAGAGACATATGACAATTAGATGAGAAACAGTAATTTGAGCATGTATTTACCCAGCTGAAACAATACTTACTTCCGATTTGTTTTGAAGGTCAGTCTTATAAACACAAAATGAAGAGAGTTCAAGGAAATAGTATTCTGAGAACTTAAAATATGTCATTACTAATTTGTTTAAGCTTACCTTTTCTTTCTTCTTTGCTTTCTTTCTCACAAATAATAGATATTCATTCTAAGTTAGAAAAGTAAATATAGAAGGTTGAAACTTCTTACTAAATAAACATTGCCAATTGGAAAGCAAATATTGTGTAGTATTTATAATATTTAGATTTTTCACAAATAAAATTCATCTAAAATGTCTACGGGGCAATGTTGCACCATTATTTGTAATGGTGCATGGAATGCCCTGTATGGCTGTTCCGTAATTCATTTATACTTTCTGTTTTATTTCAGTGTTTTCATCATTTTAAGCATTTCTGAAAAAACTTGTCCTTAGATGTTCTGACTTAAACATCAAACCTAAAGTCAACAACAGAATCAATACCCTATCTACAAGAAGCTATACACAGAAGGGAACAGTTTCACTACTACTCTGGGTGACAAAGGGGAGATATGGGATACGTGCTGAGAAAAGGGGTGGAGGGAGAAGGACAACCCTAGTGGTGAAAATGGCCCTGATTCATTGTCACTATGTACCTTAAATACTACTGTGAAGGATTTGTTATTCACTCTTTGGTCACAATAAAAATTATTATATTAAAAACTTTTGGAGCAAAAATTAAAAGAAACTTTGTCCTTAGATGAACAACGTATGTACCTATTACTCAATTACCCAAAATACATAAATAATTTTAAAGGTTTGACAACTTCTTCCCACAAATTGTCAGATTACAAAATACCTATGTTCTGAAATCAATACTGTCATTTTTCTTTTTTATTCATTGACAAGTTGAAGAGTTGAAAATACAATTTATAGTTTTTATTCACATTTGTTTAAGAATAAGGCTGTTTTTATTTTTGATAACTAATGACATTGTTGCTGTATTTAAAGCAATTAGTCAATGTAACTATTAGGGGTGATTACACCTCCCACCCCCTGTAATGTCATTTGGACTGGGACATGCCCCCTGCAACTGATAACTACCTCAAGTATTAAAAGTCTGGCAGTTATTGGGAAGGGGCATCAGGAGATGATATTCACTCAGTCTCTATCCCTATTCTGTCTTAAAGCCCAGGCCTACAGCCCCCCTTCCTGCCCTCTCTGACCGGTGGATTATATCCATATCTCTCTCTCTCGTCTTTCATCTCTCTCTCCCTCCCCACTTCTCCCACCTTGGAAAGCCTGGCAGCTGCAGACTGGTAATAAAAGGATGCATTGTTTCTGCCCCTCTGTCTCTGGCTACTCTTTCTATCCAAAGCCACTTGGCTAGCACTGGACCTGAGCAGTTACAGGCCATTATTATTTATATTAAATTTTTAACATGTAGTTATTTAAATATGTAAATTATATATGTAACATGTAAATTTTGTGGTGTGTAAATTACATGTGTAATATGTAAAATGTGTAAAGTGTAATGTCTGAATCACACATGTAATATGTAAGTTTTGCTATGTATGGTGTGTAAATTACATGTGTAGTGTAAATTTTGTAATATGTAATGTGTAAGTTTAATATTTAATATTTTATGTGAATTCCCAGTGCATAGCATCCAGCTAGGCACATAATGGTATATAATAAATATATTTATTTTAAAAAGTACTCATTTTGTGTCATTTTTTTTTCTATTTATCTTTTGGGGTGAATGAGTTGGATCATACTCAAATGCTCTGAGCTGAAGGACCATTCTGCTAGTACATAGTGGACCATGTGATATGGTGCTGAAGATTAAATTTGGGTTAGCCATGTGCAAGGCAAGTGTCTTAACACCTGCACTCTGATACCCAGGTCCATTTTTTTATGAATTTGAAACTTTATAGTTAAAAATTATTATAAGGTTAAAGTTTAACATGCTAATATGCATGTATTAAATTTGAAAATTATATATACACTAAATATATGCTTACTATTCCTATAGCAGACCTATTCTACTATCAAACATTCTCATTGTCAGTTATATTTAATATAAGAATTTTTGCTTAAATTTTATTTGACAAGCTTCCTAAAATATATCAATATTTCATGTTATTATAGTACTTAGAAAAGTTTCTCCAGCCTCAAATTATACAAATATGTATGTGTACTTTATTATATCAGTTGAACAATTTAATTTTAAAATTTTCCATGCCAGAATGATATACAATAAGTATATATGTGCATACATATATAGTGAATGAATATATAGTCTATATATAGTATTAAAGATGCTTACCTTGAACACAACAAACTGAGGTTTCATCCCCAGTATCACATATGGTCATCAAAGTCATACCTATAGAGATCCCTTCACACAGAGCCAGGAGTAAGCCTTAAACACTGCCTGGTATAACCCACAAAAACAAAAGAATTTAATTAAAGTAACATTGATTTGTAGCACATATATTAAATAGCCATATAAATAGCCATATGTGTATACTACATGGTTTGCTCAAAATTTTATATTTAACATTTTATATTGAATAAAATGTAGCTTATGCTTCAATTTACCAAAAAATACAATCTGGTACTGTTTTTTTTTCCTTTTTTTTTTTTTTTTTTTGTTTTTTCGGGCCACACCCGTTTGATGCTCAGGGGTTACTCCTGGCTAAGCGCTCAGAAATTGCCCCTGGCTTGGGGGACCATATGGGACGCCGGGGCTCCTTTCTTGGCTAGCGCTTGCAAGGCAGACACCTTACCTCTAGCGCCATGTCTCCGGCCCCAATCTGTACTGTTTTAAGATGTGAGGAAGGCTTTTCCTCTGCCATGATAAAATTATCATTTGTTTATTTTGCTTTCGACAGCAAAAACTTATCTGCCCTTGTCCATGGCAAATATTCATGTTATTCACAGCAATGAATGTTTTTTCATCAAAAGTAGGAGAAACTACTCACTAATTGCTCTCTCTTTTTTTTTTGTTTTTGAGCCACACCCAGTGACCAGCTCATGGATTACTCCTGGCTATGTGCTCAGAAATTGCTCCTGGCTCAGGGAAACATATGGGACTCTGGGGTATCAAACCACATTGTGCCCTAGGTCAGCTGCATGCGAGGCAAACACCTTACCACTGCGCCCCTCACTACTTGCTTTTGTATAATACTGTTCATCATCAAACTGATACCTTTGTTCTATTCTGAATTTCCATAATAATCCAGTGAGTAACTTACCAAGCTACTTTCTTGTTGCTGGATGGTTTTCCTATCCTGTACTTTTATTTTCGCTAATTTTTCAACTTCTCTGGGAACAGTAACCAAATTGTTGCCTAACTCTAGAAAGTAATATCTACACCATATAAACTAGTAAACTGGACCCTAGCGATCTCTTTCAGAGTGGATCTTGTTAGAAATTGACACTGAATGTTTCTTGATCAGTTAATGTGTCTGCCTTTGGTTTGGCTTCTGTCCCCTAAATTATAGTCTTAACACAGTCACCAGGTATGGCCAAAAAGAAAAAAATAGTTATATACTATAGGACTCCATTGATAAATCACTCTTGAAAACAAAATCATTGAGATATGGAAATACACTATTGATAGTTAGAGATTGAGGTCTAAGAAATATGTTACATGAATAGGTAGCATAGGTACTTCCTTTATTACAATATAATAATTTTGTATCTGCATTGTGCTTGTGATTACATGATTTCAAACAAGTGGACCAGTTCTACCTAGAAAAATTTGGTCTCTGCCATAACAAAATTCTAGTTTTCATAAGTGAAGCAAAAGAAAATCTAGGACAAACTTCTTTGCCTCATAAATGATATAATTCCTTGTTTTGCACCTACTTAGCTACAAAAAAAAGTTTGGAAAATGTACTCTGTACCTGAAAGGCATGATACTGAGATTAAATTTTGTAAAATCTATTATAAACAAACATCATCTATAATATACATGACTACATTTCTCTGCATTTTAAAATCAACAAAACGTATTTATTGAATCCTTCTCATTTACTAGGGTATATTTGAATTCAGTTCTTAGCCCTACAAATTACTATGTGTTTTGACTTGAATCTAAACATCACTTGTTTTTCATCCTTAAAGGGTCATAATGGCACCTTGCAGGATTGCTCTGTAACAATTGTGCTGTGGTGGGGGATATGGGTTGCAGGAAGGGAACGAGGATTGGACAAATGAGCAAATGACAAATTTGGTGATGGGTGATTCAATGTTGGTGATGGTGATTCAATGTTAATATGTACCTAAAATACTAATGTGAAAGATATGTAAGCCAATATGATCAAAATAAAAATTAAAAAAATACTGGTGTAAGGGAAATTTGTGTAGGTTTGGCATCTATATAGAGATTAGTCCTGAAGCTGTTGAGTTGTACCATTGACATGGAAACAGCTATGGGTTGTGGGTGTGGCTTCCCACAGGCTTCAGTGGGTCTCCCCAGAGTTTTCACCCTAAAGACTGGGTACCATGAATTTTAGCAGCTTGGCTTGCACCTCTTGGCCAAGAACTTTACATAGTGGCTACTCTGGGATGGTTTTCTACTCACAATATAACATTGGATATTGTCTTATTTAAAATATTTATTATATATATTTTAAAAATAGTGACATCAGGAAATCTGATGGGAAAATTACATAGTAATCTACCAGTGAGCCTAAATAACAGAGAAGGTTCATTTAGAACCGACAGCCTGATAAATCCCTAGACACTGACTTTAGTAACACCATAGAGAGATGTAATAATCACTCCATATTGACCCTTGTGGATCTAAGTTCTGATAATTCTATTTCCCTTCGTGTTGTAAGAAACAATATTAGTGAATATGTGTCTGCACAGAGGCAGACTATGTTAGTAGGTGAGAAATTAAGGACATTAGTGACAGGAAGGTCACATTGGTAGTGGGGTTGGTGTTTGAAATGACTATAATATGAACAACTTGTTAAATTATACTGTTATAATAAAAATTATAAAAAGAATTGTGAGATCATTCCTCTGGTAAGTAACCTGTCTAGTTTGACAAAACTTGTAGTTTTGTCTTCATACTTTTAGTGCAAGATTGAGGATTACATTTTGCAAACCAGTGCAGAAAAAATGACATGCATCAGTTCCTAGGAGCAAATGTTTCAGCAATCAGTATATTTCACATGCAGTAGACTGCTGCATTTCAGATATATTTTCCAGTAATTTTCAAAGCCTCATATATTCCTTGGCTTATATCTATTTGAAAATATAAATGAGAGAGAATTTATGCTAGGATTTTTTTGGCAGGTTGGGGGCTGTACTCAGTGGTGTTCCTGCTCTGTGTTTGAGGGTCACTACTAGCAGCCATATACAGTGCTCAGAATCAAACCCAGATTGGCTGCATATAAGGCAAGTACTATATCTTCAACTTCTGTTTTAAGAAATATTTTTACTCTGTGTTAATCGAGTTGATGACCTTGATCTCTGCAGGGTTTTTTTGGATTTATTTTTTGGATTATACCCTGTGGTGCTCAGGATTTACTTCTGGCTCTGCATTCAGGAATTACTCCTGCCATACTTGGGGGACCATATGGGATACTGAGGATCAGACCTAGGTTAGCCACGTATAAAGCAAGCAACCTGCCCACTGTATTATCTCAACATCCTGTGCTCTGCATTTTTGTAAATATAAGAGCTGGATGTAAAATGGGAAAAATAACACATTTAGCATATACCTTAAAACAGAGGCAAAGTACTTTCCTGATACAGTAAATTGCATGCACATAATTGTTATGCTTTAATGAATAATCTAGAGATTTATATAAAAGTTCTGGATTATTTTAAAAATCATATTGTTTACACAAATTATGTTTTAAGTATAGTATTTAAATACCTGACAATGCACTACATAAGGAATGAGAAATAGAATATATCCTACATGCCAGATTCTGATCAAGAACTGATCAATCAGTGTTGTTAGTAATTCTGAAGTCATGTTTGTCGTTAATGGAAAATAGATCTGAATTAGTAAAAGCTGTAATAGGTATCACAGGACAAAGACAGGCATTTGTTTTGTTTCCATCCTATTGTATTATAATGCAGAATGACTTTTAAATGATTGGTACAATTCCTGAAACAAATATGCTAATTTTAGCTTACACAGTGAACTAATAAATATCCTTTTTGTGTATTTATTTTCTCCAAATAGTTTATCATCAGTATTTTAAAAGCTGGGTGTGGGTGGGAGCTTGTGGAGGTTTCCAAGTGTGCTAAGGGGGAGTCCAATTACCCCATCTGTCGATACTTGGCCAACATTGTAGGTCATTTAGTGTGAGGCTGCTCAGGCCCAGCAGTACTAGGAACCTCCAAGGCCATCTTGGCAGTGCTCAGCAGCCTCTATGTGTGCAATACATTCCACCATAGATGGCAAATATATTGCCGTATCATCTGAAACATGTTACCATTTATTAGTCCTAATTAAAAGGATAGTTACACTGTGGAGTTTTATTATTATCAATATCCAAGAATAAGCACTGAAAAGCATGCATTGAAAGACAAAATCATCACATAACTATATATAAATGTGGGTTTTATTTATTATTTATTTATATATATTATTTATTTATTATTTATTAATCCTAATTAAAAGGATAGTTACACTGTGGAGTTTTATTATTATCAATATCCAAGAATAAGCACTGAAAAGCATGCATTGAAAGACAAAATCATCACATAACTATATATAAATGTTGGGACCAGAGCAGTGGTGCAACAGTAGGGCATTTGCCTTGCACATGCTAACCTAGGACAAAACGCGGTTCGAAACCCCCCGGCTTCCCATATGGTCCCCCAAGCCAGGAGAGATTTCTGCAGCCAAATGCTCTACCACTGAGCTATACCCCCCCAGGAGCAATTTCTGAGTGCAGAACCAGGAGTAACCCTTGAGCGTCACCTGGTGTGGCCCAAAAACCAATATATATATATATATATATATATATATATATATAAAACAAATGTTTAACCATGTGCACAATAACGATTTTTATTTGCATTAACATTTCTGTAGATAATTTATGTACATGTATATCTCTCCTTTTCCCTATCTTGTCTACAATCCATACATTTATAATTATATAATAACACATACTCTAATGTATGTATGTTTGTATGTATAAAGTCATTTTCAATGGTAAAGATAAGTATTCTGTGAATAACTTGTCACACATTCATTTGGAATGATAGAAAATTCATCATAAATAATTCTTATTAAGGCTTACATGAAATTGGGTTTCTCAAATCATTCTTATTTATATTACCTTAATATTTAATATGACATTCAGAATTAATATGCTTCCTGATTTATTGACCTTTAATTATTAAACATTTTCTTTATTCATGGTTAAAAAAGATTTAAGAGGATGAAACAAAGTATAATTTATGAAAGCTTGACGTTACAGCAAAGTAGTAACTTTATATGCCAATATGATTGTGAAGAAAGTCACACATGGGGCCAACTTTTCCTTATTCAACACTATTTTACAATTTTTTAAAAAAATTATTTACTTTAATGAAATCATCATTGAGATAGAATTAGTCATTGTTGATAGTTGAGTTTTACTCATACAATGTTCCAATACCTATCCCTTCACCAGTGTTCGTTTCTTGCCAGCACTTTCCTCAATTTTCCTTCTGTCATCCCACCCCTGCCTACACTCCCTATGGGGGACACTTTTCTTCTCTCTTTCTACCTCTCTTCCTTTTAATCACCATAGTTTGCAATACTGTTATTGAAGGGGTACTAAACTTATTTCTTTGCTTCTTTTCAATTCCCAGTTGTTGTCTACAGTGATCATTTCCAACTATCATTGTCATAGTGAACCCTTTTCTGTCCTTACTGCACATCCACCCATCATTTCTATTGTTTTTGATATTTTTCTCATACCATGTTTGCTTTTTATATTCCACAGGTGAGTACAACCATTCTATGTTGTCCCTCTAATATGTTTCTTGTACACAGCAGAACATAAAAGAATCCTTTTAACTTTAAAGACCCACGTATGTGAAAATAAAATAAAAGTGTGTAGAAAATTCATGTACTGATAAGATGTTCCTTTCTGAGGGACTATATATATATGTGTATATAATAAGAGTAAATAAATGTGTTCAGGTACACAAAAAATAACATAATAATTGGTAATATAGTGGGAAAGATTCATTCATTCTCAATCAAGACAGGTTGTACTAAAGAATCAAAATTTGATAAATTATTGATAATACAACTATGAACACAGATGTTATATATATGTATAATGCATATATATATAAGCCAAAGCAATTCACCATTGTAGATATACTTTCCAGTAACTACGCGGTAATTCCAGACTATTTGTACATTTATTTAAATTAAATTGTACTGTGGGTAGATGCTCTACAGATCTATTTATGGCTCATAAAACGTTGAGACTTAGGAGTCAGTTGTTCATATAGGCATAGGATAATAATCAGAAAAATTAGAGCAAAGAGATAGTACATCTGGCAAGGCTCCCGTGATACCACTACATTTAGTGGTTTCTGAGTGCAGAGCCAGAAGTAAGCCTGAGTACCTCCAGGCATAAGCCACAAACAAAAGTAAATTAGAAAAAATAGTCTGGATAAGCATAAATGTACTCAACATAGCACCAAAAACAAAGAAAAACTATATTCGAATTGATTCTCTAATATAAATTAAATGTCAAGGGTCTAGAAGAGTCCCAACTTTCATTTGCTTTCTATCCCTTTTCCAGAAAAAAAAGCACCTGTTGGAAATTCACCTTTATTAAGTGAGCAAATAAAAAAAAAGCACTCGCAGACCAATTATACCACACCACACAGCTACCACACACCTCTTCCTTGTTATTCCACACTTTGGGAAACATTAGAGAAGGTTTTCTTTTCTCTTACTTAATATCTATTCTGAGGCATTACATTTATTGTGGTAACTTCTGTGTATGATGGAGCACTACAGAATGGTAAAAACAACAACCCAGAATGATCCCCAACCATTAATATTATCTTGTCAAAAGATCTCTTGAGTTACCCATAAATGCTTCTTGGCTGTAGGCCTGGATATGAGTCATTGTATTATTTGTACTTATAGTACTCACAATAGTTTGCATTAAATTGTTAATACACTATGGATATTAACTTTTAATGAACACAAAACAGAAGTATAGTTTTATATAGGCTTCCTTTTATGTGTATGGATCACTCTATATTATATGCAAAATTGGTGTGTTATATTATGACCAAGCAGCACTCTTCTATTTGCTTACTTGAAACAGCACTTAGCTGTCATGAAAAATCATGGCATATCATTGTGTGAAACTAAAAGCTTTAATTAAAGGACGATTAAGATGAATCTGGTCATAGAAAACATTCAGCATTACAGTAGAGCAGTAGTGTAACAAGGAGAATTTAAAGCCAGCTCCTCTAGTATGGTTGACTAAAACAGTAAATATTCAGATTCTGGCATTTTCTTCTACTAATATTTTTGTTTTGTTTTCATTTGGGAGGCACACCTGGCTGTGCATAGGACTTATTCCTAGCTTTGTGCTCATGGACCTGGTGGTCTCGGGGGGACCATACAGGATACCAATAGTTGAATCCAGGTTGGCCACATGCCAGGCAGTCACCCTATCTGCTGTACTATCTTGCTATCCCAGGGTTCTAAGTAAAAATTTAAAAGGATTTTTCTCATGTAATTGGTGGTTCTGCTTTATAAAAATTCTAGTTTAGGCCTGTATTTCACAAATTATTTATTGGGGGACATGGGTTGGGTCACATCTGGCAGTGCTCAAAGTCTACTAGCTTTGTACCCAGGGATCACTCCTGAAGGGGCTCAAGAAACTACTATTTGGTGCTAGTGGTCAAACCTGGCTAACTGTGCAAAGTAAGCACCCCACTATCTTTAGGTGCTGGACTAAACTCTGCACACGCATGATTCTGAAATGGATGAAGAGGGTTGTAAAATGAGTGAATTTAAATTTATAATTATTAGTAGAACACTATTAGTGTTTGGGTAGTTAGACATTTGGAAATGTGCTTGTTGGAAGTAACTTTAGTCTTAACTGGTCTATGGTAAAATTGATATGTCATTTAATTAAAGTCATAGGTACCATAAACCAATTAAAAGCATCGAGAACTTAATACATATGATGGTAAAGTGTATGCCTGAAAGGCTTTCTGTTTTAAAGAGATATAATAGAAAGAAAGTAATATTTAAAAGAATAAAATGAGAGCTCTAACTTGCGTTTACAATATACATGACATTCAATGAAATTCTAATAATTTATTTCATAAGACAGTTTTATACTGATGGTATGAATAAGGAGCACTATGATAACGTAAATATATATATTTTAGGGCTGTAGACTCAGCATCTAATAGAATAAATCTGGAACCAAAACTTGTTTCCTTTCCATTCTTCTAAATAAACTTGGTTTCATTAGAAGACTATGTGGATCCACATTGAGAATGACTAGGGGAATAATTCTATAAATGACAGTAAAGAGTGCAAAGCTCTTAGGTATTGAGAGGAGAGAATAGATGCAAGAAGCATATAAAAGTAAATTAGCACCAAGTCTGCCATTATTTAAATAATGGAGAATAGGGAAAAAAGAGAAAATGTTAACAAATTTCAGCATGGAGATGGAATAACAAATGACCTTAAGATTTTAAACAATACACTAAAAATGCCCCCTCACTAATTTTAGGAGGGGGCATTGTTAATTGATTGTAATTTCTAATTCATATACATACAATCAGATAAATATATCTACCAAAACGTAAGATAAAAGTATCTAAAATCTGATCTCTTATGGTAGTGGCAAATAATAGTACATGGAGAATAGGCAGATCTGGATGAGATGGTCAGGGTTATATCCTGAGAAGCATGAAATACTGAGTCATAGGTACATAGAAGTATTTGGAAGAAAATTTAAGCTCCTTAAGTTTGTTGTTTTATTAGGATCTCACCAAGTGGTGCTTGCACATACACTCTACTCTGATGTATTTTCTTGGTCCCAACTCCCCTAAAGTTTTTAATATACACAGTTTAACCTGTTTCTCAAATTGATATTGAAGGTAACTTCCACAGGCTCTGAGTGGCTATATTCTTGCTAAATATTGTAAGAATGCTCACTGTAGGTTTGACCCAGGCTGCTTGCTGAGGTTAAGTTAGTATAAGTAATCTTGCTGTTGAGTTGTCTTTATTGACTGTTTGCTTTAAGATGGACTTCCCAAAGGGCCGGAGTGGTAGCACAACTGTAGGGCATTTACCATGCATGCAGCTGAACCAGGGCAGACTGGGGTCATTCCTGGGCTTCCCATATGGTCCCCTGAGACAGGAGCCATTTCTGAGTCCAGACCCAGGAGTAACCCCTGAGCACTGCTGGGTGTGCCCACCCCCCAAAAAAAAGAGAGATGTGCCAAACTCAGTGTCTTTATTTTTCAATTATTAGTGCAAATGTACTAAATGTGGAATATTAGCCTGAGTCCCTCCATATCATCACCACAGCCCTTTAGGAAAAGGGTAAACTAAACTATATACTCTGGCTGTCATTGAATTTGCTATGACTAAAATAGTCTTTGACCCAGGAGTTTTACATCTTCATCTATGAAAAATTAAGCTTACTTAAATAATTTGATGGAAGGGTGGAATGATAGTGCAGTGATAGGGAGATTGCCTTGCACGTAGCTGACCCAGGACAGACCTCGGTTTGATCCACAGCGTCCCATTTGGCTCTGCAAGCCAGGAGCGATTTCTGTGCGCATAGCCAGGAGTAACCTCTGAGCGTCACTGGGTATGGCCCCCAAACAAACAAAAATTAATAAGTTTTGTAAGAGTACAATCAAATTGTGAATGTAACTTAGTGCTAAAGCATATGCTTTGCATGCATGAGGCCCTGAGTGTAATAAACCACACTAAACAGAAAAACCTATCAATATACTTAAATTCACAAATTCACAACATTATTTCAATAAAAATACTAAGAACCCTCTGAGAATGATAGGAAGCTAATTCAGAATTTGAAAAATATTATGTAACATGAGTTTTAAAAATTAAAATTTCATACCTGATGATATATGGTGATATTTTTAAACTTACGAATAGAAATAAAAGCTAAAATAAAAGTTGAGCATATGTATGCCTGAAAAATGATGAAACAGAGTAATTTTGTGGAAGCAAAAAGTTTAGGGAGTTATAAATGAAAAATATTTTTGAAAGAAGGAAATCCAGCTAATATCAAGTTTTCAAGTCAACAAAGGTTATTTTTAAAAAATGAGTTTGACAAATTACCTGGACCTTAGTGCAAGCCAATTCAGAGGATTGATATGTGAAATCAATTGTGGAATAACTAGGTCAGTACTTCTCAGAAATAATGTTATTAGTACTCTTAAACAAATTATCTAGGATTATAAGGAATCACTGTGTATATGGGATATATCAGCATTTATATATTACAAATTAATGACAACTATAAAGCATTAATTTAAAATTAATAACTCATTACATTTTAAGATAAAAGCATGTCAAAACATGTTACAACTCCCCAAAAGTGAAAATAGCAGAGTTATTTTTACATTTTTTATAGAGCCATATCCAGCTATGGTTTGCCTGGTGCTCCTCAGCTGCCATGTTGTGCTGGCATTTGAACTCGGAACCTTGTATATACTATGTATATGCTTTACCACTTGAGATTTTTTTCTTACCTTGTGTAAGTTTCTTCACTACCTGGCTTAAAATTAAACCACAAATTGTTCATATTTAGAACTACACTCAGTCTTAAACCTTCTTTAAATTTGCAATATACATTCTTTCATAAGTGAGTAAATAATGGTGAAAAATGTTTTAGTATTCTTTGATGGCACCCTTTGACTTTTACTTTTTAAATTAGTTTTTGTACTGTACAGTTCTTAAGAGCTTAGACCCATCCTATTAGGATCAGACTTCTAACAACACCTTAAGAATAGATCACTAATGTATGTCTTTATGTGGGCATGAGTACATAGAGAGAGAACTTCTCTATGAGAGCTAAACCTAAATTGTAAACAATCCATGAATATAGTGAATATAGCCCCTCCTATATACTATCCCTTCAGAAATTCTACTATCCCTTCACCCCCAATCCCATTCCGACATCCCGCCTTATTAATGCTGTTTACTCTCAGTACTTAACCATTAGGTATCAAGACTAACTCCTGCCTCAAAAAGCCATCATCCAGCTCCCAATCAAAGGGCAACCCACTCAGACCCACATCTCATCCCCCAGCAAGAAACTACAACCAACACTCCTGCTGACTCATGCTCTGTGACCCTTCTTCTCACCCCCCACAAATGTGGACTGTTGCTTGATACTGAATTCAGCTCTAGAAGGACCTCCATTGCAAGAACTCTACCTGAGCCCTTTCTGCCGAAAATCTTTTCTCAAACTCAAAAAGACCAGGTTGTGTGTTGAAAATGGCCCTGGATTCCACCCCCACGCGAATAACTCAAAAGACAATGGGGAAGTCTATATTTCCTTTATAAGTTTAAGACCTCTATAATACTACCTCTTAAACTTATTTATCACCAAATGTAAGGTAGTCTCCTGTATCACTCTGTTCCCTTAGTTACTTTATTAAAATTCATTTTTATTTTTCCTTTATATATGTGTATATATATTGTCTTGTGTTTGTTTTCTTCTCCTCTTTAACTTCACCTGTTTTGGTTCTTCTTGGTACAAAAACCTAAAAGAAAAAGTCTTGCCTGGGGTAAAAATCTCAGGTCAAAACCAGGGCACAGAGATGATGGAGACTGACACTCTTGCCCCAAATGCAACAGCAATATAATATAGCACCATTTCTTTTTGCAAAAGCATATTAAAGAAGGGGAAATTGTACATATAGAAACAAGCTCTTATCTACTATGGATAGGAACTCATACATTTACAATACAGGGGCACCTCCCACCTTGAACATATGTCATGTGGTTCTAACTTAGACTCCATGTGATTAGACAGCGACTATCCAACCCTGAACCCTAGATCTCAGACATACATCTGACAAAATTCTCCACAACAGCTCCAGAAATCAACCTTCCTCTGGGATATTCTTAATACTGCTCTGACACTAATATGTGCCAGTTTTGACATGACATCCTGACAAAGATGAAATGGCAACAACTTGGTCTAATAGCAGGTTGTCTTACCTCACCACCTAACAATAAGAGGAAATCAGAAGACACATCATCCTTTGATCTGTGCTATAGCCAAGATAACTAAGAAGACTGACTGTAACAACCATGACTGGACAGAACTTATCCTGGGACCAATAAGAAGAAAGACCCTAGTCTAGGCTTTGGCCTATGATCTGTACAATAACCAAGATCTCTAATTGAGACAACTCAACTGAGCAGAAATTCTGGAGACATAATGAAAGACTCTATCCTAGGCTTTGTCCTGGGATAGGTAAAAAAACCAAGACCACCAAGTAATGAAGACTGATTAAAACAACAATGATGGAACAGAACTAGAACCATAAAGACTCCATTCTAGGCTCCATCATATGACTTATGCAAATACCAAGATCTCTAGTTCAGAGGCCTGATTTTATCATCCATGACTGAGCAGAAAGTTTCCAGACATCACAAAAGGACCTAGGGAAGAGTAAAAGAGCATGTACAGAGCCTGTATTTATTCCCATGCCAGTGTACTTCAAGGTTGGAGAAACCCTGTATCTCTTAGGCCAAGGGAATTCTCTTTCTAATTTTCCCAATTTTTACTGTTCCTATGCAAAAAAAGAAGCACAAATTAATTTTTTGTTATTGGTGGTTGTTGCTTGTTTTTTTTTTGCTTTGTTTTGTTTTTATTTCAGGACCAGAGTTATAGTTTAGTTGTTGTCTTTATTGCTGTGGTGCTTTGCGAGGTTTTTGTTTGATTGTTTTTGTACTGTTATGTTTTTTTTCTTTTTCTCTTTCTTCTCTTAAATTGATATTTATAGCCTCTAGAAGGACTCCTCTCATTTTTGCTTGTTTGTTTTTGCCCCCCTTTTTTCTTTCCTTCAAACAGAACCACATAACTTGAACCAACTTGTTCTGTCTCACAAATTGAGGGGGAAACAATGGAGGGTACCAAGAACAAACAGTCATATTAATATTGAGTAGAAATAAAAATGATCAGACTGAAACACCAAATTTAAAGCCAATGACAACAGAATCGATATCCAATCTACAACAATCTAGTACAACAAGCCCTGGGGGTGGCAAAGGAGGGGAATATGGGATGCATGCTGGGAACAGGGGTGGAGGGAGGACAACATTGGGGGTGGGAATGCCCCTTATTCAATGTCACTATGTACCTAAAATATTACTGTGAAAGATTTGTAATCCACTTTGGTCAAAATAAAAATTATTTTAAAAAAGTAACATACCTGTTATTAGCAGATAGAATAGTGATTAATCTTCATCAGGGGGAAGAAGGCAGAAAAGAATCTATCAAACTACTGGCACTGGTTTTGTTTTAATATGAGAGATATTTCCATGATTACATTAATTTAATATATATTATTTGACTTATATGCACTTATCATTTCTACCTTTACTATAGATTTTGTTTGCTTTTAGGCCACACCTGGTGATGCTCAGAGGTTACTATGCACTCAGAAATTACTCCTGGCTTGGGAGACCATATGGGACATGGGGAATCAAATTGAGGTTCATCCTGGGTCAGCTGCATGCAAGCTAAACATCCTACTGCTGTGCTATTGCTCTGGCCCCTACTATATGTATTTTTTACTTTTGTCATAAAATTAACTAAATGCTAGATTCATAATTTTTACTAATATTTAAAACAGAAACCTTTATTCTATCAGTGAACTAAGAGTGATTAATGATGAACACAGAGAAATGTGAATCTGTAAATTTTGACATTTATGCACTACTTATATTTTTATAATTATATTTTATAAGTAGTAACTAAGCTGAACTTCACTAGAATTCTGTTTACACTTTGATCATTTACAAAGGAATCATACTTAGTTCTTGACAGCCATTACTTCACAGAGCTGTAAATTGATTTCCCTAGTCTGTTAGAATGGAATTGTATAGCAACCTTTAAATTTCAGATCCTCCCCAATTCAGTTAAATATTCAACACTATAAATGTTTCATAAAAGGTAAATTTTTGTCTATCTTAATCATTCTTTTCACTGCAGTATTGTAAAAGTATATCGTTAATAGCTCTTAGCTGATTCATTAACTCAAATCTCAGCATGAATGTGTTTTTATACTCTGAACTATCAAAATAAATTTTAATATGTCAAAAGTTACCCGAAGGATAGATGTCTCTGTTATCTATGCTTCTCAATTGCTCTGGACAATTTACAGCAGAGATAAGAGCACATCTTCATGTAAAATTGTGATTCTGTAGCACTTGCATAAATATTTTTCCATTATAGCCAACGTGTTTGTGTCATAATTAATAGGCTTTTGATGTTGGTTAGTGAGATTGATTACTC
This sequence comes from Suncus etruscus, assembly GCF_024139225.1. Classification (NCBI taxonomy): domain Eukaryota; kingdom Metazoa; phylum Chordata; class Mammalia; order Eulipotyphla; family Soricidae; genus Suncus; species Suncus etruscus. Next base: position 22,524,046 of record NC_064868.1, on the reverse strand, counting down.
TTTATACATTCACTATTGTGATAATAGAGTTATTGCTTCATATCTGGGGTGTAAAAACTAACATTTTTACATCTTCACCCTATGTATGGCATTTCATAGTTTGTAAAAAAAGTAGTTTGTAGAACTCATTCAGTATCATAATAGTGAAATGAATCAAGAACCCTACCATTGGAAATTATCTCTAGAAACACTAGTATTCTATTATTTTAATGCTGGTGAAGACTTTGAACAGAAGCATTATAATTTATATTATTCTTTCTTAGAACTTCTACTAATATGTCTAGTCTTGGAAAAACATTAGAGACTATCATATAATAATGGAACTAGAGACCAATATGTAGTACAGAGTGGGGAGGGCATTTTCTTGCATACAGCCAACCTTGATTCATTCCCAGGCACCATTATGTTATATGGTCCTCTGAGTTTACCACACTGGTACTTGAATGCAGAGCCAGGAATAAACCCTGAGCATCACCAAGTGGATGGATGGAAGGAAGAAAGAAAGGATGGAAAAAAGGATGAATCAATTGAAAATCTGTGATTTACAGTATTATTTAAAGTTTCTTATGCATATATTTCCACCACCACACCCATCACCAATTTATCCATCTCCCTCCTGCAATAATCTAAATGTGCCTTTTACAACACTCCTGCATCTCTCAAAAATATAGGAATAGAACTCTAATTTGACCCAGTAATAACAGTTCTTAGTATCTTATTATTATAAACTTTTTAAAATATATTTTTATTTCAACACCTTGATTACATATATGATTGTGTTGTTTGGGTTTCAGTCATGTAAAGAACACCACCCATCACCAGTGCAGCATTCCCATCACCAATGTCCCAAGTCTCCCTGCTCCCACCCTACACCCGCCTGTACTATAGACAGGCTTTCTATTTCCTTCATACATTCTAATTATTAGGATAGTTCGAAATGTAGTTAATTCTCTAACAAAACTCTTCCCTGTTTGCGGTGAGCTTCATGAGGTGAGCTGTAACTTCCAACCCTTCTCTCTTTTGTGTCTGAAAATTATTATTGCAAGAATGTCTTTCTTTTTCTTAAAACCCATAGATGAGTGAGACCATTCTGCATTTCTCTCTCTCTCTCTCTGACTTATTTCACTCAGCATAATAGATTCCATGTACATACATCTTTAGGAAAATTTCATGACTTCATCTCTCATGACAGCTGCATAATATTCCATTGTGTATATGTACCACAGTTTCTTTAGCCATTCGTCTGTTGAAGGGTATCTTGGTTGTTTCCAGAGTCTTGCTATGGTAAATAGTGCTGCAATGAATATATGTATGGAAGGGATTTTTGTATTGTATTTTTGTGTTCCTAGGGTATATTCCTAGGAGTGGTATAGCTGGATCCTATTGGAGCTCGATTTCCAGGTTTTGGAGGAATCTCCATATCGCTATCCATAAAGGTTGAACTAGACAGCATTCCCACCAGCAGTGGATAAGAGTTCCTTTCTCTCCACATCCTAGCCAACACTGTTTCTTCTCATTCTTTGTGATGTGTGCCAATCTCTGGTGTGTGAGGGGTACCTCATAGTTGTTTTGATTTGCATCTCCCTGATGATTAATGATGTGGAGCATTTTTTCATGTGTCTTTTGGCCATTTGTATTTCTTCTTTGTCAAAGTGTCTGTCCATTTCTTCTCCCCATTTTTGATGGTATTAGATTTTTTTTGTAAAAAAAAAAAAAAACCAAGTGGTGTTTGCATAACTGGCTAGCCACTTGCAAAAAATTGAACTTAGACCCCCAGTTAACCTCATGTACGAAGGTAAAATCCAAATGGATTAAAGACCTCAATGTCAGACCCGAAACCACAAGATATATAGAACAGCACATAGGTAAAACACTCCAGGACATTACAGGCATCTTCAAGGAGGAAACTGAACTCTCCAAGCAAGTGAAAGCAGAGATTAAGAGATAGGAATATATTAAGCTGAGAAGCTTCTGCTCCTCAAAGGAAAATTGCGCCTAGGATACAAGAGCCACCTACTTAGTGGGAGAAACTGTTCACCCAATACCCATCAGATAAGGGGCTAATCTCCAAAATATACAAGTTCTTAATATCTTACCCCAAACTGTGAACATTTATCCAAAAGCATATATGCACACCTGTGTTTATTATAGCACTTAGTACTATATTATAATTTCTCTTATTGTAGTACAGTTTCTTATTCTATGTTGTGACTACCAATGGCAATTATTTGTACTTCTACATATTTTATTAATTATGGAGTTTAAATTACATTAATAACTAATACCTTATTGAATTGGAAAGTACATTAAAATCAGTGAAGATTTGGCCAGAGTAATTGCACAGTGGATAGGGTATTTGCCTTGCACATGGTCAACTCATATTGACCCCTGGCATCCCAGATGGTTCCTGAGCCTGTCAAAAGTAATATCTGAATGCAGATCCAGGAGTAACCACTGAGCACCACTGAATGTATCATACAGACCAAAAACAGACCCACCAGTGAATATTATACATATATTTTTGGTTTGGGGGTCACACCTGGTAGTGCTCAGGGGTTACTCCTTGCTCTGCACTCAGAAACTGCAGGCTCAGGTAACCACATGGGATGCCAGGGATTGAACCCAGGTCCATTCCAGGTTGTCCGCAAAAAAAAGACAAATGCCCTACCACTATGCTATCTCTCTGGCCCCAGAAGATTATATTTTCTAACTGTAGGCCAATATCAGAAACATTGGCTCATTGACACACACTTATATATAGAAGAAAAACAACACAAGAACGAGTGTGGTCATTTTTATATCTATTCCTTTGTTACACTTAGCCTAAATGTACTCTCCATATCCATCCCATATATAAGCAGATTTCATGACTTTGTTTTTCCTAATAGCTGTGTAGTATTCCATTGTATAGGTATACTATATGTTCTTTTATCTACTCGGTGATTCTCAGGCACTTGGGTAGTTTTCATATGGTAATAATTTCCAAAGACAACAGGAATGAGGGCCAAAAGGACCAATCCATGGTAAAAAGCTTGCCATAAATAGGGAACTGCAGTTAGGGCAGAAAAGGAACCACTATGACAAAGATGGTTGGAAAGGATCACTCAACAAGAATTGGATGATGTGAGAAGGTAAAGTGATATGATATGTATGATACCCTTTCAGTAACTATATTGCAAAACAAATGGTCTAAAAGTAAAAATGTAAGAGAGAAAGAAAGAGAAGAAAAATATCTACCATAGGGGCAAGTAGGGGAGAGGAGTATGGAAGGGTTGGTGGAAAATGGGGAACATTTGTGGTGGTGAATGTGTATGGGAGAAGAGAAGGGTTTTGAATATTATATAACTGAAACTCAATCATAAACAACTGTGTAACTGTATTTTACAGTGATTCAATTAAAGAATTTATTTTACAACACAGGAACTAATTCAAAAAAAAACTGTGTTAATGCCATTTCTAAAGGCACGTGGTTAATGAGTTGAGCGATAAAAAGACAGAATTCATTTAAACAGAAATTTTAAAATCACTTAAATTACCCCACTAAAATCAGTATCTTCTCCATATCTTAGAAGCAGTTAATTAAAAATTGCTACATAATCTAATGTCCTAGTAATGTCAGATTTCACAAGTTGAAATAAGTTAAAGTAGATGAGCAAAATTCCTAAATGAATGGATATCACATTTAGTTTCAAAGGACATGGAATAATTTAATGACTTAATCTGAAGAGCACATGTAGGACCTTTGCAAATTTTCTTAAATTTTAGGATTAGGCAAATCAAATGAAAGCCAAGGGGTCTGTGGGATAAAACTTAAAATCACTTTGTTCTTTTTATTGTGCATTGAGCTCTATGATTTTGACATTAACAATTCTTTACATGTAGCTACTCTGAAATACTGCTTTTTCCAATATTTCATGCATGAAAATTCCTGAGACAACTTTTTGAAACAGATGACTGTGTTACACACCCCAGAATTCTGATGTAGTAGGTCCTGGCAGAGACTGAGAATTTGCATTGCTAATCAATTTCCAGCTTATGTTGATTTGCTCACCCAATGATCGCACTTTATTTTAAGAAAACAGTGAAGTTTCAGACAGTGTCTTAAACATTAATGTACATATGGATATCCTAATTATTTAAAGTGCATACAAAGTACACTCATGAAAAATACAGAAGCTTACTTTCTGGTCTGTAGAACACACTTTGAAAAACAAGGATCTTTAGTGTTTTAGTGTAAATTGTTATGCCAACAATTCTCTTCTCAACAGGAGAAACAAGAAAACATTAAGGAAAAAAGGAATGGCTATTAAAGCTGGTAATAAATTCAGAAAGATGGTGCCATGCTAAGGACAAATTAAGCCAACTTTGTAATTTCTCCTTATTGTGACACTTTTCCCCTAGTTATTATGAAAATTTATCTTTGGCATATAGAGTCTAGTTGAGTTATTAAACTCAGGACTCAGAATTAGTTTTTTTAGTTTTAGAATTTCAAAAAGATAACAGGAACTACATAATTATTCCTCTTTACCAAAAAAGTGTAAATTAAAATTCTCTTTTAAACTTTATTGCCATGAATTCTCTAAAGGCAATATCTTTATTTTAACAACTTTATTACATACATGATTGTGTTTGGGTTTCAGTCATGTAAAGAACACCACCCATCACCAGTGCAACATTCCCATCATCAATGTCCCAAAAATCCCTCCTCCCCACCCAACCCCTGCCTGTACTCTAGACAGGCTTTCTATTTCCCTCGTACATTCTCATTATTAGGATAGTTCAAAATGTAGTTATTTCTCTAACGAAACTCATCCCTGTTTGTGGTGAGCTTCATGAGGTGAGCTGTAACTTCCAGCTCTTTTCTCTTTTGTGTCTGAAACTTATTATTGCAAGAATGCCTTTCATTTTTCTTAAAACCCATAGATGAGTGAGACCATTCTGTGTCTTTCTCTTTCTCTGACTTATTTCACTCAGCATAATAGATTCCATGTACATCCATGTATAGGAAAATGTCATGACTTCATCTCTCCTGACAGCTGCATAATATTCCATTGTGTAAACCAGTTTCTTTAGCCATTCATCTGTTGAAGGGTATCTTGGCTGTTTCCAGTGTCTTAAAGGCAATATTTAGCCTTGAAAGTATCTAGTGATTGCAGATGAACTGATGTAGAGGGTAATTAGGCATTTGAGTCTGTGCTTTCATAAAAGAAAATTATTATACAAATTGTGCTTGATAAAACAGAGAGGAAATAAGAAATATTACTTAAAATTATTAACTATAATTTCATATTGACATTTGTTCTGGATTCCCAGTAGAAAAGTTCTCCTGTATATATTACGCACAACTCATACTCAAACATTTCATATAAATTATGTTTTTTAATATGTGACAAAATTCCAAATTTGCACATTTTTATTTGTATATATTTTTGAGATAGTTGGAATATAAGTTTTGATGGAAAAATGATGACTTTACATTTGTGGAAACTACGTATTTTAATCTTGGGAATTTTCTTAGCTTGTGTTAGCCTAGTAATTGTATGTAAATATGGAATCTTATGGAAAGAAGATGATGATAGCGCCCGGAGAGATAGCACAGCGGCGTTTGCCTTGCAAGCAGCCAATTCAGGACCAAAGGTGGTTGTCCCTTTGGTCCCATATGGTCCCCCGTGCCTGCCAGGAGCTATTTCTGAGCAGACAGCAAGGAGTAACCCCTGAGCATCACCGGGTGTGACCCAAAAACCAAAAAAAAAAAAGAAGAAGAAGAAGAAGATAATGATTTCAGAAAATGAATACAACAGATAATGAGATGATAATGAGATGTTAAAACAACAAACAGGTACTGTTTGACAAATCCCAAGTAAGATTTCTGAGCATCTATTTTTCCTTTTATTTTATTTGGGGTAACCACACTTGGCATTTCTCAGGGAATATATGTATTTCTAATTCTACACTCAAATCTCTCTAGGAGGAGTTCAGGGCACCATATATGGTGCCAGGGATAAAATTCATGTATACACATACAAGACAATACCCACTGCATTATTTCAACCTCCCCAAGAATTTAAATCATTAAGTTGATGTTTAGTGTGTATTTCACTGTTATGTACTTCATTTTCATTTAATGCTATATTTAATACTGTAGCATTACTTGGCAAAAAATGTCATGAAATCTGAGTTCCTCTAATTTGCTTTCTTTTGGAGTAATTAATTAATTTTGTTAATAAAATAAATGATATTTGTATATTAAGTTTCTCAGTCAAATATATAAAGGAATTTATTTTGTGTGGGAATGTTTATCCTTGAAAAATACCAAATGTGCAAGTTTTATGGATTAGCATTTCTATTCAACATTGTGCTAGAAATTGTGGCTGATAAAATACAAAGAATAGAAATAAAACTGATAAGTAGTGAAACAGGAGAAATTAAATTTTGTTCACTTCTGACATGATTTTCTATAGAGAAAAACTCAGAAATATGAAGAAAAATAATTGAAATTATGAAATTTGAAGATTGAGAAGTTATTCAACTAGGTTGGTGAGACAACAAGGTTGCTATATAAACTAAATCTGATTTACTATATACTAAAAATAAACAATTGATATATGAATTAAAAATACATACTAATGTTTAAATTAAAAGCTCCCCAACATAAATGACATCATCTCATTAGATAGATGCAGATAAAGGAGAAACGTCTTGATGGACATTGTCAGTAAAGGATGTTTTTCAGAATGAAGGGATCCAATGATTAAATGCTAACTAATAGTGCTCCAGGGTCAAAGATGAAATAAAAGTACATGGAGACGAGGAAGGGAAGTGTCTGCTTCCCCCGGACACCCCCTTGTGCACACCCGAGGTCATCTGAGCCCCAGCTGCATGCAGATGGAGAAGAGGAGCGTCTGCTTCCCCCAGAGACCCCTTGTGCAGCTGAGGTCCCCTGAGCCCCAGCCGCAGGCAGAAAGTGTAAGGGACCGTCTGCTTCCCCCAGACACCCCGTTTTGTATGCCTGAGGTCCCGTGAACCCCAGCCACATACAGACGGGGAAGGGTAGCGACTACCCTCTCTTGAGCCCCTGCACACATGCCTGGGTTCTCCTGTACCACTGGGATGGGCTGCAGTCTGTAGAATGAAGGGGAGCATGGGACTGCATCCCTGACCTTTGGGTACCCTAAAGTGACCCCCCCAAAGTGGACCTGGGAATCCCAGAGGCGGAGGGAAGTTGCAGGGCTGAGGAAAGATCTATGGGTGGAGGTCAGGTGGGGGCAGAGCTGCTTCACAGACTTCCAGGTAGAGGAGAGGGGCTAGGTAACTAGGCTCAACAGCGCCCTCCACCATTATGGGGAGGAGTGGAACTGCACTAGCTGGCAGTAAGAGGGGAGAACAACTGACCAGGCTCCATAAGATAGTGCGCAAGAGGCCAAACCTCAGCAATCTCACTCAACAGTCCTACCCAGAGCTGCAATTCAGAGAAGGGACCAAGCCCCACACCACAGGGGTCAAAAGCAGGCTGAAATCGGAAGGCACTGCACTCCAAGCCACACCAGTAAATGCAAAGAAAAATGGGCAAACTAAAGAGGACCATAACATCTGAAGATACGGAGAGAAACTCTAGCAAGTTTCCAAGCCCACCAAAACTCACAGATCCAATAGATTTCAAATCAGCCATGAGAAAGGAAATGCAAGCCATGGAAAAACAAATGAAGACATCGCTAGCCACCCAGTACAAGAAATCCATGGATGAATAAATCAGCCAACTAAAAGAAGACCTGTTACAGAACATGAGAGATTCCATACAAAGGGAATTAAAGGAAATGACACCGTAAAAGCATATGAGCGGAATCACACAATAAGAGAAGCACATAGAAGTACTCAAAAAAAAAAAAACTGCAAACAAAACACACCAAGAAACCAAAAGGGAAATAAAAGGCAAAGCATTGGAAGTAAAAGTCCAGTATTTAATGATCAAAAACAAAAGAAATAATTTAAGAACTGTAGGTAGACCAGAAGGGGAGGAAATAGGGAAAGGGGAAGAACAAGTAGTCAGGGAAATAATAGCAGAAAATTTCTTCACCCTTTGGAAAGAGGCGTCGGTGCAAATCCAGGAAGTGAAAAGGGTTCCTAGTAAAATAGACCCGAATAAGCCAACACCAGGACATATAGTAATCCAAATGGCAAAAAAACAAAAACAAAAACAAACACACACACACACACACAAGAGAAAGATGAACTCTTTAAAGCAATAAGGGGTAAAAAAAAAAAAAAAAAAACCTCAAGTACAAAGGAAGGGGCATAAGAATCAAACCTGATCTCTCATTTGAAAAAATTCAAGCAAGAAGAGAGTGAAATGACACACTTAAATGACTGAATGAAAGTAATTTTCAACCTAGGGCCCAATACCCAGAAAAACTCTCATTCATATGGGAGGGCAGAATAAAAACTTTCTCAAACAAAAACGAACTTACATTATTTGTACAAACAAAACCGATTCTAAATGACCTTCTCAGAGACGATTACACAATTCAAACCCCCGATTGTAACAGCAAACACCCTACACAACACAACCACAAAACAGCCCTCTCTGTCAATAATCTCCCTAAATATTAATGGACTAAACTGTCTCATTAAAAGGCACATAGTAGAGAACTGGATTAGAAAACATAATCCGGACTTCTTTTGTCTGCAAGAAACACACCTATAAGTAAAGAACAGGCACAGGTTTAGAATAAAAGGATGGAAATCAATTATTCAGGTCAATGGAAAACAAAAAAGAGCAGGGACGACCATTCTTATATCAGACCAAATTCCATTCAACCTCAAGGAAGTGATCAGAGACAAAGGGGGGTCACTAATTACTGATCAGGGGAACATTAGATCGAGAAGCACTAATCCTATTCAATATTTATGCAACTAATGTAGAGTCAGCAAAATATGTGAGGCAACTGCTCGCAAACCTGGAGAAACACATGAAGGGAAATGTTATAATAGTAGGAGATCACAACACTCCACTATCACCACTGGACAGATCCAGCAGACAGAAAAATAGCAAAGAAATAAGAGCCCTAAATGAAAAATTAGAAGACCTACGGCTAATAGATTTATATAGGGCCCTCCACCCTAAAATAACAGAATACACATTCTTCTCAAGCCCTCATGGAACCTTCTCCAGAATAGACCATGTCCTGGGATATAAATCCAACTTGTACAAAACCAAAAATGTAAGGATTATTAGAAGAACACTATCAGATCACTATGTAACAGAGGTTAAAATTGACTGTAAGAAGAAGCAATGGAGAAAATGCAACACCTGAAGATTAAACATGCTGCTCAACAATAGCTGGATCAAAGAGGAACTCAAGGAAGAAATAAAAAGATTCCTTGATACAAAAGATAATGAAGATACAACATGTCAAAATTTGTGGAACACAGCAAAAGCAGTAATTAGGGGGTAAACACATAGCAATACAGGCATATGCTAGGAAAGAGGAAAATGACAAAATCAACAGTTTAAAGTATCACTTTATGAAACTGGAACAACAGCAGCAAAGAAATCTAACCACAACCAGAAGGCAAGAAATAATAAAAACCAGAGCAGAAACAAACAACAAAGAAACTAAGAAAACAATACAGAAAAATCTATGAGAGCAGAAGTTGGTTTTTCAAAAAAATGAACAAGATAGAAAAACCACGGGCAAGACTCACCATAAAAGAAGGAAAACACCCAAATTAGTAGGATCACAAATGAAAGGGGTGAGGTTACAACAGAATCCCGAGAGATACAGCATATCATGTGGCCATATTTTGAACAAGTATACTCAGGCTAGAGAACCCAGTAGAAATCTACAGACCCTCAAAAATACCATCTTCTGAGACTTGAAAAGGAAAAATCTGGAAAGCCTAAAAAGGCCAATCACTTCAGAGGAAATTGAAGCTGTAATTAAGAAATTTCCTAAGAACAAAAGTCCAGGTCGAGATGGCTTTACAGGTCAATTCTATAAAATATTTTGAGAAGACTTACTATTATTGATCCATAGGTTCTTAAAAACTATTGAAAAGACAGGAATCCTCCCCAACTCCTTTCATGAGGCTAATATCACACTCATTCCCAAAGATGGCAAGGATACCACCAAGAAAAAAACTACATACCAGTCTCACTAATGAACATAGATGCAAAAATACTCAACAAAATTTTAGTAAACCAAATTCAGCACTACATCAAAGAGATTATACACCATGACCAAGTGGGTTTCATCCCAGGGATGCAAAGTTGGTTCAACATATGCAAATCAATAACATTATACACCACATCAACAACAAGAAAGACAAAAACCACATGAACATATCAATCAACGCAGAGAAGGCATTTGAGAAAATCCAACACTCATTCATGTTGAAAACACTCAGCAAAATAGGGTTAGAAGGAACCTTCCTGAAGATAGTTACAGCTATCTATAAAAAAGTCAAAGCCAACATTTTTCTTAATGGTGAAAATCTGAAAGCATTTCCAAGGATGTCCACTCTCTCCACTCTTATTCAATACAATCTTAGAAGTCCTAGAAATAGCAATCTAAGAAGAGAGTGGAATTAAAGGAATACAAATTAGGAAAAATGAACTAAAACTGTCTCTTTTTGCAGACAATATGATGATATACATCGAAAACCCTAAAGAGTCCACAGTAATACTCCTAGAAAAAAATTAACCACTACAGCAAAGTGGCTGGTTACAAAGTCAAAACACAAATGTCAGTAGCGTTTCTCTATACAAATAACTAAGTAGAAGAGAGAAATTAAGAATACAACTCCATTTAAAATAGTATCAAAATATTAAGTTCCTAGGAATCAACATTACAAGGGAAATGAAGGATTTATACTAGGGAAACTTCAAAACACTTCAGAAAGAAATTGAAGAGGATCTAAGGAAATGGAAAACATCCCATGCTCATGGTTAAGTAGAATCAACATAGTCAAAATGACTATCCTACCCAAACTCCTATATAGATTTAATGCAATCCCCATCCAAATTCAGACATTATTCTTTAAATAGTTAGAACAATAAATCATAAATTTCATCTGAAACCACAAAAGACCCAGGATAGCCAAACACATACTGAAAAACAAGAAGCTGGGTGGCATCTCTTCACCTAAACAGAAGCTATACTATAAAGCCACAGTGATCAAAACAGCATGGTACTTGAACAAACAGAGCCTCAAATCAGTGGGTAGGAACAGAATTTCCAAACATAAGTCCCTGGACTAACATTTGACAATGGAAACAAGAACTTGAAATGGAACAAAGAAAGTCTCTTCAACAAATGGTGTTGGTACAACTGCAAAACTATTTGTAAGAAATTAAAAATTGACCCATACCTCACTACTTATATAAAAGTCAACTCAAAATTGATCAAAGACCTTGAAAATAGACCATAATCTATAAAGTTTATTGAGGAAAAAATAAGACAAAACACTTGAAAACCTATATATCAAAAAAGTCTTCGTGGATGGAGCACCAATGGCAAGGACTTTAGCATCAAACATAAACAAATGAGACTACATCAAACTAAAAAGCTTTTCATGGTGAAAGAAACCCAACTTAAAACAAGAAGACAGTTAACTGAATGGGAAAATTTTTTCGCACTCAACAGTCAGATAAAGGACTGATAACCAGAATATACAAAGCGCTCAGAAAGCTGAGTCCCCCAAAACCAAGTAAAGCCATAGAAAAATGGGGAGATGAAATGAACAGAAACTTCTCCGAGGAAGACTGAAAAGTGGCCAACAAACAGATGAAAACATGCTCACCTTCACTCATCATTATGGGAATCCAAATCAAGACAACAATGAGGTAGCACCTTACACCAGTGAGGATGGCTCACATCAAAAATAACAGGAACAATCTCTATTGGCGGGGATGTGGTATGAAAGGAACTCTTATCCACTGCTGGTTGGAATGCCCCCTAGTCCAACCCCTACGGAAAACAGTCTGGAGAGTGCTCAAGGAACTCAGAATTGAGCTGCCATTTGACCCAGCAATTGCTCTTTTAGGTATCTACCCCCAGGTCGGAAGGATATTCATCCCAAGTGTGTGCACCCCACTATTTATCGCAGCATAATATACAAGTTTTGGAACCAACCTCGATGTCCAACAACATATGAGTGGATCATTAAGATGTGGTATCTATACACAATGGAATACTACATGGCAGTCAGAAATGATACAATTATAGACTTTGCAGCAACGTGTATGGACGTAGAAGATATTATGTTAAACAAAGTAAGCCAGAAGATGAAATATAAACACAGAATGATAGCACTATTCTGAGGTACCTAAAATATACACCATATATACAACTAATACTCAATGATCAAATAACAGGGTAGAAGCTCCAAACACTGTCACAGTCAACATATATTGGGGAATAGTGCCCAAAATAAATGAAAGAGGAACAACACAAAACCTCGACTACACATTATATCATAAAGAAACCAGCAACAACAGAAGCAGCAGTGTAGAGAGAACAGGTATTTAAACAGCCTTTTATTACAAAGGCCTATAATAATCTCTTAGGGCTCTTATACAGGTTTGCAGGTAAAGAATATCTTGGAAAATCACTGACTCCAACAAAAGCATTTCAAAACAATATGTTTTAATGCCTTAACTTACTATATTTAAAATAACCTCTCAGCTTTTCAGTCCACAGGGATTCTTGGATACAAAGGGTGGACAAACTAAGATGGCACCTCGGGGCTCAGTCACACGAGACACCATACGCAGCTTGCATTATGAAAATATCTTGATAAACCTCTAACATACCCTTTATCTCTAGGTTATGCCTTCTTTTAGGACCTGAAGCAAGTGACCAGCCAGACCACTGAAGCAGCAACTGTGACCTACAGACTTATACTATAGGGCCTACTCATCGAACACATTCAAGCAAACTAACATTCCCTTGCTCTTTTCTCCTCTCTTCTTACTATTTCTTTTTTTAAATCTTATTTTCTTTTTTATTCTTGTCTGCCTCTTCTTCTACCTTTCCCTCATCATTATCATAAATTCAATACCTCTCAAATAAATACCACACTATTACCTCCTCCTTTGGAAAGGAAAGTGGATATATAAAGTACCACAGACAATACTGCATAGGGTGAACACATGTATAGATAGACTTCGCAAACACAGTATTTAGTACACAAGATACAAATCCTATATATATCCAAAAAGTGATATATGTTTCTTTACCTTACATGCACTATATTTACCTATCTTTCTATACTCAGCTTATCTCTTGCTCTCGCCACCTCTTTTCATTAAGCTATACCTAAGCTAATTTCTATATGTTTATATGTGGGCAGGAGCACACAGAGATAGAAACTCTCCTTAAGAGCCAAACCTAAACTACAAACAACCTGTACCTATAGTATATATACCCTCTCCCATATACTATCCTCTTTCCCTTCTTCAGAAACCAGACTATCCCTTCACCCTCAATCCCATCCATATTTACCACCTTATTAAATATCTCCACCATCAATTCTTAATCCAATAGGCATCAAGACTGACTTCCTACCCCAACAAACCAGTACCTAGCACCCAAGAGAAGGGACACCCACTCAAACCCACACCTCGTGCCTGGCAAGAAAAGATAATCAACACCCCTGCTGAATAACTGCTGTGTGGCCCTTCTTACCACCTCTCCCTAACGTGGACTGTTGCTTGATACCAGACTTAGCTCTAAAGGGATCCCCATTGCAAGACCTCTACCCAAAACCTCCCTGCCGCAAATCTTTTCCCAATCTCAAGAAAGCCAGTGTATGAAGAAAAGGCACCCTGGAGCCCATGCCCCACAAGAAAATCTCAAAAGACAATGGGGAAGCTTATACTTCCATCATAAGTATAAGACCTGTCTAACACTACCTCTTTACCTGCTTTTCCCCAAATATAAGGTAATCTCCTACATCACTTTGTTCCTATAATTACTTTTTATTTCATTTAAAAAACTTTTTTCTTTATATGTATATGTGATCACATATATTTTTATTTCTATTTTTATTTTTTTGGATGTGTGACTTGTTTCTGTTTTCTTCCCTTTCCACCCCCAAATGTAACAGCAATATATGTAGCACCATTTCTTCCTGCAAAAGCACACTAAAAAAGGGGAAATCTTACATATAAAAACAAGCTCTTATCTACTAGTGATAAGAACTCATACTTCTTTACAATACAGGGGCACCTCCCACCATGAAAATATGTCATGCAGACTCAACTGAGACCCCAGGTGATTAGACACTGACAGCAGCCTTGAACACTGGATCCCAGACATAGGCACGACACAGCTTCACAACAGCTACAGGAACCAAATCCCATCCAGGACATCCTTAATACTGCTTGGACACCAACATGTGCCAGCTCTAATATGATATCCTGACAATGTGGAAATGGGAACAACTTGATCTAAGAGCAGGTTGTTATACTTCACCAGCTAATGATAAGACAAAATCAGAAGACTTGTCACCCTTTGGTCTGTGCAAAAGCCAAGATAGCTATCTACAGATGACTGGTTGATACAACCATGACCGGGCAGTATGTATCCTGGGACCAATAAAAAGGCCCTAGTCTGGAGTTTGATCTATGACCTGTACAACAACAATGATCTCTAATTCCAGAGGTATGACTGAGATAATTGCAACTGAATGGGGCTTCTGGAAACATAACAAAAGACTCTATCCCAGGCTCCATCCTAGGATCAGTGCAATGACCAAGACTACCATCTACAGAAAGTGAATTAAAATGACACTGAGGGAACAGAATATCTAGAACCACAAAGAAAAACTTCATCATAAGTTCCACTACTTGACCTGTGCGGATACTGAGATCTCTAGATATAGAGGTCTGATTTTATCACCAGGACGGAGCAGAAGTCTTCCATACACCACAAAAGCAACATGAATGGAGTCTATAGTTAATCCCATGACAGTATACTTCAAGGTTGGAGAAACCCTGTATCTCTTAGGCCAAGTGAATTCCTTTTCTTTTTTTTTTTTTTTCAAATTTTTTGGGTTATTTTTTTTTCATGCTTGATTTTTTAATATAATTTTTATTTTGATCATAGTGGTTTACATATTGGTGAAAATAATATTTTAGGTACATATTTACATAAAATCAGGGGGGATTCCCATCACCAATTTGTCCTCCCTATACCTCCGTTTTTGTCCTACCTCCCATATCCTCTTCCCTCACCCTCAGGGCTGCTAGAATATGTGGTCCCCTCTGTACCTAGCCTACTACTTAGTAGTCTTGCACCTGTTTGGTCTTGGTGCCTCCCCTATTTCCCCCTCTAACTGGGAGGCAGGACTAGCTAGTTCAAGTTACATGGTTTTGTTTGAAGAAGAGAAAAGTAATAAACTGGGGTAAAAGTCTATTACGCCGAAAATGGGCGGAATCCTTCTAAAGACTCTCATCATCGATTTGAGAGACAAAGGAGAAAAAGAAGGTGAAACACTCCACCAGTACAAAAAGAAGTGTCAAATATCCAGTGAGGACTCCAACAATAACGATAAGCGCCACAAAAACAAAAACAAAAACAAAAACAAAAAAACCGCCATGGTCTTGAGATAAGAAACATGGCATAGCACATAAAGAAAGAAAAGAAAAGAAGAGGAAAAAATAAGTATAACTGGGTACAACTACTTCAATAACCACACACCCAAAGAAATCGACCAAAAATAGATAGGTAAATAAAAATAATAATAATAAATGAAGTTAAAAAATAATACATAAAAATAAACAATGTTTTGTGCTTTTTGCTTTTTTTCCCTCCTGCCCTGGCACAGTAAATATTGGGGTCATTCAAAAAGGAAATGAGTTCCTTTTCGAATGACCCCAATATTTACTGTGCCTATGCAGGAGGGGAAAGTATCTTTTTATTTATTTATCTATTTTTGTTGAATTTTTTGTTTTGGTGTGGATATTGAAGTTGTCTCCATTTTTTAATTTTTTTCTTTCTTCTTTTCTCTTCCTTTTTGGGCTCTGTCATATTTTTATTTCAAGACCATGGCTGTAGTGCTCACTGAATATTTTATATGATATTTCTTTTTGTATTGTTGTGGTGTTTCACTTTCTTTTTCCCTATCGTCTCTCAAACTGAGGATGAGAGCCTCTAGAAGGACTTCGCCCATTTTCAGTGTATTTGATTTTTACCTCATTTTATTGCTTTTCTCTTCATCAAACAAAATCATATGACTTGAACTATATAGTCCCGCCTCCTAAATAGAGGGGGGAAATAATGGAGGGTACTAAGACCAAACAGTTGTATGATGTCTAAGCTAGACACAGAGGGGACCACTCATCCGAGCAACCCGGAGGGGGTGAGGATGGGGGATATGGGAGGCAGGATGTGAACGGCGGTGGAGGGAGGACAATTCAGTGATGGGAATTCCCCTGATACAACATTAATATGTACCTAAAATATTACTGTGAAAGATATGTAAACCACTATGATTAAAATAAAAATTATATTAAAAAAGTGCATGGTCTATAATGGGAAAATGTGTATTCTAGAGATCCATTTGAAAAGAATTTCCAAAGAGCTCTTCAGTAATCCCTGTACATGAGAGAATTATGTTGCTTTGTATAATAGAAGACATGCCAGCCAGCTTTGGTCAAGAGAGTATTAAATAATATAAATTAATTTGTACTTCTTCCTCTGGTTCTTTTTCACCTCAATCCTGAATGCCTGAAGTATATGATGTGAATATATTTAAAATGATAAGATAAAAAGGAAATAAAGGGAATAAGGAAATACTCATCACATAGAAGTCAAAAGAAAGTTGCCCAAAATGTGCATTTATATTTTTTCTGGCTGAAGTAATGCATTATTTTAGCTGTTTCATTATTTTACATTTCGTGAGGTGCTATAAGGTTATTATTTAGAAAAATATATTTTAAATATTCTACACCAGTTATAACAACATATTGTCATTTTTAAACATATTTTTACCTTTTCTCAAATTGTAAGAATAGTTACCAATTTTAGAATTTTTCCATTTCTATTGTGGGCCTATGTTATTTATAATCTTCCTCACTCATACTGTTTTTTCAGTTTCTCATAGGTTCTGATAGTTTTTGTCTTTGTTCTACCTAGTCATGGGCACATCAAAATTCTTAAAACATTTTAAAGTGCTTAGGAATTATCTAACATTTGTATGGAATTACAAAAGTTGTCAAATGTTATAATTTACAGTCAGTACAATATCTTCCTTGCATTAATTATTTTATAAAAGAGTTTGTTGATTAAAATAATGAACTCTAAATTAGAAGGAGTTAAATAATTCAATAGATCAGAAATCAATAAAAATAAAAAAAATCACAGAATGACTATAAGAAAGTAAGTAAAATTATTCAGCACATATTAATATATAGTACATAAGTCAAGAATACAGAGGGTCCATGAAATCAGATAGTATTTTATTTCATTTAAAGATAAATAAGATCAGGGTGAGAAATGCAGGTAGGGCAGAGAAGAGATCTCTATGACAATAATAGTTGGAAATGATCACTCTGGATGACAACTGGAAACTAAAACAAAGTAAACTGATAGGCATGATATCCCTTCAGTAATAGTATTGCAAACCACAGTGCCTAAAAGGAAAAAAAGAGTAAAAGAGAGAAATAAAAAAGTGCCCACTGTACAGGCAGGCTAGGGATGGTTATACAGGGTATGAGAAGATAACTGGGGGAATTCGTAGTAAGAACTGAGCAGTGGTGAACAGATGGATGAAAGTTGGAATATTTTATGATTGAAACTCAATAATCAACAACTTTTTAACTTTGTATTTCATGGGGATTTAATGAAAATAAATTTGATGGAAAAAACTTTTGCTAGATAATGAAGACCAAAAAAGAAACCCACATAAATTAGCTCACATGAAAGGAAAGAAACTTAAACAGATATCTACAAATACAAAATATCATAAGAGTTTGTTAGAGCCCCTGCTGTGAAAAAAGCAACTGGGAGAGAGACTGAGAGAATCTGTCCCCATTTGCCTGTTTCTCTTCTGTTCTGTCTCCTGAAACTCTCCTGAGAAGGCTAAGACAGACCCAGTGAAAACTGGCTCCCAGAGGTGCCCCAGCAGAAAGTCCAAGAAAGATCCAGTAAAAATTGACTCCCAGAGGTGCCCCAGCAGAAAGGCCAAAAAAGACCCAGCAAAAATGGCTACCAGAGACACATCAGCAGAAAGGTATCTCCTTTGTCTCTGAAGATGAGAGGTGTCTGGCCCCTCTACTGTGAGCATAGCAACTGGGAGAGAAATTGAGAGGATATGTTCCCTTTGCCTGTTTCTCTTCTGTCTCCTGAAACTCTCCTGAGAAGGCCAAGAAAGACCCATAAAAAATCTGGCTCTCAGAGATACCCCAGCAGAAAGACCTAGCAAAAATTGGCTACAGAAGGCACCCCAGCAGAAAGGTAGGCCTTTGTGAGTGAAGGCAGGAAGTGTCTGGCCCCTGCTGAGATTGTAGCAACTGGATCAGAGACTGAGAGGTTCTGTTCCCTTTGCCTGTTTATCTTCTCTTCTGTCTACTGAAACTCTCTAAAAAGGCCAAGAAAAAACCAACAAAAACTGCCTCCTAGAGGCTCCATAAGAAAGTGGCCACTTCACTTCACTTCGTGGTCACAAGCACTTTTTAACTAACAAACCCCACTACAAGTGTGACAATGGGAAAACCTCATAGGCAAACACCATGCACAGAGAATGAAGATGATAGCTCTGATGACCCCAAAAATACCAACCATCTGATTAATCTCTCAAACAAGGAGTTTAGAACAGAAATATGGAGAATCCTCATAGAAATCAAAGAAAAAATAACTCAAGTGGAACAGAACACAAAGACAAAAATCAGAAATCTTCAAATTGGAATAACAGGTCTGAAAAAAATAGTAGCTGAATTGAAAACCTAAATGGAAAGCCTCTCCAATAGGGTAACAGTAGCAGAGGACAGAATCAGTGAACTGGAAGATCAAATGCAGAACAACTCATTACAGCAGAAGAGACTGGAAAATAAACTTAAGGCAAATAATCAGAAAATGGAAAAAGAACTCAAAGAATATGAACAGGTAAAAATAGAAGTCTTTAAAAATACCCATGACATTCTTCAAAGAAGTGGATCAAACACTTATGAAGTTCATCTGGAACAATAAACACCCTTGAATAGCTAAAGCATTCCTAGGGAAAAGGAAAATGGGAGGCATTACTTTCCCCAACTTAAAACTGTACTACAAAGTAATAGTTATCAGAACAGAATGGTATTGGAATAAAGACAGACTCTCAGATCAGTGGAATAGGCTTGAGTTCTCAGAGAACGTTCCCCAGACATACAATTACCTAATTTTTGACAAAGGAGCCAGAAATCCTAAGTGGAGCAGGGAAAATCTCTTCAACAAGTGGTGCTGGAAGAACTGGTTAGCCACTTGCAAAAAAGCGAATATAGACCCCCCAGTTAACATCATGTATGAAGGTAAAATCCAAATGGATTAAAGATCTTGATATCATACTGGATACCATAAGGTATATAGAAAAATACATCAGTAAAACACTCCATGACATTGAGACTAAAGGCGTCTTCAAGGAGGAAACTGCACTTTCCAAACAAGTGGAAGCAGAGATCAACAGATGGGAATACATTAAACTGAGAAGCTTCTGCACCTCAAAAGAAATAGTGCCCAGGATACAAGAGTCACCCACCAAGTGGGAGAAACTAGTCACCCAACACCCTTCAGATAAGGGGCTAATATCCAAAATATACAGGGCACTGACAGAACTTTACAAGAAAAAAAAAACATCTAATCCCATAAAAATTGGGGAAAAGAAATGAACAGACACTTTGATAAAAAAAGAAATACAAATGGCCAAAAGGCACATAAAAATGCTCCTCATCAGTAATTATCAGGGAGTTCCAAATCAAAACAACAATAATACCTCCTCAGACTGCAGAGATTGGTGCACATCATAAAGAATGAGAACAATCAATGCTGGTGGGGATGTGGAGAGAAAGGAACACTTATCCAATGCTGGTGGGAATGCCGTCTAGTAGAGCCTCTATGAAAAGCGATATGGAGATTCCTTCAAAATCTGGAAATTGAACTCCCATTCGACCCAGCTATTCCACTCCTAGGGATATACCCTAAGAACACAAGAATACAATACAAAAACCCCTTCCTCACACCTATATTTATTGCAGCACTATTCACAATAGCCAGGCTCTGGAAACAACCAAGATGCCCTTCAACAGATGAATGGCTAAAGAAACTGTGGTACATATACACAATGGAATATTATGCAGCCGTCAGGAGAGATGAAGTCATGAAATTTTTCTATAAATGGATGTACATGGAATCTATCATGCTGAGTGAAATAAGTCAGAGGGAGAGAGAGACACGCAGAATATTCTCATTCATCTATGGGTTTTAAGAAAAATAAAAGTCATTTTTGTAACAATCCTCAGAGACAATGAGAGCAGGGCTGGAATACCAGCTCACTCCATGAAGCTCACCACAAAGAGTGGTGAGTACAGCTATAGAAATAACTACACAGAGAACTACCATAATCAAGTGAATGAATTAGGGAACTGAAAGCCTGCTGGAGTACAGGTGGTGGTGGGGTGGAATTGAGGGAGATTTGGGACATTGGTGGTGGGAATGTTGCACTGGTGAAGGGGGTGTTCTTTACATGACTAAAACCTAATCACAATCATTTATGTAATCAAGATGTTCAAATAAAGAAGAAAAAAATAGAAGTCTTTGACAAACTCAACAGAAACAACATAAGAATCATTGGATTCCCAGAGGCCTAGGAAGGAGATCCCAAAGAAGAATCAACAGTTAAAGACATCATCACAGAGAAACTCCCAGAACTAAAGACTGCATATAAGGGCTTCTGAACCATGCGGGAGACAGCTCAGAGAGTCCCCAGTATCCTATATCAACTTGATCTCATCATTTTTCACTGATCAGGTAGGCAGTCCAGCCCAAAGGCGATCCCATCTCCTGCTGCTGACTTTATAAAGCCCTGCAATACTACATATTTGGCTTTCTGACCCCTGTGGGAGATGGCTCAGAGAGTCCCCAGGATCCTATATCAACTCAATCCCATCATTTTTCACCGATCAGGGAGGAGAGTGCTTTGCTCTGTGGCCGTGCACATCTCCCAACACATGTACCCCACTACAACACGTAGCAAAAGTCACGCTACAACCGTGTCAATGGGGAAACAACCCTAAACAACAGCATGCATAGAAAATGAAGATGGCAGCTCTGATGTCCCAGAGAATACCAATCACATAGATAACATGTCAGACGAGGAGTTTTGAGTACCAATATGGAAGGATTTTCATAGAACTCAAAGAAAGAATTGATCAAGCTGAAGAGAACACAATCAGAAAACTCCAAGCTGAAATAATAGGACTGAAAAGCTCAGTAGATGAAATAAAAAACTCAATGCAAAGCCTTACAAACAGAGTAACAGATTTCTAGGACAGGATCAGCATACTGCAAGATGAGATGCAGAATAACTCAGTACCGCAGAAGAAATTGGAAAAGGACCTTAAAGCAAATGATCAAACACTGGAAAAAATACTCAAGGAATGTGAACAGATGAAAATGAAAATCTTTGACAAAAACAACAGGAACAACATAAGAATCATTGGAGTCCCAGAGACCAAGGAAGAAAATCCCCATGAAGTATCAATAGTCAAGGACATCATTAAAGAGAAACTACCAGAGCTAAATATGGCATGCCACCGTACCCTATATGCCCAAAGAGTACCAGCTAGAAGAGACCCCAGGAAAAGCACCACAAGACACATCATAGTCACAATGACAAATCCCACAGATATAGAATACTGAAAGCAGCAAGATCAAAATGGGAAATTGCATTTAAAGGATCACCCTTAAGATTTGTAGCAGACATGTCACAAGAAACTCTCAAGGCCAGGAGACAGTGGTGGAATATCGTGACAAGACTGAATAAAATGGGTGCTTCACCTAGCATACTTTACCCAGCCTGACTCACGTTCAGGTTTGAAGGAAAAATTCATAGCTTCACAGATAAGCAAGAGCTCAGAAAGTTTACAGATGTAAGAGCAGCCTTAAAAGAATGGCTGAAAGTTTTACTCTAAGACAAGACAGACCAACAGAAACATCAAACTTATACACAAGGATGACACCGAACCCCAGGACTATCATCTCCCTCAATGTCAATGGACTAAATGCACCAGTTAAGAGACACAGAGTGGTGAAATGGATCAAAAAGATGAATTCAACCTTCTGCTGCCTAAAAGAAACACACCTAAATCGTCAGAACAAACATAGACTCAAAATCAGAGGTTGGAAAAAATCATCCAAGCAAACATCAACCTTAAATAAGCTAGAGTGGGTCTATTAATATCAGATGACAAAAATTTTAGACTCAGAAAAGTTGTAAGGGACAAAGATGTATACTTTTTACTAATCAAGGGATATGTGCAACAGGAAGACATCACACTACTAAACATATATGCACCTAATGAGAGACCAGCAAAATATCTCAAACAATTATTAACAAATTTGAAAGACAATATCCATAATAACACAATAATTGTAGGAGACCTCAACACAGGCCCTGTCATCACTTGATAGGTCAACCAGACTGAAATCCAACAAAAATATACTAGCTTTGAAAAGAGAAATGGAAGAAAGAAGCCTATTAGATATATATAGAACACTTCATCCCCAGAAACATGGATGCACATTCTTCTCCAATGTGCATGGATCATTCTTCAGGATAAACCACATTCTGGCACATAAAACATACCTCCATAATATCAAGAGGATAGAAATTTTGCAGGCTACCTTCACCAACCACAAGACTCTGAAATTAGATATGAACTATAAATTAACATAGAAGAAAAACATTAACACCTGGAAATTAAACAGCCTGCTACTGAACAACCAGTGGCTCCAAGATGAAATCAAAGAGGAAATCAAATCTTCTCTGGAAATAAATGACAATGAAAACACAAACTATCAGAATCTATGAAACACAGCAAAGGCAGTCCTGAGAGGAAAAATTATAGTTTTTGTGTGCAAGCACACATCAAAAAGGAAGAAGGGGCATATCTAAATAGCCTAATGACACAGCTCATAAAATTAGAAAATGATCAAAAAAGGAACCAAAAAAGGGAGACAGAAGGAGATAACAAAGCTTAGAGCAGAAATCAATGAAATGGTAACAGAAAAAACAAGCTGAAAGATCAACGAAAGCAGAAGTTGGTCCTTTGAAAAAATAAACAAGATTGATAGACCATTAGCAAAACTCACAAAAAAGAAAGAGAAACTAAATAACCCATATCATAAATTAAAAGGGGGAGATTACTACAGATATTGCAGAGACTCAAAGGGTAATTAGAGACTACTTTGAGAAACTCTATGCCACGAAATATGAGAACCTGGAAGAAATAGATAAATTATTGGACTCATATAACCTTCCACTGTTGAATAAGGAGGATGTAGTGTATCAAAACACCCCCATCACTACTGAGGAAATTAAAATGGTAATTAAAGGTCTTCCAAAATACAAAAGCCCAGGCCCAGGTGGTTTCACTGATGAATTCTTTAAAAACTTTCAAGAGGATCTACTACCAATCCTTTCCAGTCTCTTTTATGAAATTGAAAAAACGGGAACACATACAAATAGCTTTTATGAAGTCAACATCATCTTGATACCAAAACCAGACAGAGATACTGCCAACAAGGAAAATTATAGACCATTATTCCTGATAAACACAGATGCAAAGATCCTCAACAAAATCCTGACAAATAGGATCCAATGCTTCATCAAGAAGATCATTCATTACGATCAAGTAGGTTTCATCCCAGGAATACAAGGGTGGTTTAACATTCAGAAATCTATCAATATAGTATACAACATCAATAACAAGAAAAATAAAAATCACATAATCATATCAATAGATGTAGAGAAAGCATTTGATAAGCTCAAACAACCATTCTTGATCAAAACTCTCAGCAAGATGGGAATGAAAATAACCTTTCTCAATATAGCTAAGGCCATCTACGACAAGCCAGTGGCAAATATTATTCTCAATGGAGAAAAAAATAAAGCCGTTCCTCTAAAATCTAGTACAAGACAAGGCTGTCGTCTCTCACCACTCCTATTTATCATAGTACTGAAAGTACTTGCTATAGCGATTAGGTAAGAAAAAGATATCAAGGGAATTCAGATAGGAAAGGAAGAAGTCAAGCTCTGTTTGCAGGTGACATGATACTATACCTAGAAAACTATACCTAAAAAACCCTAAAGACTCTACCAAAAAGCTTCTAGAAACAATAGATGCATATAGTAATGTGTCAGGCTACAAAATTAACACACAAAAACCAATGGCCTTTTTATATACCAATAACTACAGGGAAGAAATGGACATTAAGTGTGTGCCACACAAACTCAAATAACTTGGAGTCAACTTGACTAAAGACATTAAGGAGCTATACAAAGAAAACTATTAAACACTGCTGCAAGAAATAAGAGAGAACACACGAAAATGGAAACATATACCCTGCCCATGAATTGGCAGGATTAACATAATTAAAATGGCAATACTCCCCTAAGCATTATACAGATTTAATGTGATCCCTCTAAAGTTACCCATAACATTCCTCAAAGAAGTGGATCAGGCACTTTTGAAATTCATTTGGAACAATAAACACCCTGGAATAGCTAAAGCACTCCTAAGGAAAAGGAATAGGGGAGGCATTACTTTACCCAATTTTAACTATATCACAAAGCAATAATTATCAAAACAGCATGGTATTGGAATAAAAACAGACCCTCAGATCAGTGGAATAGGCTTGAGTTTTCAGAAAATGCTCCCCAGACATACAATCACTTAATTTTTGATAAAGGAGCAAAAATCCTAAATGGAGCCAGGAAAGCCTCTTCAACAATTTGTGTTGGCACATCTGGTTAGACACTTGCAAAAAAGTGAACTCAGATCCCAGCTAACACCATGTACGAAGGTAAAATCTAAATGGATTAAAGACCTTGATATCAGACCTGAAACCATAATGTAGATAGAACAACACATAGATAAAACACTCCATGACATTGAGTCTAAATTCATCTTTAAGGAGGAAAAAGCACTCTACAAACAAGTGGAAGCAGAGATAAACAGATGGTTCTATACTAAGCATAGAAGCTTCTGCACTTCAAAGAAAATAGTGCCCAGAATTCAGGAGCCACCCACTGAGTGGGAGAAACTATTCACCCAATACCCATCAGATAAAGTGCTAATATCCAAAATATATAAGGCACTGACAGAAGTTTACAAGAAAAAACATCACACCCCATCCAAAAATGGGGCAAGTAATGAACAGATACTTTATCAAAGGGGAAATACAAATGGCAAAAAGGCACTTGAAAAAATATTCCACAGATATGAGGTACCATCTCATGCCACAGAGATTGGCGCACATCACAAAGAATGGCAAGAAGCAGTACTGGTGGGGATGTGGAGAGAAAGGAACTCTTATTCACTGCTGGTGGGAATGCTGTCTAGTCCAACCTTTATGGAAAGCAATTTCCTCCAAAAACTGGAAATTGATCTCCCATACAATCCAGCTATACAACTCCTAGGGGTATACCCTAGGAACATAAAAATACAGTACAAAAATCCCTTCTTCACACCTAGATTCGTTGCAGTGCTATTTATAATAGCCAGACTCTGAAAACAGCCAAGTTGCCCTTCAGCAGATGAATGGCTAAAGAAACTGTAGTACATATAGACAATAGAGTATTATGCAGCCATCAGGAGAGAGGAAGTCATTAAATTTTTCTATACATGGAATCTATTAAGCTGAGTGCAATAAGTCAGAGGGAGAGAGATAGACAGAATAATATTGCTCATCTATGAGTTTTAAGAAAAATAAAAGATATTTTTGTAATAATTCTCAGAGACATTAGAGATCAGGGCTGGAAGGTCCATCTCACAATATGAATCTCACCACAAAAAGGGGTGAGTACAGTTAGAGAAAGAACTACACTGACAACTAACATGACAATGTTTGTGAATGAGGGAAGTAGAAAGCCTGTCTCAAATACAGGCAAAGGGGTGGTAGGGAGGTGAAAGATTTGGGGCACTGGTGATGGGAATGTTGCTCTGATGAAGGGGTGTGTTCTTTATATGCTTGAAACCCAACTTCATTCATGTTTGTAATCAAATTGTATAAATAAAAATATTAAATACAAAAGATTGCTACAGACAATGCTGTACCACTACATGAAAACCAATACAAAATTTATGAATTATTAGAATCATATAACCTCCCAAGGTTCAATGAAGAGGAACAGAAGACACTAAAATAAGAATACATAAGGTAATTAAAATAGTAATTAAAATTTTCTCAAGAAGAAAAGCCCATATTCATATGGATTCACAAATGAATTTTTTCAAACTTTCAAAGAAACTGTACTGCCTATATAACTCAAACTTTTCCAAACAATTGAAGAAATGATAATACTCCCTAATAGAATCTATAAAGACAGTATTAGCCTAATGCCAAAAGTTAATAAAGATGCTTCCAAAAAAGAGAAACATAGACTAATAACCATTATAAATATTGGTCAAAAATTCTCAACAGGGTCATGAATCCAGTAACAGCCAAAAATCACATAGCACAATTAAATAAGTTTTGTTGCAGTGATGCAAGGATGTTCACTATATGCAAATCATTAATATGCTATATGAAGAAAGCCATATGACAGAAACTTTCAACAATTTAGAGATAGAAGATACCTTGATTAAGAGATATTTAGAGCAAATCTACAGCCTATGTCATACTCAGTGATTAAAAAATGAAAGCTTTACCTCTGATATAAGAGCAAGACAAGAATGTTCATTCTTTACACTATTATTCAGTATAATTTTGTAGATCTTTGACAGAGTAATAAGGCAATAAAAATAAAATGTATCTAAATTGGAGAAGAGGCCAAATTGACACCATTGTCAAATGACATGATAAAATATATAAAATATTGTAAGTATTCCACAAAAAAGCGCTGAAAAACAATAAATCAGTACAGAAAAAGTGTAGGCTAAAATAAATGCAGAAAAATCCATTGCATTTTTGTTTATAAAATTATAGAAAGATAAAAATAATCTATTTAAAATAATGTCTAAAGCATCAACTACCCAGGAATCAACTTAGAATATGTGAAAGTTCTATAGCCTTAAGTGATTTATGAAAGAACTTAAATATATAACAAGGAAATTAAAACATAGTCCATACCCATGAGTTGTAACAATTAAACTGCACAATACCTTCCCAACCAAAATATTATATACATTCAGTGCAATCTACATAAAAATTAGACGTGATGTTTGTTCAGAAAAATAACAGAGGAAAAATCCAGTTGATAAATAGATAAATATACAAAGCAAGATAATGGACACACACACAAACACAAATGATAATGGACACAGAGTCTGATAACAACAATGCCACAGTTGGACTTTGAATATGAAACTGAGGTTACCAAATAGGGAAGGTGGAACAGATAGAGGCAGATTAGGAATTATACCAGAACTATAGTGGAGTTGAGTTACTACTATCCAATAATTTGTGTTGTAGAGGTATTTGCTATTTATACCCTGCATAAACATAAGCAACATTGTATTTAGGTTCTCTCAATTACAGTTAAAAAACCCCACCAGCTTATAAGAAATTACTCCCCACTTTTAGGCAGAGTGTTTTAGTACTTTTAGGAAGTATTTAACTAAAAATAACTCGCCAAAGCAATATAGTCCAGAAACATGAGTAATCAAGGTATAGGATAGCAAGATCCCTTAGACTAGTGACAGCAGACTTCAAGGCAAGAAGCAGAGAAATGTTAACTAGAGTCCTGTTACAGCTTAAGCCATGAGCAGGCTGGAAGAATGCAATATCCTATAGAGGCAAAGGAAGGCTGTTAATGTGGGGCATGGATGAGTTGCAGCAGTAGTAGGCTGGGATACTTACCTCTCTGGCACTCTAGACTGCTACTTGTGCTTATTAATGGAATCCAATTCAGAATTCAGAAGGCAAGTTGACTAATGTCCTTAGAAGTCGACTTCCAAAGACCTAGAATTGATCAGAGTATAGGGAATTATGAATAAAATGGAACAAACATATAATAACTGATATGAGTGGTTTTATATTCATGCACAGGAATAACCTGTGCATTGCCAAACTGTGCATTGGAGCATTGCCAATGTAGCCCAAAATTAAATCAACCCCCTCAAATGAGCAAATACATTGAAATACTTGAAGGCCTCTAGTCTTTTTTAATTGTAGGGGACTCAGGATGAAAACATTATTGCTTGTGCTATACTGGATTTTAACCCAGATATTGACAAATGATTCTGAGACAACTCAGCATCCAGGTTAGGATAATTATTGAGTTTATGTGGTGGTAGCCTCTCTAGTAAGTCTTGATAAGGCTGTGGTAAAAGAAAAGAGGGAGGAGGGGAACTCTGCAGGTGCTAGAAACTTGAGTTTACAAAAGCTTTCTCTTTTATAAATGTGTTCTATATAACTAATGGTGTGAATCTGTGATTCTGAATGCTGTGGTCTCAGGGTCTCAGTTTCTTTTCTTCATCATATGAAGCAACGTGACTGACCTCAATACAAAATGCACTGAGTTATATAATTTAGATTCAGTGAGTGAGAAATAGTAGTTATTGCTGTTATCATTAATAAAATTAGTTTAACTAACATAATAGTGTTTGTAAGGAGAATGAAATATTATGTTTTTCAGTATGAGTCTGTAGATTGATTGTTTATATTCTTAGATTTTAAACATGATTTTATTCTTTTCTCACTTTGTCAAATATCCAATTGAACTCCTACTCTACAATGGCTCTGCTTCTGTGATGGCCCCATCTCTTCTCAGGAATTAGGTCATCCCTTACATGTATTTGTGCTATATTAAATCCACTAAGAGAAATGAAGTGTGGAAATATAAAATATTCCATAAGAATGCAAACATAAGCCAGTTACTTATTTTTAATATTTTAAATTAAAGAATCATGATTTACAAAGTTATTGATAGTTGAGCTTTATGTATATATTTCAGCGCCAGTTCCACCATCAGTGTCAATTCTTATCACCAGTGTTCCCATACCTCATCATTCCCTACACTCTTATTCACACTTCTCATCCCCTACTTGTCACCTTGACACTTTAAAAAGTTCATTGTTTGAAAAAAAAAGTTCATTTTTTGCAATTTAGATCTCTTGTTTTCAGTGTTGCTGAGTCTGTGCTTTGAATTTATAGCTCATCTACATCACCAGTACAACTCAAGCCCTGATCTGTTCTCCCATTCCATTTTTAATCTTTCCCATCTTAATTCCCATCTTAATTTCTTTCCTTTTCTGTCCTTCTCTTCCCTAAGCTCTGGGTATAAGGCTAATCTGGCTACCCTTTAATACATTACATTTCCTCATCCTATTATCCTATATACCAGAGATGAGTAAGATAATTCTGTGTCTTTTAATTTCTGCCTTACTTTGCATATCATGTTGTCTTCCAAATTCTAACCAAGTTGCAGAAAATTGCATGATTTCATTATTCCTGCAGCTGCATATCATTTAATTGTGTATATATACCACATTATTTCAAAATGCTAGAGGTTTGTAAAGGTACTTAAAAGTTTCTTTACAGGGTATAGAACTGTATAAGTTATATATATATAAGTTCTATATATTTAACTATATAAGTATAGAACTATAGTCTATAGAGGTAGGGCACTAGCCTTGCTCACAGCTGAGCCACATTTAATCCCGGGAGTCCACGTGGTCCTTGAACCCTGCCAAAAGTAATCCCTGAGTATAAGTTCTAAACACAATCATGTGTGCCTTAAAACCACCGAAGAAAAATTTCTGGTGTTTCTCTTACCTGCCTTTGAATTGAGACCATATATGTGGGAAGTGCATAAGACACACATGAAAAAGATTGAGTCATCACTCGAGAAGTCATGTGAACATCAGGAGGATCTAAGAATGGAAGTGATAGGATTGCTGGTGTGTCTTTCAGAGTTTAACAAGAATTTGTCAGACCATGGAGAGGGATAGTCCAAGTAGGAAAAAACAGCTTTCAAAAAAGAGGTTTGGCATTCATAAATAATTTAAATAGCTGGATGGGATCCATCAATTACTTCTGTAATTTCATGATGTGCAAAGTCTTGGATAATATTTTAATTTTGAAACTAGGAGGTTACTAAAGAGCTTTTTAGTAAGTGCTGATTGGTTTCACATTCTGGCCTTAGATTCATGAACAGACTGGTAGCTGCAGAGATTAAAGGAAGGGACTCTGCCAAGAAGTGTTTGAAAAGATCCGAGTGAAAGAGATGGTGACTGCATGTTTAAAACATGAAAGTAGGGGAAGTGAAGTGAGAAGTAGATTACAGAGCTATTTAGGAGTATAATTGGCAGATCCAGTGAATGATTAAAGTTGAATAAGGAGTGAGAACAACTAGTTGGCAGGTTCTTGGAATTATTGAGATAGATAGACCTCATACCCAAGAGAGAAGGGGTCTTTGGTTGAAGCAGGGAGAAGAAAGTGGAATAGATAATTAATGTATTTAATTTTATGTTAATGGAAAATAAAGCTCATCTTAATTGTTATGAAGGGAACAGCAGAAGGAACATAAATCTCATTACAAATCAGTCATAGGATATGAACCTATGATTTTATATTCAAGGATAGAAAATGATAAATAAGTGAAAGTGGAAACACATAAGGATATATTATTGTTATTAATTATTATTAATAAATATTATTATTATTTGTCTAGGAGTCCGATAAAAAACTGATAAGTTATTTGAGAGTTAGATAGAGCCTAAGGGAGCAAGCATGAGAAAAATGCAAATGAAGATGTTATACTTATTTTGTGTTAGCCATTTGACTACCATTTTCTTGCAGATCAAGAAGATACACTAAAGTCTGTTCAGCAAGGGGCTTTGAAGCATTTGAGATTACTCTGGAGAAAATAGACTTGCCCAAGAGTAGTGTATGTGGTTCACAAAAAATATCTATAATATCTTATAAATTATGGAAACATTAGTATTATTGAGTTAATTAACCTCACTGGAATTCATCAGTAAGCATATCAGAAGCAGAAGGGCCAACTGGTCTCTGTTCCACATGGTTTTCTCAAAAGGACTGATACAATAGATGGAAGACAGTTAAGAGATTTTAAAGAGACTCAAGTTTGTGTCCACTACAATATAGCAATGTGGTATGATCTGAAAAATTTAATTTTTAGTGAAAAATTTAAGTCAGAAAATTAGACCTATAATGTTACTTTAATAAAGTTTAAAATGGAAAAAACGGCACTTTGAAAGGATGTGTGATGATATGGAGGATTTTAGGGGAGGTAGAAAGGAAGAAACTTCTAGTTCTCAAGGTCTAATCCTAGATCTTTGCTTAGGGGTTGCTTCAAGCGGTGCTCAGACTATGTAGGTCAGAGTTTGAGCTCATTATACTGTTAAAGTTTAAAGAAAATAATAAGATGATAAACATCATTGTGAGCAAAGATGGATGATGTCCTTTCAAGAATAGGACAATGATGAAACTGTTCAATAACCCTCAAGTATATTGATAATGTTTTGTTTCTGACATGTTAAGGGAAGACTCTTGGATTTTTAAATGCAACTTTTTGGTACACAATCTTGCCTTAATGAAATATTTTATTAGATAAAGTGAAATAAGGACATTTGTGTGAAATTGTATAGTTTAAATTAGACAAAAATAAAACCTGAACAAACCAATGCACGACAAGAAAGAAGCTAAAGAATGAGAAATCATGTAAAGTAGGGAAAAATAGGATGACAAAAATACATCTAAACATGTCAGTGATTACTTTGAATATGTATAAGCTAATTTGACAATTTAAAAGATAGATTTTCAGCTTGGCAATTAAAACAAGCAAAACTCAGCTATATTTGACTTCTGAAAATACATATAAGATAAAATTATTTTAAAGACAGAAAATGAAGAGGAAACTACATACTATACATATACATAGAAAGTATAGCAGTAACAGAAAGCAATATTTAAGGTCAAACAGGGAAAGATTGATAAAAGTTGTTAAAAATTCTAGGAGTGTCATCACTTAAAATTTTGTGATTATATGTGCTTCTAACCACATAGTTGCAAAGTATAAAAAGCAAATGTGAGAAAGTACTTCAAAATACAGAGAAAATTGACATATAAAAGGTCAGCAAGAGAGATTACATGTAGTGAGAAGAAATAAAACACCCAAATAAATTGGTGCCAGTTGTTCCTGCACAAAAGATAATAATAACAAATATCTACATGATCTCAGGAAAAATTATAAGTTAAAATACAAGAACAATAAAAACAAAATTTGATAAGGTATAATAATTATATATGAAAAATGCTTCAAAATCTAAAATAAAACTATATTCTTATAATCATTTTAAATTTCAAAAATGAAAACAATCATAAAAAACAGGACAAATATTAACTTACTCTTAAAACAAACCAAAATATTTTCAATATGCATGTTATATGGTGCAAACACTAGAAATATTGAAAAAATTATTTGTGATTTTGTACTTATAAGCAGATAAACATTTATCAAATTTTAACAAACACACCAAATTCTCTTCTGGCATTTCTGAACTCACATACTTATTTTCAGAGAGACTTATTACTGACAAAACTATGTTATCAGTGAGAATGGAGATAACTTGGGAATAAAATTTTAATTTTCAAAAACAAAGTTTTAGACATCTAGGGCATTCATAGTAAAATACCATTGGGCAGGTGACTCAAACTACAGTTAATTATTTCATAGTTCTGGGGATTAGATATCCAAGGCCATGCCTGCTTCTAAAGAGATTGGTTCCTGGCAAGAGACCTTTCATTATCCTGTATAAAGATACTTCTTTTTTTTTTTATAAAGTTACTTCTTGACATGTTCACACATAGTTTTCTCTAAGCACACTTGAGTGACAAAAGAATGAGCTTGATGTGATGAGAAAGCAAAGCTTGTATTGCTAGCTCTTATTCATAAGGAAATATCCTCTAGCAGACCAGGTCCCCTCTATATGAACTCATTTGACAAGTATATATTTGTATTGAGACCTTGAACTTGATCATGTGAAACTTTTAGACAAGAATACATAAAAAAGATTAAGCAAGAATAAATGGAATGAAGATTTAAACAAGATATGACTTTGTATAATTAAAAAACATTGAGTCTTAAAGTATACTATGAAAAATAAAATAATTAGATTCCATTATATGCCAATAAAAGCTCCAATATGAAATAAGTTTAAATATTTTAACTGTTACATTTTGTATTATATATCAACTTTCAATTTGATAGCACTATTTAGTAAGTTTTATTTTGATCTTTTTGTTTTTCCTATAACATTTATTTTATTATACCAAAAGGTGTCATCCTTACGCAGGGGCCATTCTAATCTTC
Source organism: Suncus etruscus (assembly GCF_024139225.1). Lineage (NCBI taxonomy): Eukaryota > Metazoa > Chordata > Mammalia > Eulipotyphla > Soricidae > Suncus > Suncus etruscus. The sequence continues at coordinate 22,490,512 of NC_064868.1, read as the reverse complement.
TCTGTATCATTCCAATTTTAGTATATGTGCTGCCTAAGCAAGCACTATTATAACAAAAGGTTTAAAAGATTAATGTATCGACCCCTTGTCAGAGGTAAGATATCTAAATATCTTCTCCCAAATGCCTTCATTGTGTAAAAAATTCCTTTTAGTTTGTTTATTTTGTTTGGAGGTTATAGAAGTTATTCCTAGCTCTGTGCACAGAAATTGCTCTTGGCAGGCTCAGGAGACCATCTGGAATGCCAGGGATTGAACTAGGGTCTGTTCTGGGTCTGAAGTATGTAAGGCAAATGCCTATCAATGTGATATCACTTGGGCCCTAAAAATGTTTTGTTTTTAATTTTATAAAGTCCCAAATGTTTATTTTTGCTTTACTTTCCACTTTCATTGGAATTGAGTCTCCAAGTTCACCTATAATGTTGAGGTCCAGGAGTATATTAGCATGTTTGTCTCTATGTATTTTATGATTTCTGGCCTAGTATCCCAACTTTAAGTCATTTTGATTTAACTTTGGTGTAAGGCTGCAAGTAATAATCTAATTTTACTTTAAGTATAATGTTCAATACAATTCTTTCCTCAATTTAAAAATTTCCATTCAGTTATCTTTACTATATTTGAAAACTGGATCTAATATGTTGATGGTTTGAATTTTCCCTTACCTCAAGTGAAGTTGTCTGCAAACAACAATAATTTTTACATATTTTCTTTCTTAAGTTTTGCTTCTCTTTATTATTATTGTCGTTTTTCTGACTAGAGTTGACATTATATGGAGTAGGAGTGGTGAGAGTTCACACCCTTTTCTTGATCCTGAACTTAAGAAACAGTACTCATCGTATTGTTTATGGTATTGGCTTGTCTGATGTGGCCTTTATTATGTTGAAGTACTCAAAATTGAACTAGATGTCCAACAAGAGATGTATTGGTCATGAAGATGTGATACATATACACAATAGAATACTACATGGTGGTAAACAATGGTACACTCACGCAATTTGCAGCAACATGGATGGAACTAAAAAATATTGTGTTAAATGAAGACAGAAGGATAAATACAAAACAATATAAATTATATATGGTATTTAGAATAACTCCATGAAGAAACACAATGGTCTAAATGGTAGGTATTCCAAACACCGCAGGTGCCATGGTATAGTGAGGAGATCAAATCAAGTGGAAGAAGAGAAACACAAAGCTTTTACTCTCTTTTATACTACAAAGAAACCTGCAAAAATGGAAACAGCTGTTTAGCTTGAATGGGTGTTCAATCAACCTCTCACTACACAGGCCTATAATAATGCTCTAATGTTTTTATCCACAGAATTAGGTGCAGAATATGATTGGATGCCACTACTCCCACTGCAATGCTCACTATCAGTATGTTTAGTGACTTAATTTTATTTTATTTATTAATTTTATTATGTATAAAATAAATCTTCAACTTCTTTGTTCACAGAGGTTCTTAGAAATATAGGTATGTTGGGGGCTCTGGGCAGGACAGCTAGCCATAGGCCCCCTGGGCTGACCACTTAGTCCAGGGGACTGAGATCCCCCCACACCAGGCAGGTCTTCAGGGCCACGCCTGGTTAATCGGACCCTGGGGGGAAGGGGGAGAGAAATTTCTCCCCATGCATCCACAAACTACAGAGGCAGGGCTGGGCTCAGAAGACTCCACATGCCAGGACTTCTGGATGTCTTCGACTGGTATGTTGGGGACTCTGGGCAGGACAGCTAGCCATAGGCCCCCTGGGCTGACCACTTAGTCCAGGGGACTGAGATCCCCCCCACACCAGACGGGTCTTCAGGGCCACGCCTGGTTAATCGGTCCCTGGGGGGTAGGGGGAGAAATTCCTCCCTATGCATCCACAAACTACAGAACTGCATGGGGGTGCTAGCCCCACGCGCACTGCATGTATTAAGAGTATTCCTTATCCTTATGTTATGTTTTGCGTATCCAGAATGTCCATTTTGTATTCTGCCCTTTCCCACACCCCTACAAAGCTCATTTTTACTCCTTAACTCTCTCACCCCCCAAAAACATCACTAACCCACATTACTCTTTTAACTTCAGTAGTGCACAATCCTAATCACAGACCAAAGCCGTGCATTGTGTGTAACAACCCCAAACTGTTTCAAGAGACATAAAATGGACACATATTTCTTTAGAATATTTTGTGTTTTTTCTCTGACAGCTATAAGTCTTACTAAATGCTCTCTTATACAGTGACGATTCTAACCACTTTTTTTCTTCTCTTTATGAGCTGTTCAACAAGAAATTTTGGTGAGAGAGTCCCCCAGTTTAATGCTTATGATTGAACCATGTCATGGGTATTGTTGGACTTGTTCTTATGGCCCCCATATGTGCCAATAACACCACATGGCATTGCTCCTTTTTTGCATAGGCACATTAAAATGGGAAAATACTATACATACAAATAAGATCCTATCTAATAGAGATTGGAACACACAAATCTTTAGTGCAAAGGGACCTTACACCCTGAACATTGACATAATGACCTGGCACAAGCTTCAGAAGAAAGGGCATTTTCCATTCACCCCTGAACCAGGGAAGCTATCCACAAAACATTTAGGTTTGTCTATAACATCACCTGGAAGTAATCCTATACCACAGAAGACCCTACCACTGCTCAGACATTGACCTGCTCAAAAGAGACTTCTCTTAACACTGAGAAGATTTAACAAGAACAACGACCTGCTTACAGGACAGGGCTCCCTGCATTGCCCTTTAATGGTGAGGTGAAACGAGAGGACGCTCCACATCCTGACTTCAATGTAGGATATGCAGATTCCAGGATCTTTAATACAGAAACATGATACCAACAACAGAGACTGTGTGAAAAATAAAAGTGTATTGGCACTACAGACAATGTCTTGGATTGGACGATCTAGCTTGCCTGGAGCCTAGAGTTGATCTTATGCCAGGAAACTTCAGGGGTAGGGTCTCTTTGTATTTAGGCCAAGGTTATTCCTTTCCATGCCCCTCATATTTTGTTGGGCTGATGAAAACAACAATTGCCACTCTAACACCATTTTTACTGTGCTCCTTTAACTCTAATCCTTAAAAAATAACCCACTTAAAATTTGAGGTTAACTTAAGCTAATATGCATATACATGGAAATGTAAAAAATACTATGCCTCTAATGTTTAAGGAGTTACGTAAGTTTTCTGGCTTTAGATTACCTTGTGTGCTGTTAAGAAATATTATAATGTGTTACAATCTGGGGACTTGAGGGACAAAGTAATTGTACATGGATTTTGTTTTATTTATCTTAATGTTCTTTGGCTGAAAGTTCAAGGTTAAGACATTAGCAAGGGGACTTCTGAGAATTATGTTATGGGTGATTGTCCTTCCACTGTAACTTTACCTTGTCCTCTTTCTTTGCATCTTTGTTCTCATAATTAAAAATAAAAAATAAAAAAAAGAAATATAGGGGCCCGGAGAGATAGCACAGCAGCGTTTGCCTTGCATGCAGCCGATCCAGGACCAAAGGTGGTTGGTTCGAATCCCGGTGTCCCATATGGTCCCCCGTGCCTGCCAGGAGCTATTTCTGAGCAGACAGCCAGGAGTAACCCCTGAGCACCGCCGGGTGTGGCCCAAAAACAAAAAAAAAAAAAAGAGAAGAAAGAAAGAAAGAAATATAGGTTGGACACCCTAATTTTTGAGAACCCTCTGTACTGTTTCCCATAGGATTTCCACCATGCAGGAATTATCTTACACCAGTGAAGATGGTACATATCAAAAATAATGGGAAAAATCTCTGTTGGCAGGGATGTGGTTAGAGAGGATCTTTCAGACACTGCTAGCGGAAATGTTGTCTGTTCCAACCCCTATGGAAAAGAGTATGGAGGGTTCTCAGTAAACTCAAAATTGAGCTAACAGATGACACATCAATCCATCTCTTGTGTATCTACCCCCAGGACAGAAAAACATTCATTCAAAAATATGTATGCACACCACTATTTATTGAAGCACTCTGTACAATAACCAAGACTTGGAATCAACCTAAATGTCCAACAATAGATGACTGGATCACAAAAATGTGGTACATATGCACAATGAATTGCCACATAGTGGTAAGAAATGATACAATCGTGCACTTTGCAACAACATGGATGGATCTAGAAGATATTATGTTAAACAAGATAAGCCAGATGAAGGATAAATACAGAATGATTTTACTTACATGTGGTATTTAGAACATTTTTACATAAATAAATACAATGGTCTAATAGGTAATTGTCTTGATAACTGTAGGTGCCAGAGAATAGTGCGGAGAAAGTAACAAACTCGGTGGAAGAAGAGAAATATGTACTTCAAAGAAACCTGCAGCAACGCATATAGCTGTTTAGACTGAACAGGTGTTCAATCAACTGCTCATCTTAGAGATCTATAATAAAGTTCTAATACTTTTATCCTCAGAAGCAGGTATAGTATGTGTTCGGGAGCCAAGGACTCACACTAAAAAGCTCAATAGTAGAATTTTTCAATGCCTTAATTTTATTATAATATAATATATATAATATAATATATAATATAATAACGCTTTAACTTTCTTTTTTGTCTACAGGGTTCTTGAAGATATAGGTTGGTTGCCCGAGTTTTGCATTTTAGTGTTCTATCATATTAGATTCCAAATACAGTCCTCAACATGGCAATGTCTTGACAAAATACTCTAATTTATCCATCTTTCATTTGATTAAATCACATATTTAAAATCAGCTTTTAAAATGTGACTATTTTCAAATTTATAATTTATCAATTACAACATACTATTAATACCTATTTTATTTTTTCAAAACTTTCTGCAAATGCAGTAAATGATAAACCCTATTCTATAGAATATCATGATGACATAATAAAAAGCTTTTCTCTCAATGTAGTATACCAACTGAATAAGGCAGAGGAAGAAGGACAAAATAAGGCTGGAAGGAATCTTCCTCAAGATAGTTACAGCTATCTATAAAAAGCTCACAGCCAACATTATACTTAATGGCAAAAAACTGAAAGCATTTCCACTAAGGTCAGAAACTAGGCAAGGCTGTCCACTCTCTACACTCCTATTCAGTATAGTTTTTAAAAATACCCAAATAAAATGTTCAGTCATTTTGTCACATTGTGTTTATTTTTATGAAAATAAAAATGTAGAAAATATAATGACAAAACAGAAGATCAGAGTTGTTTGTTTATTTTTGTTTTTTTTTGTTTTGTTTTTTGGGCCAGACCCGGTGATACTCAGGTGATACTCCTGGCTATACACTCATAAATTGCTCCTGGCTTGGGGCTATGGGACACTGAGAGATTAAACCATGGGCAAAGCAAATGCTTTACCACTTACACCACCGCTCTGGCCCCAGGAGAGCAGAGTTTTGAACCATGACAAACCTTTGGCATTTGTATATAAAACCAATGACCAAATATTGAGGATTTGGGAAAGTGGGAATAAAACTACACCAAAAGAGGTATAGAGAAGCTGGAGTGATAGCACAGTGTTAGGGTGTTTGCCTTGCACTGGGCCAATCCAGGACGGACCTGGGTTCAATATCCAGCATCCCATATGGTCGCCTGAGCCTACCAGGAGCGACTTCTGCATGCAGAGCCAGAAGTAACCCTGAGTGCCGCCATCTGTGGCCCAAAATCTAAAAGAGGGAGTACTTGGAGCACATATACTAAAATTGGAATGATGCAGAGAAGATTAGCATGGCCCCTGCACAAGGATGACACGCAAACTTGTGAAGCATTTCATATTTTTGATAATGATCTCTCTTGCCCCCTACGCCACCATTTTCCTGATGGATAATGCATGAATCCCATTTACTATTTTGCAAAGAGGATGGCTCAGCTTGAGCGTCCCTGTAAAGAAAATAATCAGCATCCCTCTCAGGGTTTCACATGCTTCTTTGCAGCTCAGGTTGGGGTGGCCTCTGCAGACTGAATTTGCTTTTTCTGATAAAGCAAATACAAGCATGCCAAATTGCCTTGCTCTGGCTTACCCCTACTCTAGGATGAATCCATAAATGCTACAAAAGGAAAGCTTATGAACATATGCTACACAGAGCTCAGAAAATATCCTTCCTGCTTAATCCTTTTCCTAATTCAGGGGGGAAAATCTGTTTATACTTGAACTGAAAATTGAGGAATCACAGAAATAAAGATTGGATACTATGCTAGAAAAATATAAGAGATAGAGAAAGAGAGATGGGACTTATATAGTGGTTAAGTGTAGTAATTTTGCATATTGAAATAAAAAGCTTTAACAATATTGTACGAGCTAAATTAAATGAAAATAATTTAAAAATGAAAAATAGTCTTTCCAGTGTAATTTGCATTGGCCCTTAGGAGAGGAAATGTTGACAAAATCAAAAAGTTACAGCAAGAATAGTGTGTGAATATTATTGGACCTAAAGTTGAAACTTTAGATTTCTAATTTCTGTGTGAAGTGGTAATGCAAATTGGCATGTAAGGTTATTTTTATCTTTTCACTTGAGACTTTAAACAGAACTTGAAGAAACTCATACGTGAACAAAGACTGTAAACTGATAAACTTGAAGTACATGCTACCAGGCTTTAATTTGTTTAACTAGCTTAAAATTTATAATCTGTGAAAACTGTTTCACTGCTTTTGTTTCTACAGTTGTTTGATGCTAAAACTTAAATTTGGGAGCTTACATATTTGAAGTAGTGATGTACCACTGCACCATATCCCATTCCCAATCTTTCAGTTACATCTCACAGAAAACAAACTAAAAACTTAAAATGCATAGCACCTGGTTACTAGTGTTGGTTGTTTAGTTTCAAAATAGTTCAAACTGCAGAAGAAACAATGAACATTAAAAACTTCGTGAAAGAGCATTACTGAGGCCGGGGAAGACAATGCACAGAGGTGAACTACACCTTCTCACAGGTAAAGGGAGAGGGGAAACAGACCCAGGCCCAGACAGCATGGCCGGAGAAGGTGGCGTGCAGATGTTAACTATACCTTCTGACAGGTAGAGGAAAAAGCAGACCCAGGCCTGTATGGAAGGCAATGTGAAGAGATAAACTACACATTCTGACAGGTAAAGGGAGAGGGGAACTCTGACCCAGGCCTGGACCAGCAGCTCTCTGCCATTAGTGTGGTTGGGGAAGGCCAAGGGGACTTAACGCCTTCTGGTAGGTAAAGTGAGGGAGGAGACCTGAGGGCAGGGCAAAACCTCAGCAACTGCAGCCATCATACCCACCTAGGCTTGCACTCCAGAGAAGGGACACAGCCCCATGCCACAGGTGACAAAGGAGGGCTGAGATCGAAAGGCAGAACACTCTAAGGCAAACCAACAAATGCAAAGAAATATGGATAACCTAAAGAAGACATTAGCAACTGGGGATTATAGAGACAACAGTATTCACTGAAAGTAGGTACACTTTATTATTATATAGGAATGTAAATATGAAAAAATACACCAAGGAACAAAAACATGGAACTTAAATATCAAATTTAAATAAATTATTTGAAAAGCAAAAACAGGCTATTTATTTCAATAATTAAATATTGTTCTTGAATATGCAAATATATCATGTACATGTTTAATCATATATTTGTTTAAGGACTACAGAATATGTACATTTGAATTGCACGTGTGGTCTTTAAAAATTGAAACAAAGAATTATTGTCTTCTATAAACAAAAATTGACCATAGGAAAAAATAAATAATAATAATAAATAATAATAATAAAAGAATGGCCAGAAAAAAAACATTAAAACTGTCCTATTGCATATAGCTATAAAAGTATGATTTGCCTTATTGAAATCTGAGGGCAACTTTAAAAGGCAATACTTGTAGTTACAGCTCTACCCTTGAATCTTTTCCTCACTAGAATTAACAATTCAAAGATATATTACACTGGTATTTAATAGAACTCAGTTCATAGAAATACAGAAGATCTTAGAAACTATAGGATTTTTAATTTTTGTTTGTTTGGGTTTTTGGTTTTTGGCTCTGCACTCAGAAACTACTCCTGGCAGGCTCGGGTAGCTATATGGGGTGCCGGGGATTGAACCCGGTTTGATTGTGCAAGGCAAGTGCTCTACCTGTATGCTATCACTCTCTAGCTCAGGTTATTTTTTAAGCAAGAGGTAGAAGATCTATGGCAAAAAAAAGAATAGTAAAAAGCCATTTTGAAAATGAGATGTAAAAATAATGATTTTTCATCTAATTTTATTTTTATAACTACAGTTCTGGCAGACATTTGCTGCCACAAAAATATTTAATTTTTTCTTCACTTGAATATGATGAGTAAATATTTCTTCCTAAATAACAATTAAGTTCTTAGGACACTTTAATCTACTTTGTAATGAATGATTATATCATAAGGCATATATTAAACTTATTTTAATTTGGTATGTGCTTTGACAATGCTGTAAAATAAATAACCTATGCCAGCAAGTAAGTACTCTAATGTCAATGAAAAAGAAGCAATAGGTTTCATTTTCTGATAGTGAGCTGAGTATACATGTGATTGCCCAAATAATCATCTGTCTATCATCTACCAAGTAGCAAATAGGCATGTTGTATAAGTAAAAATAATTTTTAATTCCACCATTATTAAAATAAAGCAGATTTCAAATATCAACAATATAGAACTTGATGGTGAAACTAAAAGGTTAGTAGTTCACAACTTAAGTGAAATGGCAGCTAGACGATGCCAGGTCAACATCCTAGATATAAAAACAAGGAACTAAATGTTTACTAACCATAAATAACTTCAGCATAAATATCAGTTCTGTTCAGATGTAGACAACATGTAGAGCTGAGTATAAATGCACAGTCAATTATAATCCCCAAAATCTAGTTATTTGACTCTCAACTACCCCATCCGAGCATTGGAATTTAGCAGCATGTCAGAAGCCCCATTTCAGTTGCTCACCACTAAACAGCCTGTACACCCCATCACTACTTTCTCTCCCATTAAAAGGAGTTACAGTGAATCTACCACTGTTCAATACAGTTTATCCAAGGTCTATTCCTTAGGTCAGAATTTTACATTTAGTATTCATTTTAAAGAGTATTACATAAATAGACACTCAAGGATATTGAACTGACGTGTATATATTCTTCTTAGGCATTCAATTGGTTTCAAATAAATGCTATTTTAAGAGATCAATTTGGTACAATAGTATCTGTGAATTTTATTTCAATAAGCCAAGGTGATAGCTCACAGAACTGGAGCACCTAAATTGCATGCAGTAATCCTAGGATAGAACCCAACACTGCCTGGGTTCCCGAAGCACCACAGAGAGTGACTATCAGGACCTGAGTTAGGAGGCGCCTATGAGTACTATAAGTGTAACTCATAAACATAAATAAAAAGAATGTGAATTCAAGTACAAGTTTTCTCATTTTTACCTAAGATATAAATGTCGGAGCTTCTGAGCTGATTTATATTAGGTTAGGTAACAGTATTCTTCGTGATTGTACATAATAAACACTGTAGTTATGAGATATTGAATCCTTGAACAATCTATGCAATGGATTCAGGTTGTATAAGGAACATTGGGCTTTATGAAATCACTCTCTAACACATGGGCAGAATCTAAAGAAATAGTTACGAAGCTGCAGTAAACTAATTGCAAAGTTTATAGGTAAGTGTAATTGGGATGGGTATAAACAGCTTATACACACTGCTGTCTTTTAACTTCTTTCTGTACTACATATTGACCCCAGAGGAGATCATAGACAGGGGATATCTAAATTACTGTGTAGTGGACTCAGCTTTTCAACAACCCACAGGACCCTTTCACCTTTTCTTCACTTAAATGGTCAGTGGACATATGGCCATTGGATCGCACTACTCCTTCGGGAATCCATGACTTGTCCACGCATCATTCCATTCGCTTCATGATCACATCTAGGAGCATTTCAATGGCTTGGTTTATGTTTGTCCCATTGGCAGCACTAGTTTCAAAGTAGGGGATTCCGTATTTCTCTGCAAGTTCTCTGGCGTCCTCCTCTTTTACCGCCTTCTGGTCTTCCAGATCACCTTTATTTCCACGTAACACCATGTCTGGATTTTCACAATAGACATGCATTTGTAGCTTACTTATCCAGTTTCTGACATTGAGGAAACTTTGCTCATTTGTCAGGTCAAAAAGCAGAAGAAACCCCATAGCATTTCTGAAGACTGCTGTTGTTAAGCTCTGAAACCTCTCCTGTCCTGCTGTGTTCCATAGCTGCAAGTGGATTCTCTGGCCTCCGCAATGGCTCCCTCTGGCTCATTGGCTCTGTACACCGCTCTTTTCCCTGAAATCAATGCCTACTGGCGTGATAAATTTGGAGTTTACCTTCTGTGTACTGGTAAAGTACACTGGTCTTTCCTACTCCAGAATCTCCCAGTGCTAAAAACTTGATGAGATAATAATAGTCTCCATCAGACATGATGAATTAAATTGTTAACATGGTACTAATCAGGTAACTTCTAAGCATTCCTCTCTCATGTCATGCTTATATCTCAGATTTCCATTAAACTGGCATATTTTCTGAAGACTGTCCTCTTGTGTTCTGCTTTTACCACGGGCCTTCCTCACAGGACTGATAATGGACTGGCTGCCACACCATTAGTTCTTAATTTAAAAGATAACTGAAACCTTTCTTATGATCTGACACCACAATTTACCTGGGCTAAAAGCAGAGTTTGAACAGGGTTGTTTTTCTAGTAGCAAGAAATACTTTACTATAATTTTGGGAGACCATCCATATTTCTTGTCCTATGTTCCATAACTCTACCTTCTACTTCTGCAGCCTTACATATTTGAATTATTCTTGAAGGTTATCATCACATCCTCTTTCTCTTTCTTTCTCCAGTTCTTCTCCATATGTGATGTCATATTATGTTATGTTAGTCCCTATCATAATGTCAACTGATTAAAAACCTAATTACTCTTTTTTCACATAGTACATTGATAGACTTTGGAAATTAGGGTATTGATATTGTTGTGAAAGACAATTATTATGTCATCCTAGAGTCCAACCTTATTATTCAAAATTTCTCAGTACTTGGTTAGTTTTATTATGTCAAGGAGACATATTTCTTAGAAGTTTTACATATACTAGGAAGGGATACTGTTTTCTCTTAACTTCATCAATGGCAGATTTTTTACCTATACATGAATTTAAGGTCAACTATGCAAAATTAAATCATATTTCATGAATGCACAAAATATTAAACTACTCATCAAACTTATTGTATATGTATTTTATTTGGCTTGCCATAACTAGCTTGATAATGGAACTAGCTCTGATAAGGGAACAATATCTATGCCATTTTGGAGTCAACATTCAATGGTATAAATAATATACTGAAAATTGGTGGAAAGAACGTCATTTCTTATTATGATCCAAGTATTTTAATGGGGAACTATTTATCATTCTTTCCTATTATCACTTGGTGTTTGAACCATAAAGGTAATTTACTAGGAATAAGTAAACCAAATAATAAACCTACACCTGTCCACCCTTTATCAGCCTAGCTTTATGATGCATGGTGGCAGGAGAAATTTTTTAGCTGGGAGGCCAAAAATAAAATATTAATGATTTTAATATTGAATACCTTTATGCCTTTGGAACAATAACTCAATAATGTGATCCAGGACTTGGGATTTAAATGTGTTATAGTCACCCCTGAAAAGCATAGCAGTTCCTTTGCCAGCCTCAAGCATTCTTATTTAAAACTTTTACTGGAAACTATCACTGGAATCTTATTTGTTTGAATTAAGCCTCATGCTAGAGTTATTGTCATGTGCACAGGCTGAAAGGATTGATAACTAGGGTGTAACTTTGCAAAAATTATTGGTGATACTCATGCATATTTATAGAATGCTTAATTTAAGTAAAGAAAATAAAAAATAAAAAAACTCTATACAGATATCAGGCTTTCCCTGCTAATTTTTAAGATTACAGAAAATCTAAAGTGTTACTATATTTTCAGCTACAAAATGTCCCCTGGAAAATTAAAGATTTTTGAATCATTAACAGAGAACAAGTTATTGGGAAGAAAACTTACAGGTATGGTTTTTCCACAGAAATTAGAAACTGAAATAAAAATTATTAATATAACTAGGATCAAAACAAGTAATGGTGTTACATAATATTTAGTGACAATTAACATAGGACCTGTTTTTAAAGGTCAAGTATCAGAGAAAAATAAGAGAAATGGAAAAATATAAGTCTAGAGTTTTATAGGTTATTTCTATCATGAGAACGTACTTAGTACATGGAAAGAACATGATATCACAATGCACCACTAGATTTTTCTTTTGTTTAAGAGCAATTCTGCAAATACATCTCTTGTGATTCCAATATATTGCCTATCTTTTGAATTTTTACAATAATTTATCATTTTAAATGTTAGACTTCAAATCACTTCTTGAAGTCAAGTTATATACCCCAATATTAAGAGCAGTAAACAATATAGGTCTTAATTAAACTACCTGTAGGTTTTTAAGCTCTCTTCCTGCTGCCTCTCATGGGTCATTTGCTGGCATGGTAATATTTTGTGGAGTGGGTTGAGATATAGTCAAATATATTAATAGCAAAGAAGGGGAAATCTAAGGATTCAGTTTATAGACTATTATAAATATTAAATACATGAGTTGATGTCATAAAAATATGAACAAGTTGATGTAATAACTTGTCATTATTTTAAATCTTCTGTTTAGTATTACCTCTATGAAGCACCTAAGAAAATATTGGAATATTCAAGAGTCTAGTTACTGAAACACATATAGAAACAACTACTATAAAAATTTTAGCATTTAGAATTGTGGTACAGTCATATGGTAAAGTAAATATAGCCATCCTATATTGCTATTTATGTATACTTGAAAGAATATAATTGTAACTCATTTAATAATCATAGATTATAATATATAAATTTTGCCATTTTATAAACTACCTTAATGGTTTCACTCAAATTATTATTTTTTTGCTTTTTGAGCCACACCCTGTGACGCTCAGGGTATGCACTCAGAAATCTCTCCTGGCTTGGTTGACCATATGAGATGCCAGGGGATCAAACCAAGGTATGTCCTAGATCAGCTGTGTGCAAAGCAAACGCCCTACCACTGTGCTATCACTCCAGCTCCACACTCAAATTATTTTTATATAATAATAACTAAAGATATATAAAGTTATATATTTGATTCACAAAAGTCCAGCATGAATTAGCAAAAAAAATATCAGAAAAGTTTGTGTTGATATAGAGTAATATTGCACCTAATAAAACATTTTAAGATTTGAATTTTCTGCTATCAAATTAGTAGGTGTTTATTCACATTACAGAGTAAAAATGCACTCTGAATAAAAATAATGAGCGACTGTTCAAAAGACCTTCACTAAGGCCAATAAAATAGCTCAAAGAGCTGGAGAAAGTTTTGAATGCTGGAGCCCCAACATTGACCCATGGCATCATTTCTGGCACCACATAGCATGACTGGGAGTGACCCTCAAACACTGAACTAGCAGCAACTGCCCAGAAAGCAAAAGAAAACAAACTCCAAATCTCTAATTACTTATTTTAGAGTGTATTTCTCACACACAAACATACACATGCATCAATCAATACTCAACTTTTACAAATGCACTGTTGTATAAAATAGGAACACTCTTTGATAGTTGGAACTATAAAACAGCTAGTTTGAAAAAATCATTTCTTTTAATGTTTTTCACTTTAAAAATGTAATTTAAAATAGTAGAGGGTGATACAAATACATTGTTATTCTTAGTACAATCTTTGCTGCTTACTGACATGTCATCCTATTTAGGTATATAAACGTTTTGGTGATAAAGGGTTGGAGTAGAAGAGACCTTAGGAAAATGGCCTCTAATGGTAGGTGTGGTATACAAGCATTAGGTTTATATTAATAATGCTACCATAAAATAATATTTTAAATACTATTTTCCTTAGAGACATTCATAGGAGCAAATAGCTCCTTTTCTTATATGCAATAAAAATTAAGTCATTCAACTGTTTTTAATTAGTTTAATACCATATTCTTCATTTTGCTTTTCACATACTACAATACCTACTACTTTATGCTATCTCTATTTTGCATACAAATATTAGGACTTTCCATCTGCTGTTATATTGGATTTATTTGATGTTTAATCACATTTAAATTTGTACATTATATGTTTATTTTTATTTTTGAGACACCATGATTTAGATTTATAACACTGTAAATGATGCTTCCCTATATACATATTCCCAAAACTACACTCATCACAAGTGTGCCCACCTCCATCCTCATGATTCTAAATTAACTTCCTTCAACCTCTTTAAGCTGTATTGTCCTTTCACCATCCCAAACTAGATACTTTTTTGGGGTTGAGGGTCACAAAAATACACTCACGGGTTATTTCTGACTCTATGCTCAGGAATTATACCTATCAGTGTTCAGGGAACCAGTTGGGATGTCAGAAATAAAACCCAGAACACCTGTGTGCAAAGCAAATGACCTACCTGCTGTACTATCTCTCTTGCTCCCAAACTAAATTTAACATGAGTTCTTGGTTGTCATCAACTCAAAGCTACACTGCTGAAGTTATATGAGTTCTTCATCTGAACAATAGGTGTTAAATTACATAATTGATTATATTGATCAAGATGACATCATTAGACACATTATATTTATCCTGAAACATTTATTACCACTGCCGTATTCAATTATGCCAATTAAATATTATTAACCCATTTTTGTAAAAGTTAGTAATTCCATCCAGGAGAAGAGAATTATCCAGACAATTCATATGTACTCTCTAATCATTAGTGTTTTAGAATTTTAAATATCTAAGAAGAATTTTAGCAAAAACTATGATGATATAAAATATATAAAAATCATTCACTATTACTGTGCATAAGCCAAGATTGCTAACTACAGAAGACTGACTGTGACAACCATGACTGTGGTGTTTTTTGGGTTCTTTTGTTTGACTTTTTGTAGGGTTTTTATGTTTTTCTTCCTTTTTGACTTTCTTGTCTTAAATTGTTTTTATAGCCTTTAGAAGAACTCCTCCCATTTCTTGCTTGCTTGATTTACCCCCCCTTTTTTTCTCTTTCTTTTTTCTTCCCTCCAAACAAAACCACATAACTTGAACCATATTGTTCTGAGTCTCAAATTGAGAGGGAAATAATGAAGGCTACCAAGACCAAACAGTGTATGAACACTGAGTAGAAATAAAAAATGATCTTACTTAAACACCAAATCAAAACAACAACAACAGAATCGAAACCCAATCTACAACATGCTAGACACAGAGGGGACCACTTATACTAGCAGCCCAGGGGTCAAAAAAGGGGATATAGGAGCATGCTGGGAACAGGGGTGGTGGGAGGACAACACTGGTGGTGGGAATGCCCCTGATTCAATGTCACTATGTACCTTAAATATTACTGTGAAAAATTTGTAATCCACTTTGGTCAAAATAAAAAATTATTTAATTAAAAAAACAAAAAAAACTTACAGATAGCAGATATATATTTTAGCAAAAGGTCACAAAATCACTTACGAGTACCAGCCATTACAAAACTAATTGCAATATAGGTAATCACTGTGCCTCGGTCCTTGTGGCTCCACAATCAGTAAGAGCAGGGAACCAGGAGACAGAGAGGAGGGGTCCAACCCTGCCAAGGGGACACATGGGAGGGAGCCGACATAGGACCACATTTGAAATCAATGACATTACTGCTCCTCAATCCCTGCAGCCCCACCATCAGTAAGAGCTGGAAACCAGGGAAAAGACAAGAGGGATCCGAACATGCCCAGGGAACCCTCAGGTTCCACCATTGGTAAGAACGGGAAACCAGGTAACAGATGGGAAGGAAACAACCCTGCCCAGAGAACACACAGGAGGGATCCGAACTAGGACCGCATGCAAGCAATGCCATCACTGTGTCTCAGTCGTTGCAGGGCCATATGTATACATTTTGGTTATAATCTTGCTGCTCTACAAATTCCACTGACACGTCAGTCTATATCAGACAACTCTAGGCAGAGCAGGCCCAACTTTTTTCTTCCTTTGAAAATATGTAGCCCAGGGCTTCCTGATCCCTGCGAGAGACTGCTGAGGAAGACTCCAGGGAACTTAATCCCATCAAAGTTCACTGGCCAGGTAGGAGGTCCCAGCTTACAAGGCAGCTACCATCTCCTGCCAGGTGCCTATAAATCCTCTTCATCCCTTCATTTTTGGCTTCCTGATTCCTGCAGGAGACTGCTGAGGAATACCCCAGTGAATTTAATTCCATCAAGGTTCACCGGCCAGATAGGAAGTCTCAGCCCACACAGCAAGTACCATCTCTTGCCTAGTGCCTTTAAAAGCCTCTGAATCCCTCCATTTTAGGCTTCCTGGCCACTGAAGAAAACTGCCGAGGAAGACCAGCAAACTTAATCCCATCAAGGTTCACTAGCCAGGAAATGGAGGAGCATGGCCGCTCTGCTTTGCTCCTTGGCCACACGCAACTCCTAGCCCATGAATTCCACCACAGCATGCAGTAAAAGCTCTGCTACAAGTGTGTGAATGAGGAAACAATGCAGGACAACAGCATGCACAGAGAATGAAAATGACAGGTCTGATGACCCAGAAAGTACCAATTACATAGTCAACCTCTCAGACAAGGAGTTTAGAGTAGTAATATGGAAGATGCTCACAGAACTCAAAGAATAGATCAAGTGATCTTCTCTAAGTCTCCTGAAACTCTCCTAAGAAGGCCAAAAAAGACCCAGCAAAAGCTGTCTCCTAGACGTGCTAAAGCAAAAAGGTACACTTCTTTGTGAAGGCAGGAGGTGTCTGGCTCTTACTGTGTGCATAGCAACAGGGAGAGTGACTGAAAGGATCTGTTGCCTTTACCTATTTCTATTCTGTCTCCTGAAACACTCCTAAGAAGGCAAATAAAGAACGAGCAAAAACTGTCTCCTAGAGGAGCCACAGCAGAAAGGTACATTTCTTTGTCTATGAAGGCGGGAGGTGTCCGGACCCTGCTGTGTGTGTAGCAACAGGGAGAGAGACTGAAATTTTCTGTTGCCTTCACCTATTTCTATTCTCTTCTGTCTCCTGAAACTCTCCTAAGAAGGCCAAAAAAGACCCAGCAAAAACAGTCTCCTAGAGACTCCAGAAGACTGTGGATGCTCTACTTTACTTCACAGCCACACACATTTTCTAACGAATGAATCCCATCATAACACGTAGGAAAACAATCACACTACAAGTGTGACAATGGGGAAAACTCATAGGCAAACACCATGAACAAAGAATGAAGATACCTCTGATGACCTGAAAAACAAACCTTCTGATTAATCTCTCAGAAAAGGAGTTTAGAATAAATATATGGAGGATTCTCATAGAAATAAGTGAAAGTGTAGATTAAGCATAACAGAAAACAAAGATAAAAATCAGGAAACTCCAAACTGAAATAACAGGTCTTAAAAACAAGGTATCTGAACTAAAAACCTCAATGAAAAGCCTCTCCAACAGGAGAACAGCAGCCGAAAAAAAATCAGTGAACTGGAAGATGAGATGCAGAACAACTACATACATCAGAAGCTATTTTAAAGAACCATAAGGCAAACGATCAGACAATGGAAAAAATACTCAAATAATGGAAACAGATGAAAATAGTAGTATTTGATAAACTCAATAGAAACAAAATAAGAATCATTGGAGTCCTAGAGACCCAGGAAGAAGATCCCCAGGAAGAATCAACTGTCAAAGACATCATTGTAGAGAAACTCCCAGAGATAAAGACTGCATGCAATAAAATGTAATCAAATGTCTGCCCAAAAATAAAAGCCCTGGCCCAGATGAAGTCACTAATGAATTCTTTCAAACATTTCAAGAGAAATTACTACCAATCCTGGCCAGGCTCTTTCATGAAATTGAATAAAATGGGAACACTTCCAAACAGCTTTTATGAGGCCAACATCAACTTGATATCAAAACTAACAGAGATACTGCCAAAAAAGAAAATTACAGACCAATATTCCTGATGAACACAGATTCAAATATCCTCAACAAAATCCTGGCAAATAACTTGTAATGCCTAATCAAGAAAATCATTTGGAGCCAGAGAGGTGGCACTAGATGCAAGGTGTCTGCCTTGTAAGTGCTAGCCAAGGAAGGACCGCGGTTCGATCCCCGGCGTCCCATATGGTCCCCCCAAGCAAGGGGCAGTTTCTGAGCACTTAGCCAGGAGTAACCACTGAGCATCAAATGGGTGTGGCCGAAAAACCAAAAAAAAAAAAAAAAAGAAAATCATTGAAAACAATCAACTAGATTTTATCCCAGGAATGCAAGGATGGTTTAACATCCATCAATCTACCAACATAATACACAACAACAAGAAAAATAAAAATCACATGACCAACAACATGAAAAATAAAAATCACATCATTATATTAATAGATGTAAAGAAAGGTTTGAGAAGGTCCAACACCCATTCTTGATATAAAAAAATTTTCAGCAAGATGGGAATGAAAGGAACATTTCTCAATATAGTAAAGGCCATATACCACAAGCCAAAGGCAAATATCATCCTCAATGGAGAAAAACTAAAAGACTTTCCTCTAAATTCTAGTAGAAGACAAGGTTGTCCTCTCTCACCATTCCTAGTCAATATAGTACTGGAAGTACTTGCTATAGCGATTAGGCAAGAAAAATATATCAAGGGAATCCAGATAGGAAAGGAAGAAGTCAAGCTCTCACTGTATGCAGAGGACATGATACTCTATATAGAAAACCCTAAAGACTCTTCCAAAAATATTCTAGAAACAAGAGATTCAAATAGCAATGTGGCAGGCTACAAAATTAACACACAGAAATCAATGGCCTTTTTATACACCACTAATGATAGGAAAGAAATGAACATTAAGAAAACAGCCCCAGGGCCAGTGAAATAGCATGAAGGTAAGGCATTTGCCTTCCATGCAGAAGGATGGTGGTTCTAATCCCTGCATTCCATATGGTCCCCAGAGCCTGCCACCCCTGAGCACTCTGGGTGTGACCCAAAAACCAAAACAAAACAAAACAAAACAAAACAAAACAAAACACATTTACATTAGTGTCACACAAACTCAAATATCTTGGAGTCAACTTAACTAAAAATGTGAAAGATCTATATAAATAAAACTATAAAACCCTGCTGTAAAAAATGAGAGAGGACAATCAGATATGGAACCACATACCCTGCTTATGCATCGGCAGGATTAACATCATTAAAATGGAAATACTCCCTAAAGCATTGTACAGATTTAATGTGATCTCTCTAAAAATACCCATGATATTCTTCAAAGAAGTGGTTCAAATATTTCTGAAATTCATTTGGAAAAATAAACACCCTCGAATAGCTAAAGCAATCATTGGATAAAGAAATATGGGAGTCATTAATTTCCCCAACTTTAAACTGTATTACAAAGCAAAAGTTATCAGAACAGCATGGTATTGGAATAAATACAGATCCTCAGATCAGTGGAATAGGCTTGAGTACTCGGAGAATGTTCCTCAGACATACAGTCATCTAATTTTTATAAAGGACTTAGAAATCCTAAATGGAGCAAAGAATGTCCCTTCAACAAGTGGTGTTGGCACTCTGGTTAGCCACTTGCAAAAAAGGGAAGTCAGACCCCCAGCTGACATCATATATGAAGGTAAAATTCAAGTGGATTAAAGACCTTGATATCAGATCATGTAGGTAAACCACTCCATGACATTGAGACTCTTAAGGCATCTTTTAGGAGGAAACAACACTCTCCAAACAAGTGGAAGTAGAGATAAACAGATGGGAATATATTAAGCTTAGAAGCTTCTGCATCTCAAAGAAAATAGTGCCCAGGATACAAGAGCCATCCACTGAATGGGAGAAACCATTCCCTCAATAACCATCAGATAAGGGGCTAATATCAAAAATATACAAGTCACTGATGGAACTTTACAAGAAAAAATCATATAATTCCGTCAAAAAAATGGGGAGAAGAAATGAACAAACACGTTTTCAAAGAAGAAATACAAATGGCCAAAATACATATAAAAATGCTCCACTTAACAAATCATCAGGGAGATGCAAATCAAAACAACTATGAGGTACCATCTCATGCTACAGAGATTGATGAACATCATAGAAAATGAGAACAAGCAGTGCTGGTGTGAATGTGGAGAGAAAGAAGCTCTTATTCACTGCTGGTAGGAATTATGTCTAGTCTAGCCTTTATGAGAAACAGTATGGAGATTCCTCAAAAAACTGAAAATTGAGCTCCCATATGAGCTCTCAATTGATGTCTGAGCTATACCACTCCTAGGGATCTACCCTAGGAACACAAAAATACAATTTAAAAATGCCTTCCTCACCCTATATTCATTGCAGTGCTATTTACAATAACCAGACTTTGGAAACAACTAAGATGCCCTTCAACAGATGAGTGGATAAAGAAACTGTAGTACATATACACAATGGAATATTATGCAGCCATCAGGAAAGATGAAGTCATAAAATTTTTCTATATATGGATGTACATGGAATTGATTATGCTGTGTGAAACAATTCAGAGGGAGGCAGATAGACACAGAATAGCTTCACTTATCCTTTGTCATTTTTATTTCTTCTTTCCTTCTTTTCTTCTTCTCTTCTATTCAACCTATGTTACTTGATATCATAAAGACCATGCTATCAGTTTCTTTTTAGGAAAGGAATCTCAATGCATAAGACATGGTGGATGAGACTACAGAGTGTAGACACCTCTTATAGTGCTCACTACCATACTGTTCATTACTCTAGATGTGAAAGTTTTGCTATTCTAAAATACTACATCTACATTGTAACCCTGAAAGATTCATTTAGCAAATTTCACCCCTGCCATTGATGAAGTACCAGAAATTGGACTTCTTTCCCACTCCTAAGTGTCAGCCCAATATATTTTACTTATCTTTTCTTCATTATTTTTCTCCTAATCTATATTTTAGTTATTTATCGTTACTTAATTCAATTATTTCTTAACTGCTCGAATCCCATCCTATGAGGATCAGACCTCCAACTAAAACTTATGAATACATCTCTAAAAACTGTCTATGAGTTTTTAACAGTGGATTCCTCTATGTCAGCCCAATCTATAACATAAACAATCCATGACTATATTGTATAAAGCCCCTCTTATATGTTATCCCTCCTCCTTCCATCAGAACTTCTATATTCTCATTCCCCAAACCCTGATTCATTATCCCTCCCTATTGAACCCTCTTTAACCTATGTTTTTTACTGATTTGGTACCGAGACAGACCTCCTGCCAGTATAAGCCACCACCCAGCTCACAAAACAAAAGGACACCATCTCAGTCCCATATCTTGTGCCCCAGCAAGAAACTGTCGATACCACTCCTGATGAGTCATTATATGTGGCCTTTATTCTATTTAACACACACCCTCCAAATGTGGAATGTTGCATGCTACCAGTTTCGGCATCAGAAGGACCCTTTGCTCAAGGTCACTACTTGATCCCTTACTGCTACAAATCACTTCTAAAACTCAATAAGACCACTGTGTGGGATGATCTCACATCCCCAAATAATATCTCAAAAGACTTTATGGGGATATTTATATTTTCTTTGTATATTTAATAATTCAATAATTATACCTCTTACTGATTTTACTTCTAAATATAAAGGTAGCATACATCCCTTTATTATTTTATTTATTATTATATATGTTATTTTAATATTGCTTGTTTGGGTTTCCCTTGATATCAAATTCTAGAAGAAAAAGTCTTGCTTGGAATATAAGCTCAGGTCAAAACCATGACACAGAAATTTTATAGCCTGTCAGTCTTACCCCCAAATGCACAATCAATATAATATGACACCACAGAGTTTTGGATTGTCATACTAAAAGGGGGGAAATATTATGTATAGAAACAAGATCTTAGATATTAGGAATAAGAACCTATAAATTTCATAATACAGATGTGCCTTCCACCCTGAATATTTTTCATGGGGACTTGACTTAGACACCATGTGATCAGACAGTGACTGTTCAATCCTGATATCAGATCCCAACCATAGAACCAACAAGTTCCCTGCATCAGCACCAGGGATCAAACTCCCTCAAGGGAGTTCCTAAAGCCACTCTGGTGGAAGGTTGATACATCAGATTGTGTCAGGTTGATATGACATTCTGACCACGAGAAAACAGCAACAATGTGATCTAAGAGCAAGTTGCCCTACCTCATCACCTAATGGTAAGATTACATCAGAAGACACTTTGTCCTTTGATCTGTATGAAAACCAAGATCAGTAATCACAGAAGACTGACTTTGACAACAATGACTGAGCAGACTTTTCTGGGACCAATATAAAAGACTCTAGCCTAGGCTTCAGCCTAGGATTTGTACAAAAACCAAGGTCTCTTATTCCAGGGGTCTGACTTTAACAACAGCAACTGAAAAGAACTTCTGGAATCGATAGAAAAGACTATCCTAGGCTTCGTCCTAGGATCTGTGCAAAAACCAAGATCACTAACTACAGAAGACTGACTACAACAACCGTGATGGAGCAGAACTTTTAGAATCACAAAGAAAGACACTATTCTAGACTTCGTTTTATGACCTGTACAAATACTATCAAGATCTCTTATTACAGAGGACTAATTTTGTCTACTATAACAAGCAAAATGTTTCCTGGCACCATAAAAAGACCCTGGGGCTCGATTATGAGCATGTCTGGAGCCTGTAGTTGTTCCCATGACAGTATGCTTCAAGAGTGGAGAAACCTTTTATCTCTTAGGCCAAGGAATCCCCTTTCTAATTTCCCCCAATATGTGCCTGGGCACATATTTTATTTACTTATTATTATTATTATTATTATTATTATGCCTAGGCATAAACTTCTATTTTCTTTCTTTCTTGTTGTAGTATTTTTATATTGTTTTTGTTTCTGTTATTTTTTGTCATTGCCGGCTTTGGTTTCTGTTTTTTCTTTTTCTTTTTTCAATTTCTTCCTTTAAATTTATATGTATAGTGGCTAGATGGACTCCCCCCAGCATTCTTTTTTCCCCAACAGAACCACAGAACGTGAAACATCTTGTTCTGCCTCATAAATTGAGGAGAAAAAAAGTGGATGTTACCAGGAGCAATCTGTTGCATGAACACTGAGTGAAAATAAAAATCAGGTTTAAAATACAAACCCAAAGTCAATGAAAACAGAATCAAAATACCTAATCCACAACAAGCTATACACAAAGGGGACCTGTTTCACTAGCAGTCCTGGGAACAGAGGTGAAAGTTTGGGATGCATGCTGGGAACAGGGGTGGAAAGAGGACAACAATGGTGATGGGAATGGCCCTAATTCACTGTCTCTATGTACCTTAAATATAACTGTGAAAGATTTGTAATTCACATTGCTCACAATAAAAATTATTTAAAAAAGTAATCATAGTATAATAAAATAGAAGTTGTGTTTAACAACATTGGAGCTAAATGTTAAAATCACTTTCTACTACTTTAACTACTTTGCATGAAATTCACTGTATCACAATGGCCTTGAGACTGTAACAGATTGTTCAGGTTTATTGTATAGATGTACGTATTATATCATTCCTCTAAATAATTTATATAAATATTTCACATATAAATTTATATTTTAAATATATATGCTTATCTATATCATCAAAGTCTTTATTTTCATAAAAATAAACACAATGTGACAAAATAACTAAACATTTTATTTGGGTATTTTAAAAACTATACTGAATAGGAGTGCAGAGAGTGGACAGCCTTGCCTAGTTTCTGACCTTAGTGGAAATGCTTTCAGTTTTTTGCCATCAAGTATAATATTGGCTGTGGGCTTTTTATAGATAGCTGTAACTATCTTGAGGAAGATTCCTTCCAGCCTATTTTGTTGAGTGTTTTCATCACGAATGGCTGTTGGATTTTGTCAAATGCCTTCTCTGAATCGTTTGATATAATTATGTGCTTTTTGTCTTTCTTGTTGTTGATATGGTGTATGATGTTGATTGATTTGCATATGTTGAACCATCCTTCTACCCCTGGGATGAAACCCATTTGGTCATGGTGTATAATCTTTTTGATGTAGTGCTGAATTCTGTTTGCTAAGATTTTGTTGAGGATTTTTGCATCTCTGTTCATTATTGAGAGTGGTCTGTATTTCTCTTTCTTGGCAGTGTCTTTATATTCTTTGGGAATAAATTAATTTTAGCCTCATAAAAGAAATTAAGAAGGATTCCTACCTTTTCTTTTTTATTTATTTTTATTTTTAAGAATTCCTATCTTTTCAATGTATTGGAAGAACCTATGGATCAGTGGTAATAATTCTTCTCAGAATGTTTGATAGAATTCCCCTGTAAAACCATATGGACCTGGACCTAGTTCTTGGGGAGTTTCTTAATTGCTGATTCAATTTCCTCAGATGTGATTGGCCTGTTTAGGCTTTCTACACCCTTCTTATCCAGTCTTGAAATATGATATTTTTCCAAAAATATGTCAGTTTCTTCTGGGTTCTTTATCCCGACTGAATATAGTTGTTCATAGTCCTCATGATGTCTTGGATTTTCTGGGGTTCTGCTGTAATCTCTCCCCTTTCATTTGTGATCATATTTATTTGGGTGTTTTCCCTCTTTTTTGGTGAGTCTTGTCAGTGCTTTGTCTATCTTGTTTATTCTTTCAAAAAACCAACTACTGGTCTCATGTATTTTTGTATTGTTTTTTTTTTTCTTAGTTTCTATGTTGTTTATTTATGCGCTGGTTTTATTATTTATCTGGTTTTTATTCTGGTTGTGTTTGGGTTTCTTTGCTGCTGTTTTTCTAGCTCATTAAGGTGTTCCTTTAAACTGTTCATTTTGTCATTTTCTTCTTTCCTGATATAGGCCTGTATTACTATAAGTTTCCTCCAAATTACTACTTCTGCTGTGCACCACAAATTTTGACAATTTGTCTCTTCATTATCGTTTGTCTCAAGGAATCTTCTTATTTCTTCCCTGAGTTCCTCTTTGATTCAGCTGTTGTTGAGCAGCATGTTGTTTAATCTCCAGGTGTTAGCTTTTCTCCATAGTTGCTTTTTATAGTAAATCTTAATTTCTGTTGCATAGTGATCTGATAGGGTGCTTCTAATAATCCTTATATTTGTGACTTTGTGCAAGTTAGATTTATATACTAAGGCATGTTCTATTCTGGAAAAAGTTCCATGTGCACCTGAGAAGAATATGTATTCTGCATTCTGTGGGTGGATGGCCCTATATAATTCCATTAGCCCTAGTTTTTCTAATTTCTCAATTACTTCTCTTATTTCTTTATTAGTTTTCTCTCTGGTGGATATGTCCAGCGGTGATAGTGGAGTACTGAAATCTCCTGCTACTATCACATTTCCTCCAAGATTTGTAAGCAAATGCCTTACATATTTTTCTGGCTCTGCATTTGGTGCATTAATATTGACCAGAGTTAGTACTTCTTGGTCTAGTGTTCAGTAAGTAGTGACCCTCTTTGTCTCTGATCACTTTCATGACGTTGAATGAAATTTTGTCTGATATATAAATGACTGTCCCTGCTTTTTATTTTCTATTGGCTTGAATAACTGAATTCCATCCTTTTATTCTAAGCCTGTGTCTATCCTGTACTTGTAGGTATATTTCTTGCAGACAGCAAAAATCCAGTTTTGGAAGTTTCTTGTATTCATTTGTTTAAATATGCCATTCCACAGTCTTCTTGTTTGAATTGTTTCAAATGGGAGATCTGGTTTGATTCTTATGTTCCTTCCTTTGTACTTGAGGGTTTATTCTCCTGTATTGTTATAAGGAGTTTATCTTTCTCTCTTTATTTTGCCATTTGGATTACTATATACCTTGGCGTTAGTTTTTTAGGGTCTATTTTATTAGGGACTATTTTCACCTCCTGGATTTGTACCGGAGCCTCATTCCAGAGGGTGGAAAAGTTTTCTGCTATTATTTTTCTTAAGCTTAGACTTTCTTCAACTGACCTTCTCTACTTTGTAATCAACTATGATTTCTTACTCTAATGGTCCTGGTAAATAGCTACCTTAGCATCATATCACCAGTGGGTTTACATTCTTGAATTTAGTTTCTTTTCATTTTTTTTCCTTTATAATCATGACCCTATATTTTCTTTTTAATATTTTTATTGTGACCAATAGTGAATAACAAATCTTTCACAGTAAGATTTGAGGTACATAGTGACAATAAATCAGGGCCATTCCCACCACTTGTGTTGTCCTACCTCCATTTATTTTCCCAGCTGTGTCCCATATCTCCCTCTTTTGACCCCAGGAGTGCTAATGTAATTGTTTCCCTCTATGTATAGCTTGTTGTAGGTAGGGTTATCAATTCTGTTGTTGTTGACTTTGGATTTGGTGTTAAGTCTGATTACAAAAAATAATCAGACTTGAATTTAGTTTCTAAAGGTGTAATTTATGCTCTGCTTCTCAAATACTCTTACAGATGCTGTATTGCATTGTCTTCCTGCCTGAAATTTTTTTTTCCTCTTGATTGTCCTAAGTAGAGATGAAAAGTGGAGGATGATGGATAGAGATAAAGTTAGGCAAGTAGAAACATTGTAGATAGACAGATGTAGGAGCTTGTGTATACTGGGGTAAGATCTTGCCTTCCATTGATAAAGCAAGATTCTGAAGGTAAAACTTGCACTAGAGTGGATCTACTTCTGCACCCTCACACATGCCTAATTCCCTCAAATAAATTACTGTGCTGCCAGAAACAAGTACTTCTGACCATCTCCAGGTTTATGTCAGAACATTCTATATCCTGTGTATGCTAGATAACTGTTTCTTTGTACTGTGAGATTCTGAACAATGAAAACCTTGGGCAAGACTCAGTGAGGGCTGCCTGGCCCCTTGTCAAGTGCAGATACTATACCCTTTCTTTTTGCAAACTTTCTATGTCTAAAAGAAACCTTTCATTCATCCATTTGGATGAACTGCTGATCAGCTATCTAGTGGCTAGCTAGAAGAAAGAAGAAAAGGAGGTTTAAAACTTTGGAATCATTATTTTTCATATTATTTGACCCTCACACTATTAGTTGTCTACTAATATAAAACTACTTTCCCAGTGTCTTTTTATAATACTCTCTCTTTTCCTCTTCCATTTGTTCTATTACTGGGCATTTTTCTATCCTAGACTATTACACAAAGTCTTGATTGGCTACAAATACAGTTTATTTTAAGTACCTTTTCAATAGTTCAAATGATTTTATAAATATGTTCAAGAATTTGAAGTAAAGGATCAGTTGAAGATGTGGCTAAGTTGTTTCAATGTGTGAGATCGTGGGCTAAAACCTTTGCACTGCTAGAGAAAAAAAATGACATTTAAAATATTTTAGTTCCAGAAAGTGTTGGATAGTCCTAGAAGATAGGACTCTTGCATTGCGTGCAGTTGACCAAGGTTTAATACAGGACATCATATATAATTTCTTGAGTCCTGTCAGGAGTGATCTCTGAACATGGATGTCCTTTGATATCTGGTTTGGGGTCCCAAACCAGAAACAAATTAATGTTGATAATAGAGCCAGTGTTATTTTTATAAGTGTTATGTTACTTTAAATGAAATGGGGGGGGGTGGAGAGAGCATGGAAGTAGGGCGTTTGCCTTGCATGCAGAAGGACAGTGGTTCAAATGCCGGCATCCTATATGGACCTCTGAGCCTGCCAGGAATGATTTCTGAGCATAGAGCCAACAGTAACCAGTAACCCCTGAGCATTGCTGGGTGTGATCCCGCCAAAAAAAACCCAAAATAGAAAATGGGTACATAAAGACAAAGAAAGTATATGATATTAAAAAGTACTCAAATTATAAAAGTATATATAAATAAAATTACATCATTTAAAATTGAAAAATGCATGAAGTGGGATTATAGCAAGGAAAACATTTGAAGAAAAGACCAAGTTAGATGAAATCCTACTGGTAAAATGTAAACATTCTCAAGAAAGTATAGAGAAGGGAACAGAGTGAATAAAATGAATATCACCTTAATAAACTGTATGCTAGATATTACATGTCATAGAATACAAGGTTAAGGAGATTGAGATTGAAAATGCCCTTAAGAATATCTGAGTGGTGGATTGGACTAGATTCTATTAAAGCCACATATTCAACTGTTGGATTTGTTAGGTTGGTATGAACAACTCTCTTTTTATAGCATCCCAAGATATTCTCATAAGTGTATCTAATTATAAAAACTATCACCCTTCATACAAAATTAAAAAAATCAGGAGAGGGACACAGAGAGAATGCCATCCTCTTAAGTGGGATTTTAAGAAATATAGTAAAGGGCCAACAGAGAACCTAAGGCAATCGTACTGGACAGTTGGCCTACAGAACAAAGGTTACCTGTGGGAAGGAGGGGGCATGGGATGGACCCTTGGAGCTGGAAGGAAGTGAGTCCTTGAGACTGGTAGTAGAGTGATGGATACTTGGAACAATCATTAACAGCACTGTGAAATATGGTGTTTCACATTTAAAAAATTTTAATACAAAACAAAACAAATTTTGGAGACTGTGAAGAAAATAAAAGACATTTAAAGAACGTATTTTCAATTTTAATTAATGATATTTTAACAAGCAATATCTGCACTGAAAATCAATAGGGATTTATTAAACAATAAAGTAATCGTCTTATTAATATAAGGGAATAAATAAACTGGTAAAGGTTGCTAAAAATTGTAATATGATAAAAATTATCTACATCTTGAAAAGGGTTTTTAATACTGTATATATTTGCCAAAATTAATTGAACCATACACAGTTAATAGAACATTTATTCATATTTAAATTATAGTTATGAGATACCTTAAAACTCATTTGATATTTTATATTTTATTACTTAATTTGAAGACTTACAGTAACTCTGAGAAGATAACTTATTATTTTCAATTAACAAGTGTCATAAAAATAAGTCTCATCAGATATAGAGTTGGAATCCAGGATAAAGTTCTTGTTGAACATGAGCTGTTAATCACCACTCTATTTTGTTTTACTTTTATCTTCTATGACACCAAGTTAATTATAATTAGAGAGTGTATATTATGTAAAATTGATTTTAAAAAACATAATTGATTGTGTACTAGAATAATGAAATAAGTTTTAATTCAAAGCCAAGTGAACACTATTAGTATGAATGAATGAAACTATAGTTAGGTATAAATGCTTTTAATTAGTGAGAAGTATTTTATTTTAATTCTTTTGGTTTGGAGCACATCCCCCAGCAGTGCGCTGAGACTACTTTTTACTTTTTGGTTTATGGACACACTTGGACATGTTATAAGGTTACAACTTGCTTTGTGCTCAAAGATCATTGTTAGGAGAGCTTTGGGGATGATTTGGGATACTTGGGGAATGATACCAGGTAGCTGCATGCAAGGCAAATGCCCTACCCACTGTTCATTCTTTAAGAATTTTATTTACCAAAAAAAATCTTGGTGTTCTGTTTGTGACTTGATCTTGAATAAATACATAAATTATTAGTTTACTAGGGGTGTCATAGAAATAGTACAGTGACTTGTACTCAGCTAATCCAGGTTTGATCCCTGGCATCTCTACGGTCTCCTGAGTCTGAGTTACCTGACTACAGAGGCAGGAGTAAGCTCTGAGCACTTCCAGGTGTGACTCCAAGTCCCTCCTTCAAAACAAAGAATTTATTAGAAAGGAAAGAAAATATAAGATAACATATTGTTCACACTATTTTTCTGAAGAACAAAATAACCTATAAAGCCAATAAAGAAAATATTTGTGAAAATTAAGAAAGGTAAATATATGATCTGAGCGATATCACAGCATTAGGGCATTTGCTTTGCACACTGCCAACCGAGAACAGACCCAGGTTTAATTCCTGGTATTCCATATGGTCCTCTGAGCCTGATAGGTGTGATTTCTGAGTGTAGAGCCAGGAGTAAACACTGAGTGCCACCAAGTGTGACCCCAAAACAAAACAAAACAAAACAAAAAAAGAAAGGTAAATATTCATAAAACCTTGAGAAGAATTGAGAAAATAAGCAGAAACGGAATTCGAATCTGACTCCAAATAAAATGTAGTTTTAGATGCCTGTGAGTTTAGCTATGTACAGCAAGTACTACAGAAAAATTGTTTCACTTAGTGTTCAATACACAAAAAAATAAAGCAATGAGTTTTATTTTAACTCTGAAATTCTGGGTTCAACAATGCTTCATAGACTTGATTGTATACATGGAAGAAATACCAGTATATTACTTTGGGATGTACAATAAATATGTTTGAATAAGAAAACCTAGATTTTACTAAATACAGATTTTCATAAAATATAAAAATATTGACATTTTCACTTCTCTTACAAGACACTTGAAGTAACTACATGTATTACACTACCTCTTTACCTTCTTCTCCCCCAATGTAGTCTCTTGCATCACTTTGCTCCTTTAATTACTTTTTTACCTCATTTTTAAAAATCTTTATTCTTTTTATATGTATATGTGAGCACATATATTTTCATTTCTATTTTTATCTTTTTTGGGTGTGTGACCTATTTTTGTTTTCTTCTCTTTCCACCCTCAAATGCACTGGCAATATAATATAGCACCATTTCTCCCTGCAAAGGCACACTAAACAGGGGGAAGTCATAAGTATAAAAACGAGCTCTTATCTACTAGGGATAAGAACTCATACTTGTTTATAATACAGGGGCATATCCCACCCTGAAAATATGTCACGTGGACACAACTTAGACCCCAGGTGATTAGACACCAACCGTCCAGCCCTGAACTCTGGATCACAGACATAGAAATGACACAGTTCTTCACAACATCCACAAGAAACAAATCCCATTCGGGACATCCTTAATACTGCTCGGACACCAACAAGTGCCAGCTCTAATATGTTATCTTGACAATGAGGAAACTGGGAACAACTTGACCTAAGAGCAGGTTATCGTACCACACCAGCTAACGATAAGAAAAAATCAGAAGACTTGTCACCCTTTGGTCTGTCCAAATGCCAAGATCGCGATTTACAGATGACTGGCTGATAGAACCATGACCTGACTGTATGTATCCTGGGACCAATAAAAAAGGCCTAGTCTAGGGATTGAGCTATGACCTGCACAACAACCATGACCTCTAATTCCAGAGGTCTGTCTGAGACAATTGTAACGGAATAGGTCTTCTGGAAACATAACGAAAGACGCTATCCCAGGCCCAACCCTAGGATCAGCACAAAGACCAAGACCACCAACCACAGAAGAAGTATTAAAATGACACTGAGGGAACAGAACTTCTAGAACTACAAAGAAAGACTTCATCATAAGTTCCAATCCCTGACCTGTGCAGACACCGAGATCTCTAGATACAAAGGTCTGATTTTATCACCCAGGACAGAACAGAAGTCTTCCATATACCACAAAAGCACCAAGAGGAGAGTAAATGAACCTGGCAGGAGTCTATAGTTAATCCCATGACAATATACTTCAAGGGCGGAGAAACCCTGTATGTCTTAGGCCAAGGGAATTCCTTTGCGAATGACCCCATTATTTATTGTGCCTGTGCAGGAGGAAAGAAAAAAGAAAAAAAAGGCAAAAAAGCAGAAAACAATTTTCTTTTTTAGTTATTTATATAGTTTTTGTCGATTACTTTGTTTTGGTGTGGTTATTGAAGTTGTTGTCTCCATTTATATTTATTTTTTATTTTTTATTCTTTTCTTTTCTTCCTTTATGTGCTCTGCCATGTTTTTATCTCAAGACCATGGCCTTTATGTGGTGCTTATCTTTATTGTTGGAGTGCTACTGGATATTTTACTTGACACTTCTTTTTGAACTGTTGTGGTGTTTCACCCTCCTTTTCCCCTTCGTCTCTCAAACCTAGGATGAGAGTCTCCAGAAGGACTCTGCCCATTTTTGGTGTATTTGATTTTTTACCCACAGTTTAGTACCTTTCTCTTCTTCAAACAAAACCACATAACTTGAACTTCACTATGATTGAAATATATATTAAAAAATCTAGCTAAGGAAACCATTGGATAAAAAGAATGGATTATGGTATTAAATCGTCCAGTATGTTCATATTTATCTGAAACAGTAATGAATGTGTGAAATACAATATTCAATAATTTAATAATCCTACTTTTGAGATCTTGCCTTAGAAACATTTCATATTTACTTTTAATCAACACTAATTTTATTCTTTCTAATAGGTGACATTATGACAATTTAGTAGAAATTCAAAATTAAATCCAAAGATATAAATGTAGAATACTAAGTTCTTGTCAAAAATGATATAAAATTCACATATTTTAATATATTATAACCTAATATAATTAAACAGTATATATGATCACAGAAACTTACAATTAAGTTTTTGAGGGTTGGAATGATAACACAGTGGTAGGCCGTTTGTCTTGCATGTGCCCAATCTTGGATGCACCTGGATTTGATTACCAGCATCCCATATGGACCCCTGAGCCTGCCAGGAGTGATTTATGAGCAGAGAGCCATGAGTAACCTCTGAGCATTGCCAGGTATGCCCCACCTCCTCAAAAAAAAAAGATTTTTTGAGAAACAAAAAATGTTAGTGATGCACAGAGTGAAGTAAGTATATATCTTTATTTTCAAAAAAAAAATAAAAAGAAAGAACAAGTAGTTGAAATTAAAGGTGAGGACAATCAATGTAAAATCTCAATCTACTCAGTATATTTATTTTTAGTGAGTAATAATAAACAACTATGCAAGGAAAATGGTAATTGATAACAATCATTCTTTTGGAGGTGTGGTCAGTTGAGGAACAATAGAAACACTGCAAGAGTCTTTTTTGGGCTATTGCTTGAGGGCCAAGTGGTACAGGGAATTGAATCCAGTAGGATTCACTTTTCCCAAGTATGTATTCAATTACTTGAGTAATATGTCTGTCCTACCAGTGGTATATTTTAATTTTAAGTAGAGTGAGCTGGAATGATAGTATAGTGGATAGGATGCTTGCCTTGCCAACTTGAGTTCAATTTCTGGCTTCCCATATGATCCTCTGAGCACTGCCAGTAGTAATTCCTGAGCATTTTTATGTGTGGCTCAACCGTCCCACAAAAAATATTTAGGATGAATAATTTTCATAAACCTTACAAGATAAAAATAAAATGTTATTTTATGGGGCTGGAGCAGTGGATGTGTATTAGACTATACTTTATTAAAATTTTTTAAAAAATAGTAACTACTCAATCCAGAAGAGAATGAACACTTATATTGACAAGTCAAAAAGTCAAAGAACTTGGTTTCAATTTTCAGGAATTTATCAAAACACAGTTTTATAAAATAAGCCTAATTTAAAATACAACAATATTATGTCAAACTATACAGTAGAATAATTATTCTCTAGGAAAGGTCATCTAATGTTACATTTTTAAGTGACAGTGAATCAATAGTGTAGTGTCTACAACTATTGCTGCATTTTTAAAACGTTTATTTGAGAAGCAATATACTGATGGTAGAGAGAAAATATGAAAGTGTAAATTATGTGAGGAACATTTAAAAATTCAAGAGAATAAATATGTAATGAACTTATATATGAATATTCATCATAACTTTGCTTTCAGAATGTTATCCCTACTACAAAGAGAAAGAAGAAAGAATTTAGATAATGGAACAGTTTTTTTTATAATTTAAGGCTCTTTACTATAAATACCTTGTCAAAATTTAAGAAGTCCATTTTACATCGAATTCATGGTGTTCAGGGTATTAATTTATCTTCCAGTATATTAGTATTTGAACATTGCATACTTATGACGCTATTATGAATAACTTTGTAAATCATGGTCCCTTGATTTAAAACGTATATTCTGTTTTAAAGTAATTTACAAATTATAAAGTAAGTAAAATGGGATAAATAGAACGGGCAGATAACAGACTACTAAGATTTTTCTCTGTTGTTTCAGTCATTTATTGACTTACATTACATATTATAGATGTGTTTTTACAACTGAGATAGCAGATGATTAATATAACATTGTCATGAATGAATAATTATCATGAAAATGAACTAAGAAAACCAACAAATAATTGGGTTCGTATCAACATTGAGCACCATACCAACAGATGCTTCAGTTGCTAAAAAAATTTCATGTTGAAGAATATGAAGTCCTTCACAGAAAGAAAAAGTGATGCACAAGTGACATAATAGCTACAGTAAGTGCCACCAGTGTAAGGTAGAGGCTACAAACTTAGTTGCAATCATGAGTAAAATCTGTGAAAGCATAATAAGGATTGTTATGTTATGTTCTAATGGGTTAATTAGTAATGAAAGAAATTGAATATTTGGAGAAATAAATTTTATTTGAAGAGTGAAAAAAACCCTAATCTTTAAAATGAACTTAAATACTTTGGTTATCCATGAAATGACTCACTCTGGATTAAAATTAAGTGTTAAACTGAACTAAGCAGACTTATTATGAGACAATACAGAGGGTGCCTTAAAATGAAGCATGTAAGAGAGATAGCACTTGCTTTGCAATGGCCAACCCAAGTTGAATCTCCAAGAGTGAATATGATCCATCAAACATTATGAGGAGTAAGCCTTGGCCACTGTAGGAAATGGTTCAAAATAACAAACTATATATATAGTTAGGGTAAAAAAGGTTACACTTACATATTTCTCTTTTGGCGACATCACCATTTTTAATCATTATGCCACTATGGACAAATAACTTTATTTTGGGAAACTCAAAATCATCATCTTTAAAAAGATATTCTATTTGTCCTTTTCAGAATAAATTTTTAATAATTTTTATTTTGACCAAAGTAGATAGCGAATCAGGGAAATTCCCACCACCAAAGTTGTTCTCCCTTGACCCCCGTTCCCAGCATGCCTCCGATATCCCTCTCCCTTCCCCCTTGGGTTGCTAGTATAAGTGGTCCCCTCTGTGTCGGGTAGGGTATCGATTCTGTTATCATTGGCTTAGGGATTGGTGTTTAAGTCGATCATTTTTATTACTACTTAGTGATCATACAACTGTTTGGTCTTGATACCCTCCATTATTTCTCCCTCAATTTGAGAGGTGGAACAAGATGGTTCAAGTTATGTGATTCTGTTTGAAGAAAAAAGAGGAAAAAAAAAGGGGTAAAATCAAACAGGCAAAAAATGGGTGGAGTCCTTCTAGAGTCTATAAATATTAATCTGAGAGAAGAAAGGGAAAAAGGAAGAGAAACAACAAAATACATAAAGAAAAATCAAACAAAATATCCAGAAAGCACCACAGGAATAAAGACAACCATCATACAATAACCGTGGTCCTGAAATAAAACCAAAACAAAGCACACAAAATGAAAACCACAACAGCAACAATAACAAACCCCTGCAAAAATTATTTTGTGCTGCTTCTTCTTTTTTCCTTTCCGCATAGGCACAGTAAATATTGGAGAAATTAGATAGGGAATTCCCTTGGCCTAAGAGATACAGGGTTTCTCCACCCTTGAAGTATACTGTCATGGGAATAAATACAGTCTCCATACATGTTCATTTACTCTCGCCTAGGTCCTTTTGTGGTGTATGGAAAACTTCTGTTCCATCATGGATAATAAAATCAGACTTCTGTATCTAGATATCTTGGTATCTGCACAGGTCAAAGAATGGAGCCTATGATGAAGTCTTTCCTTACGGTTTTAGAAGTTCTGTTCCATCACTGTTGTTTTAATCATTCTTCTGTAGTTGGTGGTCTTGGTGTTTGCACTGATCCTAGTATGAAGCCTAGGATAGAATCTTTCATTATGTTTCCAGAAGGTCTGATCAGTTGCAGTTGTCTCAGTCAGACCTCTGGAATTAGGGATCTTGGCTGTTGTGCAGGTTGTAGGCCAAATCCTAGGCTAGGGCTTTTTTATTGGTCCCAGGATAAGTTATGTTCAGTCATGATTGTCACAGTCAGTCTTCTGTAGATAATGATCTTGGCTTTTGCACAGATCAAAGGATGATAAGTCTTCTGATTTCATCCTATCATTAGATGGTGATGTAAGACAACCTGTTCTTAGATCAAGTTATTGCCATTTCATCATTGTCAGGATATCATGTCAAAACTGGCACATGTTTGGTGTCAGAGCAGTATTTATAATGTCCCAGAGGAAGTTTGGTTCCTGGAGCTTTTGTGGAGAACTATGTCGGTTCTATGTTTGGGTTCTAGGGTTCTGGGTTGGACGGTCACTGTCTAATCACCTGGAGTCTTAGTTGGGTCCACATGACATATGTTTAAGGTGGGAGGTGCTCCTGTATTGTAAAAAGTATGAGTTCTTATCCCTAGTAAATAAGAGCTTGTTTCAATATACAATTTCCCCCTTTTTAGTACGCCTTTGCAGGAAGAAATGGTGCTATACTATATTGCTGGTGCATTTGGGGATAGGAGTGTCAGGCTCTATCCTCTCTGTGCCCTGGTTTTGACTTGAGCTATTATCCCAAGCAAGACTTTTTATTGTAGTTTTTTGTACCAAGGAGAACAAAAAAATGACGTTAAGGAGGTGAAGAAAACAGAAACAAGACAAAATATATATTCTCACATATATATAAAAATATTTTTTAAAATGAGTTAAAAAGTAATTAAGGGAACAAAGCGATGCAAAAGACTACCTTAAATTTGGAGATAAACAGGTTAAGATGTAGAATTATATAGGCCTTAAATTTATAAAGGAAATATAGGCTTCCCCATCGTCTTTTGAGATTTTCTTGTGGGGTGTGGGATCCAGGGCACATTTTCATTGCACACCTTGTCTTTAAAATAAATTTTTTAATTGTTAAATTTTATGGGTAGATAAACTGACTACAGTTTTTTGTTGGTTGGGACTATCAGATGCACTCATGACTTACTTCTGGCTCGAAATTCAAGAATTACTCCTGGGAGGATTGAGGGTAACCATATGAAGTGCTGAGTTCAAACCCAGGTCAGTCATGTGTAAAGCAAGCAAGGAACCTACTTGCTATACTATTGCCACCACCTCCAGATTTGTAAATATGTTCTCTGAGTATGTGTGGAACATCTATGTTAGAAGAAACAATAATTTAGCTTCATATTCTGAAGCAATTCTGTGTGTGTATATGTGTGTGAAGTGAGAGAGAGAGGAGAAAAAGAATGTCTGTCATAGTGAGTTGTGGGAGGGACATTGGAAATGTGCACTGGTGAACGGATGAATGTTGTATAGTGTTGATTATTAGCACTGTATGACTGAAATTCAATTATAAATAACTTTTACTATGTGCCTCACAACGATTTGATTAAATATTTTTCTTTTTATAAAAGGAGGGCTTCCTGTTCTGGACGTGTGGCAGACAAAGAAGATCCCAGCAAACATAAGCTCTC
Source organism: Suncus etruscus (assembly GCF_024139225.1). Classification (NCBI taxonomy): domain Eukaryota; kingdom Metazoa; phylum Chordata; class Mammalia; order Eulipotyphla; family Soricidae; genus Suncus; species Suncus etruscus. Next base: position 22,453,166 of record NC_064868.1, on the reverse strand, counting down.
CAGGGCCCATCACAAATGTAGGCTTGTCTCAGCACACAAAGACTAGGGGCTGATTCCTACCTGTGTTTGGGCACAAATAAGACACTATAAAGAGCTGCACTGGTGCTCCCTTCCTAGCTTTATGGTTTCTGGTCTGCGGCAGCCAAAGAAGACTCCAGCAAACATAAGCTTTCCAGGGCCCATTACAAAGGTAGGCTTATCTCCACCCACAAAGATTGGGAGCTGATTCATGCCTGTGTTTGGGCATTGAGAGGGCACTATAAAGAGCCGCACTTGCACTCCCTGCCTGGCTTCCTGGTTTTACGCATGTGGCAGCCAATGAAGTCCTGGACAAACATAAGATGTCTAGGCCCATCTCAAAGGTACACATGTCTCTCTGCCCTCAAGGACAAGGGGCTGATTACTGCATGTGATTTTGCATAAATGTAAGACTATACAGAGTGGGACCTGCTTTCCCTCCTGGCTTCCTGATTTCAGGTGAGCAGCATTGAAAGAAGCCCCAAGCAAACCTAAGCTATCCATGGTTTATCAAATAGATAGACTTGTATTCTCCCACAAGGACTAGGGGCTAACTTTTGCCTTTGATTGTGCACAAAGGGGACACTATAAAAATAGGCACCTGCACTCCTTGCCTGGCTACAGGTTTCTGCATTGTGGCTGCCAAAGAAGCCCCCAGCAAACCTCAGCTCTCTAGAACCAGTCACAAATGTAAGCTTGTTTCAGCTTACATTTGTTTGACCCTAGCAAACATAAGATTTCCAGGGCCTATCACAAAGGTAGCCTTGTCTCCACCCACAAGCACAGGGAGCTGATTCCTGCCTGTGTTTGGGAACAATGTGTACATTATAAAGGATCGCAACTGTACTCCCTGCCTGGTTTCCTGGTTTCTGGCCAGGGGCAACCAAAATTCCCAGCAAACATAAGTTCTCTAGGGTTCATTGAAATGTAGGCTTGCCTTCACTCACAGTGACTAGGGTCTGATGCCTGACTGTGTTTGGGCACAAAGTGCACATGATAAAGGGCTGCACCTGTACTCCCAGCCTGTTTTCTGGCATGCAGCAGCAAAAGAAGTACCGAGCAAACATAAGATCTTCGGGGTCCATCACAAATGTAGGCTGTTGTCTGCTCACAAAGACTGGGGCTGATTCCTGCTTGTATTGGGGCACAAAAGGGAAACTATAAAGAGTAGTATATGCATTACCTTCCTGGCTTCCTGGTTTCTGGCATGTGGCAGCCAAAGATGGCCACAGCAATCAAAGCTCTCCAGGGCCCATCACAGAGGCAGTATTGTCTCTGCCCACAAGGATTGGGGGCTGATTCCTCCCTATATATGGGCACAAAGGACACATGATAAAGGGCTGAATCTGCACTTTTAGCCTGGCTTCCTGTATTCTGGCAGGTGAAGCTAAAGAAGTCCTCAGCAAACCTAAGCTCTCTAGGGCCCATCAAAAAGATAGGCTTGTACCGACCCAAATGACTTGGTTCTGATTTCTGCTTGAGTTTCGGCACTAAGGGGACACTATAAAGAGCAGCAGATGTGCTACCAGCTGGTTTCATGGTTTCCAGCATGTTGCAGCCAATGAAGTCCCCAGTAAATATAAGCTCTCTGGGGACCATCACAAATAGGCTTTTCTCCACCCAAAAGGACTGGGAGCTCATTCTTGACAGTCTTTGAGCAAAAGGGGGAAAATATAAAGAGCAGCACCCGTGATCCGTGCCTGAATTCCTGGTTTTCTGCGTGCAGCAGCCAAAGAAGTCCCTAGCAAATATAAGCTCTCCAGGCCACATTATGAAGGTAGGCTTATTTACACTCACAAGTACTGGGGGCTAATTCCTGCCAGTGTTTGGGCACAAAGGAGACATAGAAAGAGCTGTACTTGTGCTCCTTGCCTGCCTACCATCTTGGTTTCAAGTGTGTGGCAGCCAAAGAAATTCCTAGCAAATATAATATGCTCTACAGGGCCCATCACAAATGTAGGCTTATCTCTGCTCACAAGAATAGGGAGATAATTCTTGCCTGTATTTGGGCAAAAGGGGGACACTCTAAAGACTGGCACTTGTGCTCTCCACCTGATTTTTTGGTTTCCAGCATGCATCAACCAATATAGCCCTCAGCAAACTTAAGCTCTTTCCGGCCCATCCCAAAGGTAAGCTTGTCTCTAACCACAAAGATTGGGTGATGATTGCTGCCTATTTTGGTGCACAAAGGGGACATTATGAATAGCGGCACCTGTGCACCCTTCCTGGTTTCTTGGTTTCTGGCCTGTAGCAGCCAAAAAGACTGAAGCAAACATAAACTCTCCAGGGCCCATCACACAGGTAGGCTTGTCTCTGCCAACAAGGCCTGGGAGATGAATCTTTTCTGTGCTTGAGCACAATGGTGACACTATAAAACATAACACCTGAGTTCTCTGCCTAGTTTCTAGGTTACCAGTGTGCAGAAGCCAACAAGGACTGGGGGCTGTTTCCTGCCCGGTTTGGGACACAAAGGTGACACTGTAAAGAACAGCAACTGTGATTGCTGCCTGGTTTTCTGGTTTCTAGATTGTGGCAGCGAAGGAGACCCCAGTAAGCATAAGCTCTCAATGGCCCATCAAAAATGTAGGCTTGGCTCCACCAGAAGAAGTGGGGTCTGATTCTTGCCTGTGCTTGAGCACAAAGGGAACACTATAAAGGGTTCTGATTGTATTTGCTGCCTGGCTTTCTGGTTTCTGGACAGTGGTAACCAAAGAACTTACAGTAAATATAAGCTCTCCAGGACCCCTCAAAAAAGTAGGCTTGTCTTCACCCACAAAGACTGAGGCTGATTCCTGCCTGTGTGTGGGCACAAAGTGGACATGATAATGAGCAGCACCAGCACTTCCTGTCTGGCTACCTGGTTTCCAGCGTGCACCAGCCAATGAACACCCCAAGAAACATAATTTATCCAAGGCCCTTTACAAAGATAGGCTTTTCTAAGCCCTATAGACTGGGGGCTGTATGCTGCCTGTATTTGGGCATAAGGGTATAATATAAAATATAAATATTATATATATTATTTATATTTTATATTATATATTATAGTATTATTTATATATTATATAATATATATTTATATAATATAAAAAGTGGCACCTGCACCCCCTGATTAGCTACATGGTTTCTGGCATGCAGTACCAAAGAATACCCCTAGAAACATAATCTTTCCAGGATCCGTCACAAAATTAGGGTTGTCAGCCCACAATATCTGGGGACTGATTCCTGCATCTGTTTGAGCACAAAGAAGACACTAGAAAGAGTGACACCTGTGCTCTTTGCCTGGCTTCCTGGTTTCCAACACATGCTAGTACTGAAGTACTGAGCAAACAAATGGTCTCTAGGGCCCATCAAAAAGGGTAGGACTGATTCTGTCCACAAGAATTAAAGGCTCATTTCTGCCTATTTGGAGCATAAAGGGCTGCAACTGCATTCTCTGCCTGGCTTCCTTGTTTGCAGTATTTGGCAACCGAAAAAGACCCCAGCAAACATAAACTCTCCAGAGTCCATCTAAAAGGTAGGATTTTCTCTGATCACACGGAATGGGGGATGATTTCTGTCTGTGTTTGAGCACAAAGGAGATACTATAAAGAGCTGCAGATATAAAGTGGCCAACAGTTTTCTGGCATGTGGCAGCCAAACAAGTCCCCAAGAATCATAAGCTCTACAAGGCCCATCACAAATATAGGCTTATCTTGGCCCACAAGAACTGGGGGCTGATTCCTGCCTGTGTTTGAGCACAAAGTAGACACTATAAAGACAAGCACCTGTACTCTCAGTCAGGCTTCCTGTTGTCCAGCTTGCGGCAGCCAAAGATGTTCCAAGGAAATCTAAGCTCTCCAGGGCCTTTCACAAAGGTAGGCTTGCTTAAGCCACAAAGTTTTGGGGGCTGATTCCTCCTTGAGATTGGGCAAAGGGGACACTATAAAAAGTGGCACATGTGCTCCCTGTGTAGCTCTCTAGGTTTTTGGCTTCAGCAGCCAAAGAAGATCCCAGCAACCACACACTCTCCAGGGCCAACCACAAAGTTGGGCTTGACTCCACCCACAAGTACGTTGTGCATATTTCTGCTGTGTTTGGGCACAAAAGGGACACTATAAATGGTGGCACCTGCACTCCTTGCCTGGCTTACTGATTTTTGACCAGAAGCAACCTAAGAAGGCCCCAGAAAACATAAGCTTTCCAGGGTCCATCACAATGGTAGGCTTCTCTCTGATCACAATGACTGGGTGCTAATTCTTGCCTGGGTTTGGCACAAAGGAGACATGATTAAGAGTGGCACCTGTGCTCCCTGCATGGTTTCCTTGTTTCTGGAGTGTAGCATCCAAAGAAGTTCCCAAGAAACATAATCTCTATAGGTCACATCATAAAGCTAGTCTTTTTCTTCATCCACAAGGACTGAGGCTGATTTCTGCCTGCTTTTGAGCAAAAAGGGGTCACTATAAAGTGCACCACCTGCACTTCCTGCCAGCTTCCTGTTTTCTGGTGTATGGCAACCAACAAAGATCCAAGCAAGCATAAGCTCTTCAGGTCCCATCAAAAATGTAGGCTTGTCTCAGCCCACAAGGGCTATGGACTTATTCTTGCCTCTGTTTTGGTATAAAGGTGACATTATATAGAGTGCCAGCGCATTCAGAAATTTCTGATTTCTGGCATGCAGCAGCCAAAAATGTCTCCAGAAAACATCAGCTCTCTAGAGCCTATCACAAAGGTAGGTTTATCTCCTTCCTCAAGGACTGGGGCTGGTTCCTGCCTGGGTTTGGGCAAAAATGGGACACTATAATGTGCTGCACCTGCATCCTTTCCTGGCTTTCTGTTTTCTATTATGCCGCAATGAAAGAAGTCCTCAGCAAACCTAAGCTCTCCAAAGCCCATCACAAACCTAAGCTTGTCTCCTCCAACAAGTACTGGAAGCAGATTCTTGGCTGTATTTGAACACAAACAGGACAAAACAAAGAGCAGCAACTTTGCTCCCTGCCCAGCTTCCTGGTTTCTGATGTGCAGCATCGAAAGAAGACCATAGAAAACATCAGCTCTCCAGGGCCAATTACAAAAGTAGCATTGTCTTCAATCATCAAGGGGATGATTCCTGCCAGTTTGGGAACAAAGGTGACACTATAGATAACGGCAGCTGCAATCACTTCCTGGTTTACTGGTTTCCAGTGTGTGGCATCCTAAAAAGTTCCCAGCAGACCTTCGGTTTCCAGGACCCATCACAAAGGTAGACTTGCTTTGCCCAATAGGACTGGGGGTTGATTCCTGCCTGGGTTTGGACACAAAGTGGACACTACAAAGGGCTGCACCTGAGCTTCCTGCCTGGTTGTTTTTCCAATGTGCTTTAGCTAAAGAAGTCCTCAGAAAACTCAGCTCCACAGGGCCCATCACAAATATAAGCTTGTCTCCAACCATGTGGACTGGGATGATTGCTGCCTGTGTTTGTGCAAAAAGGGGACACTATAAAGAACAGCACCTGCACTCCCTGTCTGATTTTCTGGTTCCTGGCGTGTGGCAACAAAAGAAGAATCAAGCAAACTTAAGCTCTCAAGGGCCCATCCAAATGGTAGGCTTGAATCCATCCACAAGTAATGGGGGCTGATTTCTCCCTGTGTTTAGCACAAAGAGGACACTATAAAGAGCAGGACCTTCACTCCCTGTCTGGCTTCCTGGTTTCTGGCATGCAGCAGCTAAAGAAGTCCTCAAGCAATATTATCTCTACAGAATCCATCAAAAAGATAGGCTTGACTCAGCCCACAAGCACTGGGATCTAATTCCTACCTGTTTTTGCACACAAAGGGGACACTATAAATGGTTATTCCTGTATCCCTGCCTGTCTTCATGGCTTTTTGGCCAGTGATAGCCAAAGATGACCCAAGAAAACATAAACTCTTCAGGGCCCATCACAGAGGTAAGTTTGTCTCTGCCCACTAAGACAGAGGTTTGATATTTGCCTGTGTTTGTGCATAAATAGAGACACTATAAAAGGCTGAAACTGAGCTCCCTGCCTGGTTATTTTTTCCAGCATGCTGCAGCCAAAGAAGTCCCCAGAAAACTAAGCTCCACAGGGCCCATCGCAAATGTAAGCTTGTCTCCAACTACATGAACTCGTGGATGATATCTGCCTGTGTTTGGGCACAAAGAGAACACGAGTGGAACTTGTGCTCCCTTTCTTACTTTTGGTTCCTGGTGTGCGGCAACAAAAGAAGAATCGAGCAAACTTAAGCTCTCAAGGGCCCATCCAAAAAGTAGGTTTGATTCCACCCACAAGGATTGGGGGCTGATGCCTCCCTGTGCTTGGGAACAAAGAGGACATGATAAAGAGTGGCAACTACGCCACCTACTTGGTTCCTTTTTCTGGCGTGCTGAAGCTAAAGAAGTCCTCAGAAAACATAAGCTTTACAGGATCTATCAAAAACATAGGCTGTCTCAGCCCACAAGCACTGGGATCTGATTCCTGCCTGTATTTGGGCACAAAGGGGACACTATAAAGAGCTGCACCTGTGCTCTCTGCCTAGCTTTTTGGTTTCTGGCCTGTGGCAGCCAAAGAAGACCCCAGCAAACATAAGCTCTCCAAGGCCGATTACAAAGGTAATGTTGTCTCCACTCTCAATGACTGGACTGATTCCTGCCTGTGTTTGGGAATAAAAGGGGCATACTGAAGAGCTGAACATGCAGTCCCTGCCTAGCTTGCTTGTTTTTTAAGTTCAGCAGCCATAGAAGACCTCAGCAAACATCAGCTCTCTAGTACCCACCAGAAAGGTAGGCTTTTTTCCTTACACCGGACTCGGGGATGATTGACACCTGTGTTGGAGCACAAAGAGGACACTATAAAGAGCAGCAACTGTGCTTCCTGCCTGACTTCCTGGTTTCCAGATTGCAGCACCTAAAAAAGTCCCCAAGAAACATAATTTCTACAGGGCCCATCAAAAAGATAAGCTTCTCTCTGCCCACTATTACTGGGTTTCGATTCTTGCATGTGCTTGCCCACACAGCGAACACTATCAAGTGCGACACCTGCGCTCTCTGCCTGGCTTCTTGGTTTCTGTGGTACTGCAGCTAATGAAGATTCCAGAAAACGTAAGCTTTCTAGGGCCTATTAAAAAGGTAGGCTTGTCTCCGCCAACATAGTCTGGGAGCTGATTCCTGCCTTTGTTTGGGCACAAACAGGATATTATAAAGATCAGCAACTGTGCTTCCTGCTTGGCTTTCAGGTTTCTGTTGTTTGCCATGCAAGAAGACCATAGCAAACTTAAGCTATCCAGGACCCATTACAAATGCAGGTTTGACTCTGCCCACTAGGACTGGAGACTGATTCCTGCCTTTGTTTGGGCACAGAGGGGACACTATAAAGGTCTGCACCTGCTCTTCCTGCCTGTCTTCTGGATTCTGGCCAGTGGTAGTTAAAGAAGACCCCAGAAAACATAAGCCCCCCAGAACCCATCACAAATGTAACTTTTTCTCTGCCAACAAGGACTAGGGGCTGTTTCCTGAATGTCTTTGGGCACAAAGAAGACAATAGAAAATATGGCACCTGTGCTCCTAGCCTGGATTCCTGGTTTCTGGCTTGCTTCAGACAAAGAAGTCCCTAGAAAACCTATGCACTTCAAGGCTCTTCCAAAAGGTAGGCTTGTTTCAAGCAACAAGAAGAGAGGGCTGATTTCTGCATGGTTTGGGGTAAAAGATGACACTGTAGAGAGTGGAATCTGCAAACACTGCCTTGTTTGATGGTTTCCGAAGTGCAGCAAAGAATTCTCAACAAACCTAAGCTATCCAGTACCCATCACAAATGTAGGCTTGTCTCTGTGCACAAAAATGAGGGTGATTCCTGCCTGCGTTTGGGCACAATGAGGACATATAAGGAGCAGCACCTTCACTCCCTGCCTGCTTCCTCATTTTCAGCTTCTGGCAGCCAAAGAAGTCCCCAGCAAACATAAGCTCTCTAGGGCCCATCACAAAGGTAGGCTTGTCTTCAGTAACAATGACTGGAGGCTGATTTCTGACTGTTTGGGGACACAATAAAGAGCTACAACTTCATTACCTGTCTGGTTTCTTGTTTCCGACATGCTGCAGCCAGTTAATATCCCAGCATATATAAGCTCTTTCAGGCCCATCACAAAGGTAGGCTTTTCTCCACCCAAAAGAACTGGAGGATGATTCACAAATAGGACATAAAAAAGAGCTGCACCTGCACTCCTTGTCTGGCTTCCTGGTTTCTGGCATGAGGCAAAAAAAGAATACCTGAGCAAACATAAGCTCTGCAGGGCACTTCGAAAAGGTAGGCTTGATTCTGCCCACAATAAGCTGATTACTGCCTATGATTTCTCCCTGTGATTTTGCACAGAGTACACTATAAATATTGGCATCAGCACTAGCCTAGCTACCTGCTCTCCGTCATGTGGAAGCCAAAGAAGACCCCAATAAACATAATCTCTCCAGGGCCCATCACAAAATTAGGCTCATCTTCGCCAACAAGTACTAGGGGCTGATTCTTGCCTGTTTGGGGGCACAAAGTGGATACTATAAAGAGTGGCACCTTGCTCCCATTCATACTTCCAGGTTTCCAGCTTGCAGCAGCCAAATAAGTCTTTAGGAAACCTAAGATCTCCAGGACCCTTAACTAACATAGGCTTGTCTCAGTTAACAAGGACTGGGAGGGGGGTGATACCTGCTTGTGTTTGGGCACAAACGGGATACTCTAAAGTGCAGCACTTGCACTCCATGCCTGTCTTCTTGCTTTCCAGCATGCTTCAGACAATGAAGACCCCAGCAAACATAAGCTATCCAGGATCCATCATAAATGTAGGCTTGTATCCAGCCACCTTGACTGGGGGCTGATTCCTACCTGTGTTTGAGCATAAAGCAGACACTATAAAGAATGGTGCCTGAACTCCCTACCTGGTCTTGGTTTCCAGCATGTGACAACCAAAGAAGATTCCAGAAAACATAAGCTTCCCAGATACCTTCCCAAAGGTAGGCTTGTCTCCACCCAGACAATTAGGCAAAAAGGAAACTCTATAAAGAGTGGCAACTGTGATCACTGCCTGGTTTCCTAGTTTCTGGCATGGGGCTGCCAAAGAAGTCTTCAACAAACCTAAGCTCTATAGGTCCCATCAGAAAGGTAGGTTTAATTCCACCCAGAAGGAGGACTGGGTGCTGATTACTGCCTGTGTTTGGGCACAAAGGGACACTATAAAGGGCTATCCTGTGCTCACTGCCTATCTTCTTGGTTTCCAGTGTGCTGCAGCTAACAAAGTATCCAGCAAACATAAACTCTGTAGGGCCCATCACAGAGATAGGCTTGTCATAGCCCACGAGGACTAGGAGCTGAATCCTGCCTATTTGGAGGCACAAAGGTGACAGTATAAAGAGCATAATCTGTGCTCTTTTCCTGGTTTCCTTGTATCCTACATGCAGCAGCCAAAGAAGACCCTACCAAACATAAGCTCTCCAGGGCCCATCACAAAGGTAGGCTTGTCTACGACAACAAGGATTGAAGACTGATTCCTGCCTTTGTTTGGGCACAGCAGGAACACTAAAAGGACTGCACCTGCTCTACCTTCCTGGTTTCTTGTTTCTGGCCAGTGGTAACTAAAGAAATCTCATCAAACATGAGCTCACCAGGACTCATCACGATGGTAGGCTTTTCTCTGCCAACAAGGACTAGGATGAAGGACATGAATAAATCAGCCCCTAGTCCTTGTCAGAGAAATGCCTACCATCGTGATGAGAGGTTAGTGGCATAGCCTGGTTTCCTTGTTCTGGTTTTCAGCAGACAAAGGAGTTCTCAGAAAACCTAAGAACTTTAAGGCCCTAAGCTATCCAGTGCCTATCATAATTGTAGACTTGTCTCTGCCCAAAAGGACTCAGAGCTGATTCCTGCCTGTTTTTAGGCAACATAGGTCACTATAAATGGATGTACCTGTATTCTCTGACTGGCTTCTTAGTTTCCAGCCAGTAGTAGCCAAAGAAGTCCCAGCAAACATAAGCTCTCCAGAGTCCATCACAAAGGTAGGCTTGTCTTTGCTCACAAGGACTAGGGGAGGGTTTGAGATCTGAAGGCAAAATACTCCAAGCCAAAACATAAAATGCAAAGAAATATGGGTAAACTAAGGAAGGCACTAGCAACCTAGGAGATGGGGAGTACTCCTATCAAGTTCTCAGGCCCACCAAGATGTATGGCTCCAATAGATGAGGACCTAAAGCTAGCATAGAAAGCCATGGTAATAGAAATCAAGGAATCACTAGACAGCGAGTTCAAAAAATCCATATATGAACAAATCAAACAACTCAAAGAAATTTTTCAGAAGATGAGAGAATCCATACAAACGAAATTAAAGGAAATAAAAAACGTCTTAGCAAGCCATTATAGCAGAATTACACAGTTGGATAATCACATAGAAATTGAAGAAAAACTACAAACCAAAAGTGACCAAAAAAGCCAATAAGAAAACAAGAGGTAGTAATTATTAGGTATTCAATGAACAAATAAAAAAGAAATGATCTACAGATTGTATGAACACCATAAGAGAAGGAAATAAGAAAAGGGGAAGAACAAGTAATCGGGGAAATAATAGCAGAAAACTTTCCCACCCTCTGGAAAGAGGCACCGGTGAAAATCTAAGAGGAGAAAAATGTCCCCAATAAAATAAACACTAAGAAACCAACACCAAAACATATAATAAACCAATAGCAAAAATAAAGAGAAAAACAAACTCCTTAAAGCAATAAGAAAAAACCCTCAAGAACAAAGAAAGAAAAATAAGAATCAAACCAGATCTCCCATTTAAAACAATTCAAGCAAGACAGTGGAATAACATATTTAAAGGACTGAATGAAAGAAACTTCCAGCCTAGAGTACAATACCTGTCAAAACTCTCACTCATATGGGAGGAAGGACTAGAAACATTCTCAGACAAAAAAAAACTCGATTCTACATGATCTTCTCACAGATGAAATACACAATCCAAACCCCTGATTGTAACAACAACCACCCTACACAATACAACTTCACAATAGCACTTTTAAATGTCAATAATCTCCTTAAATGTCAATGGACTAAACTCTCCCATTAAAAGACACATTGTAGAGAGTTGGATCATAAAGAAAAACCGGAACTCTGCTGCCAGTACGAAACATACCTACAAATACAAAATAGGCACAGGCTTAGAATAAAAGGATGGAAGTCAATTATTAAAGCCAATGGAAAACAATAAAAGCTGGGACAACCATGCTTATATCAGACAAAATTGCATTCAACCTCAAGAAAGTGATCAGAGACAAAGAGGGTCACTACCAAGAAGTACTAACTCTGGTCAACCTTTATGCACCAAATGCAAAGCCAGAAAAATATGTAAGGAATTTGCTAGCAAACCAAGAGAAACATATGGAAGGAAATATGATAGTAGTAGAAGATTTCAGTATTCCACTATCATCACGGACAGATTCACCAGAAAGAAAATTAGCAAAGAAATTAGAATCCTGAATGATAAATTAGAAGAGCTAAGACTAATGGACTTATATAGAGCCCTCCACCCCAAGAAGCAGAATACACATTCTTCTCAAGTGCACATGAAACCTTTTACAAAATAGACCATGCCTTAGGATATAAATATAACTTGCAAAAAGTCACAAATATAAGGATTATTAGAAGCACCCTATCAGATCACTATAAGACAGAGATCAAGATTGACTGAAAAAGAAGCTATGGAGAAAATCCAACACCTAGAGATTAAACAGCATACTGCTCAACAACAGCTGGATCAAAGAGGAACTCAAGGAAGAAATAAAAAAATTCCTTGAGACAAATGATAATGTATAGACAAATTGTCAAAATATTGGGACACAGCAAAAGCAGTAATTAGGGGGAACTCATTAGCAATACAGGCCTATGTCAGGAAAGAGGAAAATGACAAAAATCAACAGTTTAAAGGGACTTTTCAGGGACTGAAAAAAAAAAACAGCAAATAAAGAATGCAAACACAGTCAGAAGAGAAGAAATAATAAAAACCAGAGCAGAAATAAACAAAATATAAACTAAGAAAACAATACAAAAATCCATAAGACCAGGTGTGGGTTTCTTGAAAGAGTAAACAAGATAGATAAACCACTGGCAAGACTCGCCAAAAAAAAAAAGGGGAAAACACCCAAATAAATGGGATCACAAATAAAAGGGGAGAGATTGCAACAGAACCGCAAGATATCCAACACATCATGAGGACTTTTTATCAACAACTATACTCAGATTAGAGTACTCAGAAGAAACCGACAGATTTCTGGAAAAATATATTTCAAAACTAGATAATGAGGATTGTAGAAAGCCTAAGCAGGTCAATCATATCTGAGGAAATTGAATCAGTTATTACGAAAATCCCCAAGAACAAAAGTCCAGACCTAGATGGTTTTACAGGTATATTCTATCAAACATTCTAAGAAGAATTACCGTTATCAATTACCATAGATCTACAGACTCTTCCAAAACATCGAAAAGACAGAATGTTTTTCTAACTTCTTTTTTGAGACTAATATCACACTCATCACCAAAGATGGCAAAGACACCCTCCAAAAAAGAAAACCACAGACAAATCTCACTAATGATCATAGATGCAAAAATCCTCAACAAAATCTTAGCAAACCGAATCCAACAATACATCAGAAAGATTATACTCCATGACCAAGTGGGTTTCATTCCAGGAATGCAAGGATGGTTCAACATACGCAGATCAATCAACATCAAGAAAGACAAAAAAGCACATGATTATATCAATCAGTGCAGAGAAGGCATTTGGCAAAATACAACTCCCATTCATGATGAAAACACTTAGCAAAATAGGGCTGAAAGGAACCTTCCTCAAGATAGTTACAACTATCTATAAAAAGCCCACAGCCAACATTATCCTCAATGGTGAAAAACTGAAAGTATATCCACTAAGGTCAGGAACTATGTAAGGCTGTCTACTCTCTCGACTTTTATTTAATAGAGTTTTAGAAGTCCTAGCAATAGCAATCAGACAAGAGAAGGGAATCAAGTGAATCCAAGTAGGGAAAGAGGAACTCAACCTATCTATTTTTGCAAATGATATGATGATATACATTGAAAGCCCTAAATATTCCACAATATAACTCATAGAAACAATGAACCAATAGAGCAAAGTGGCCAGCTACAAAGTCTATACACAAGAGAGAGTAGGGTTCCTCTACAAATAACAAAGTAGAGAAGAAAGAGACAGTTCAATTTAAAATAGCATCCAAAAATATCAGGTACCTAGGAATCAACCTTACAAGACAAGTGAAGGACTTATACCATGAAAAGTAAAAGACCCTTCAGAAAGAAATTGAAGAGGACCCAAGGAATTGGAAGAACATCCAATGCTCATGGGTAGGTAGAATCAACATCGTCAAAATGGAAATCTTATCTAAACTACTATATAGATTCAATGCAATACCTATCCCAATTCAGACTTCATTCTTTAAAGACTTAAAACAATCAAGTATAAAATTCATCTGGAACCACAAAATACCCATGGTAGTCAAACACATATTGAAAAACAAGAAGCTGTGTAGCATCTCTTTACCTAACCTGAAGATTTACTATAAATCCATAGTGACGAGTACAGCATGGTTTTATAAAAATACACAGCATTTCAGACCAGTGGGATAAAACAGAATATCGAGAGATAAACCCCCAAATATACAGTCAACTAATATTTGACAAGAGCCAAGAACTTGAAATGGAACAAATACAGTGTCTTCAACAAATGGTGTTGGAATAACTGGTTAACTGCCTATAAGAAAGTTAAGATTGTATTAGGGATAAAAACCCATATTTATTAAAAATGGAGAATGTCCTCCTACCATAAGCATGCGTCATGTAGACCCAACTTAGACTCCAGGTTATTGGATAGCAACTGTCCAACCCAGAATCCCAGATCCCAGACGTGGAACCAACACAGGTCCCAGCAACAGTACCAGGAACCAAACTCCTCCAGGGGAAACTCGGAATGCCGTCCCAGCACCAACTTGCACCGGTTTTAACATGACATCCTGACATGAGGAAACGGCAACAACTTGAGCTAAGAGAGAGTTACCCCATCTCAGCATTTAATGATATGATGCAATCAGAAGACATGTCATCTTTTGCCCTAAGCAAAAACCAAAATTGTTATCTACAGAAGACTGACTGACAAATATTTGCTGTAAAGAACCTATAAAGGGGCCAATGAGGAAGTTCCTAGCCTAAGCCTCAGCCTAGGATTTGTACAAAAACCAAGATCTTTAATTCTAGAGGTCTAACTTTGACAACAGCAACTGAGCAGAACTTCTGGAACTATGCTGAAAGACTATACCATATTCTCTGTTCTAGGTTCTGAACAAAAATCAAGACCACTAATTACAGAAGACTGTTGTGGTGTTTCACCCTCATTTTCCCCTTCGTCTCTCAAACCTAGGATGAGAGTCTCTAGAATGACTCTGACCATTTTCGGTGTATTTGATTTTTTTCCCAGTTTAGTACCTTTCTCTTTTTCAAACAAAACCACATAACTTGAACTATCTAGTCCCGCCTCCCAACTAGAACGGTATATAAGGGAGGTACCAAGACCAAACAGGTGTAGGACCACTAAGTAGTAAGCTAGGCACAGAGAGGACCACTTATTCTAGCAGCCCAGGGGGTGAAGGAGGAGGATATGGGAGGTAGGAGGGGAACTGAGGTGGAGGAAGGACAATTCGGTGATGGGAATTTCCCTGATTTTATGTTAATATGTACCTAAAATACTATTGTCAATGATATGTAAGCCACTATGAGTAAAATAAAAATTATATTAAAAATAGTTGTAAAATTTGGTTTCACAGGAAGCATTGTAATCGACAAAAAATTTGTTGAACACGTGCAGCCATGATAAAAGTCATTTTTGACAATGTAAACTGGTATAAACACAATACAGAAATAAAATTACCAGTAACAACATTTATTTAAAATGCTTCAAAGTCAGATTCATCATCAGATACACTAAAGAGCTGTTCCCATTCTTCCCGAGTTAATTTTTCTTCAGTGTCCCAGGTGGCAGGAACATCTGTTTCTCCAGTTTCTTCGCTTTCTTCTGAGTCTGAATTCCTCAGCAGGTCATTTTCTGTGCCGTCCATTTTATTGCTGATGCCTGTCTTCAAAAAAACTCTTGATGATTATTTCTTTTGGTATGTCTTCCCATGATGTTTTAACCCAGGATGTCATGAGAGATAAGTCAGGTTTCTTGATTTTTTTTTCTTCACCCTGTGTACCGTGCGTGGCTGCAGCCCAGAAAAGACGCAGTGCAAACTCACAATTCTCCTGCACCCTCATTGGACTTGTCACCATTGCCACCCCACTCCAACCCTTATTTATAATGCGCACCCAAACTTTGATTTCTTTTTTTGCTAGAAAATTTTGCGCATTATACTCAAATAGATATGGAAGCTTAATCCATTATATGGGCAGTGCTTTTTTTCATATGGGGCCACACCAGTTATGCTCAGTACCAGTTCCTGGCTCTGAACTCAGAAATTACACCTGGTAATGCTTGTGGTACCATATGGGGTGCCAGGGAATAGAATCTTGGTTAGCCACGTGAAAGACCAAAATTTTACCTATAATACCATATATTTGGTCTCTTTTCTTATTATCTTTTTATTGTTTTATCTTTATTGATAGAAATATTACATATTTTGAGAAAACTGATATGATTTTAGTTTTACTCATTATGCTAAAGAGACTTGTGGTTATATTCTTTAGCTCCTCTTGTCTATTTTAGTGAGTTATTTAGTTTTCCATTGTCCCTATTTTAATTTATTGATTCCATGTTCAAATGCCTATTTCCTAATATTAAATATCAATAGAGCAATTGTTCTAAAAGTCTTCAGAGAGATTAGAAAATTGCGATTCTTCAAGGATATATGTAACTCTCTGTTGAAAAGATTGAGTTCAATTTTTAAAATAATTTCTAGTCCTTTTCTGTCTGTGAGGTTGATTTTCAATTCCTACTTTGCTACCGTAGGGGTTTTCTCACCAGCGTTGTGGTTCAATGTGCTTCCTAGGTCAGGGTAGGGTGGAAACTCTTTATGATCTACTATATTGTCTGCAGCCTACAACTCTGCAATCTTCTGTGGTACTGCATCAACAATTTCTTATTGCTTATAATTTCTCTGACTCCTGAAGACCTGGGCAGTTATTGTCTCAGAAGCAGGGAGGTGAGGTGCTTCTAGAGCCTAGAAATTAACCTCAGAGCTCCTGCTAGCCTGAGTGTACATTGGTGCAAAGAAAAGCCCTTCATAGTTTTGTCCCGAGACAGGGGTCTCACTCCAGAGCTTCTGCTAACCTGGTTGATGTCAGTATTCTTAATCATGTCACTGTTGTAATTACAACCTTATACTTTTCTCTACAATTTTTTTCCATTCCTATAGTGCTGACATTGTTTAGAGATATAAAGCAATGTGATAAACTCCTGTCATTACTGGGGAAGGAGACAGTATTAGGCTTAGTGGGAGAACAAGAAACAGCATTATCTATGTAGCTACTTCCAATAGGGGGGTCTTTGATTTGGTAATATTTTTTGGGAGAGATGGGAGTTTGGACTATAACCAGTGATGTGCAGGGCTTTCTTCTATTTTTTAATTATGAGAACAATGATGCAAAGAAAGAGGACAAGATAAAGTTACAGTGGAAGTGGTGGGGGGGGGGGACACCAAACCCTGCCACTCCAGCACCCATAGTTTATCTTGTTTTGTTTTGATTTATTTTTTTACTTTATTTTCCTTCTCTTTTTTCTTCCACTTTTTCTTTTTCACTCTTGTGGTTATTATTTAGAGATTTATTTGTATTTTTGTTTGCCGGGTCCATTTTTTTTCACCTTTCTTCCATTTTTCTATTCTTATTTATTTTTTTGCTTTTTTCTCTCTCTTCTTTCATTTTTTGGTAGTTGTACCAAATTTTTTTCTCCCCTTTTTCTTATCCTTTTTATCTCCAATGACGGTAGAATAGATGCTCAATCTACAACAAGCTGTAAATTGGAGACCAGTTGCACTAGCATTCTGGGGGGTAAAAGAGGGAGATACGGGATGTATACTGGGAACATTGGCAGAGGGAGGACAGCACTGGTGGTGGGAATGCCCCTCATTCATTGTCACTATGTACCATAAATGATGCAGTGAACGATTTGTAATGCACTTTGGTCACAATAAAAATTAAAATAAAAAGTTACAGTGGAAGGTCAATCACCCATAAACAGAGTTCTCAGAAGAAATTCCCTTGCTGACGCCTAAATTTTGAACTTACAATCAAAGAACATTAAGAAAAATAAAACAGAACCCATGTACAATTACTTTGTCCACAAGTCCCCATATTGTAGTACATTATAACATTTCTTGGCAGTACACAAAGCAATCTAAAGCCATGAAATTTATGTGACTCCTTAAACATTGAAGGCATAGTATTTTTTACATTTTCATGCATATGCATATTAGTTTAAGTTAACATCAAAAGTTTAAGTGTTTTTTTTTCACATTGATTTCGCCACTTTTATTTGATTTACCATGCAATTGATTTCTTTTTACGTGATTCAGTTTGTATGGTTACATGTATTCTTTCTCTCTTCCCTTCTTATTGGATCTTACTATTAAATTTGTATTTTTGTCTTAGTGCATTCATTTGTTTGATTTTTCTTTTTTTTAATATATTTATTTAAACATCTTGATTACAAATATGATTGTGATTAGGTTTCAGTCATATAAAGAACACCTCCCTTCACCAGTGCAACATTCCCACCATCAATGTCCCAAATCTCCCTCCATCTCACCCCACCTCCACCTGTACTCTGGACAGGATTTCCAGTTCCCTTATTCATTCACATGGTTATGGTAGTTCTCAGTGTAGTTAAAGGAGCACAGTGAAAACGGTGTTAGAGGGAAATATTGTTTGCATAGGCCCACCAAAATATGGGGGACATGGAAAGGAAAACCCTTGGCCTAAATACAAGGACACCCTACCCCTGAAGTTTCCTGGCATAAGATCAACTCTAGGTTCCAGGCAAACTAGTTTGTTCAATCCAAGTCATTGTCTGTAGTGCCAATACAGTTTTATTTTTCACGCAGTCTCTATTGTTGGCATCAGGTTTCTGTATTAATGATCCTGGAATCTGCATATTTGACATTAAAGTCAGGCTGGTGTGGAGCATCCTCTCGTTTCACCTAACAATTAAAGGGCAATTCAGAAATCCCTGTCCAGTAAGCAGGTCGTTGTTGTTAAGTCTTCTCAGTGGTAAGGGAAGTCTCTTTTGAGTAGGTCAATGTTAGAGCAGCAGTAGGGTCTTCCCTGGTAGAGGATTTCTTCCAGCTGATTTTATAGACAACCTTGGATGTTTCATAGATGGCTTCCCTAGATCTGGGGTGAATGGAGAGTGCCCATTCTTCTGAGGCCTGTGCCAGGTCATTATGTCAATGTTCAGGGTGTAAGATGCAGGGCTTTCTTCTGGTTTTACATTTGAGGACCACTCCTGGAGGGTTTATGGGACCATTTGGAATGCCAGTGATCTAATCTGAGTAGGCCACATGCAAGGCACGTGAACTACCAGCTATAATATGGCCTCATACCAAGTTAAAATTAGTCTCCCACTGTGAAAACTATGTTCTAGGTTTATAATACCTAAGACAGACAATTTACACATATGGGACAAACAAAAGAGACATTTATTCTGGAGAATGTTCATGAAAATAGTCCTATGTGTATGCATAGATATTATATATATACATACACATATATACATATATGCTTTAAGCTCTGCCAAACTAATGAATTTATATATTTGCTCTAAAATATAAAAGATTTTCATACAAACAAATATGTGAGGGTCATAGAGACAGTACAGTGGATAAGGTGCTTGCCTTGTATGAGACTGACCCAACTTTGATCCCCCAAATCCCACATGGTACACTGAGCACTGTCTGATATGGCCCAAAAACTAAAATAAAAATAAGTAAATAAATAAATATATGGTTTTAAGCAATAGTACAGTGGGTATGGCATGGGCTATGTATGAAGCCAACCAAGGTTCTGTTTTTCGTCCCATGAGCCCCACTACAATTGATTGCTGTGTGTAAAGCCAAGAGTAATCCCTGAGCATAGTAAGGTCTGTTCCCTAGAAAAAGTGATTTTCCCCCCAAAAAACCATTTTGAAATGGAAAAGTAACCCTACCTGATGTGTTGACTCTCAATAATTAGAAGCTTGAAAATAGAGGGGCTTTTTAGAGGAATGGGGTCTTTTTCTCTTTTTCTGGGGATAACTATGAACAAAATAGCATTTTGTTCTTTCAATGTCTGACTGGGCTCTGAAAGGGTGAAGTTCAGAAAAGGTACTCATAGTCTCCCAACATGATCTATGGGGGAGAAATATCTTTATGATGCTTATAAATTTCACAGCCTCTGAAAAAATGTCCAGAATAGGCATGCAATGTCATCCAACTGACATATATAAATGATGCATTTTCTGCTAGAGTTAGAGCTCATCTCCATAATCCACACAACTGCTGTGAAGACAGAGTGAGAACTGCGATCTACCCAATGTCAGGTTGAAACAAAATAAGTTGTAATCATTTATCGACCTCTCCAAACAATAAGTCCAGAAAGAAAATACCAACAGTAGATTGCAATACCAGAACAATCTTGCATTTATAAGTTGAACCAAAAACAACCACCATCACTCTGAGAGCATCAGAGGAAAACAGTTATTCTTTTACTAGAATTGATTTCTATATAATTAAAAGAAATATTGGCAGGACAAAGACTATTAATAAGGAAATAAAGATTGGCTGAGCATGAGAAACTCAGACTCATGGAGAATGGTGCATATGACTCTGAAAAGTGGCTTATAGTAGGGGGAAATTTGTGGTATTGTTTGGCATGGTAACGGCAGCATCTCTGCGCCTGGTAGTCAGCAGGAATGCAGAAATATGCTTATGATAATAAGAAATCTTATTACACTGCTATCAGGAATCACTAGGAAGGCATGTATTTAGGTGAATTTTCTCTTTAAACAAAATATCATTCTACATACATTAGGTGCAAAACCATTTATAAAATTTTAGAGGATTACAAAGGATATTTGTACTCTTAGTTCTTACCCTAAATAATCTAAAACCTGCTAAGATGCTGTCTACATAAGTGACCAATTTGATATATTTTAGTTTGTTTTGGGCCTTATGGGTGGCCACACCAGAAGTGCTTAGGACTTATTCCTATCTCTATAATCAGGGATAACTGTTGATCAAGCTCAGGGACCATATGTAGTGTTAAGGATCGAACCAAGAGTGAAATCATGCAAGGCAGGTACCTTACCAGCTGTACTGTCTCTTTGGTAGTCCAATTTAAATTGCTATAAAGTTCAAAAGGAAAATGAAACACAAAATAATTAAGAACTGATTGCTTATTGGCTTATATCATTAACTTCTTTCGATGTGTATGAAGATAGGATATTTTTTTTTATCAAATTGTCTGTTTTAAATTATCATTAGAAATGTTTTGTAGTTTATAATATTCAGGTCTTTAACTTTAGATTTATTTCTAAGTACAGTGTAATTTTATAGTGTTATTTTGCTTATTTTTCTGAGCTTTATTATATATACAAAATATTGACTTTTACATAATTTCCTGTCCAGCAGCATTGGGGAATTTATATTTTAATAGTGCATGTAAAATATTTAAGGTTTCTATATATACAATCTCACACAAAAATAAATTTGTCAAAATCATAGTTTCTAGTATTTGTAATACAGACCTTTCACAGATGTTATGTGATAGTTTATTGTATTTCTGACTTATATTTCTTCAATGAGCATTTCTCCAATAGCAATGATCATTTTTCCAATGGCAATGAGCATTTTTCATGTACCCAGTGTAGTCATGTTGTATTGAGAAATTTATTTCCTCTCCTCATTTTATGGGGGTAATATTTGTAATTGAGTTTATAAGTTCATTATATATATATATATTGGATTTTAGCCCATGCTCTGATATATGGTGTGCAAATATTTTCTCCCTATTAGTGACATCTCTTTCTGTTTTATTGATAGTTTCTTTTACTTTGTAGTAGAAACATTTTAGTTTGGAGACAGTCAAAAATCTTATCTTTACTATTTCTTGTACATCTCCCCTTCTCATCTGTCTTTTAATGAGTCATGATTAGATTTTAAATTTTTTCATAATCCACTTTAGTATTTTTAAACCCACTACTATGATTATTTAGACAAAATTTCTACAATACCTTCAAAATACCTATAATTTTAAAATCAAATTATGTTCTTTTGTTAATATAAAACTGAATTAAGCATTAGTTTTGTAGAAGTTCTCAAGGCTTACTCCTGGCTTTATGCTCAGGGAGCACTTTTGGTAGCCTTGAGGGACCATATGTCATGCTGGGTATCAAGTCCAGGTTGATGGCATGTAAGTCAAGTACCCTCCCTGCTGTATCATCTCTTCAGCCCCTGATCTAAATTTCTTACTTTGTAATAAAACTTCTTTGTTTTCAAACTTCTGTGTTTTTTATTTTTATTTAATATGTTAATTATTGTTTGCTGTTATCCCACTCAATTTTATAAGTTAAAATATATTTACTGGCACATATCAATGGAAGATTAGAGAATCAGTTATATTATTCATTCTTTATGTCAAGCCTAATATGTTCTGAGATATGCAGTTTCTTTAAAATTTTTAATACTCCTATTTAAATTATTTTATTTTGTAACTCAGCTTAAATATGATTTTACAATAATACTATGAGTTGTTATGTCTTCCAAATTCTTGCACTTTTAAAATTACTCTTTCCTATCTATGTAAAGTTACTTAGGTGTAGCATTTGAGGGCTGGGAACATTTTCTTCAAATTTACTTAAAATTTGCTCTTTCCTTTCTTACTAATCATGATTTTTATCAATAACTTTGTTCTTTCCCTTTCCACTTTAGATTTATATTCTACTCAGATATTGAGCCTTTCCTAAATTTTAACATATTTATCTATGTTGACTTTAATCCCCATTATTAGAGATTTATTCTGAATAGGAAATGAAATTGTTTCTAAAATTCATAATTTTTTTGGAAACTCTTGGGGATGTCTTGTCTCTCATAAGATGTCATAAGATAGAATACATTAAGTGATAGTCCATTATATTTCCCTGAAAATTATCACTACATACTCACCAAAATACAGCTATTTTGTTTCTGAATTAAGAAGCCAACATTGATAATAACAAGATAGATTCAACATTATATACCCTAAATGAGATTAATTCATTATGAAGCCAAATTAGCGTGTCTTTGGAGGACACAGATGTATAAAAGACATATATAACAATTCACATACAGATATCACACTATGCTCCTCTGTAGGTTCAAATTTAGATTTGTGTGTGACTGTGAGGCTACTATGAGATGCTTGAGAACTCATTTACATGACTAAAATAATGTATACCCCAGAGAAAAATATCACATCTGTACCTATGTTACTTTAATATAAAAGGCTAAAAATTCCAAATTCTTGAAATTCGATGAAGTTTTTCAACTATTAATATCAAAGAACACTGCTTCCTGGAGAGAATTTATGCATTAAAATGCTTGGAAAATTTTGGTGGGCTTAGTGCTAGAACACTATGTCTAAAACTCAATTACTATGTAACTCGCAGTTCTTAAATAAATAAAATATAAAAATAACAATACTTATAGAAAACTAAAAAATATGGTGACAATTGAATAGTCACATTTTTACAATCATATTCCATGACTGTGATGAATACTTGAATAGAAAGTATTGTTAACTGCTAATTCTGTATAATAGTGCTCCATATCAAATATGTCCCTTTATACTTCATTGATGATTTTATAAGTATTTACAAATTGAAGTATTGTTTCTAAAAAGTTTCAACCAGTGGTGA
Source organism: Suncus etruscus (assembly GCF_024139225.1). Taxonomy (NCBI): domain Eukaryota; kingdom Metazoa; phylum Chordata; class Mammalia; order Eulipotyphla; family Soricidae; genus Suncus; species Suncus etruscus. Next base: position 22,430,211 of record NC_064868.1, on the reverse strand, counting down.
TTTTCCATTTTGCATTTGGAAATTGAACTATTGCATTACCAACTACACATTATTATTTTGATATTATATATAAATATTTATATGTCAATGATAATACATTAGAATTTCCATATAGATTTAATATCTTCCATCATGTAGCAGCATCATATTTATTCAGTAAGATTAATTTTAAGTTATTATACAGGGGCTGGAGCGATGGCACACTGGTAGGGCATTTGCCTTGCATGTGCTAACCTAGGACGGACCATATTTCAATTCCCCATTGTCCCATATGGTACCCCAAGCCAGGGGCAATTTCTGAGCACATAGCTAGGAGTAAGCATTGAGCATCACAGAGTGTGACCCCCCTAGAATATGTTATTATACAATAGTTACAATTTTGTTAAATCTATTGTTTTTATTTATTTATATATTTTTCATGCACAAATTTGGTGATTCATTGAAACAAACAAATGAAACTAAACTGGCTATACTTTTGGAATGCAAGTATAAACATTCAAAAATGTTTTTGTTTGTTTGTTTTAGGGCCACACCTATCTGTGCTCAGTTCTTACCCCTTTATCTACACTCAGGTATTATTCCTGGCAGTAATCCTTGGGATGCCAGGGATCTAACCTGGGAAAAATTGTGTGCAAGGCAAGCACTTGGAGAAGCACAAGGACAAGAGAATAGGGCTTCTAGACTCTCTGGCTAGACTCCCACCCACAGTTCCAAAAAAACTGAGGCAAAGTGACATTAGGGCCCTCTGTGACTTCCAAGTGCCATTTCACCTCAAGTCAGGAAATACTAGATGAGCTGGGCCATTAAGCTACACAGCATTTCTTCACCTCTTTGCTATTGTTGTTATTGTTGATCTACCTACTTGCTGTGCTATCACTCCTGGCCCTAACAATCTCATACTTTTCCTCTTTTTTTTATTAATATCTTTATTTAAACACCTTGATTACAAATATGATTATAGATGAATTTCAGTCATGTAAAGAACAATATTAAATATATTTCAAATGTTCCTTGAAAACAGCAAGAGAAAGAAAATAAAAATGACTGGCAGTAGGGATGGAAAATAGGACAGGAGGAAAACAGTGGACATTAGATATTGGACATGTGTGACTAAAATTTATTAATGAACAATTTAGTAATTGTGTGTCTCAATTCAATTAAAATTTTTAATAATATCTTTATTTAAGTACCTTGATTACAGATGTGATTGTTGTTGGGTTTCAGTCATATAAAGAACACCCCCTTTCACCAGTGCAACATTCCCATCACTAATGCCCCAGATCTCTCTCCTTCCCCACCCCTTGCATGTATTCAAGACAGGCATTCTACTTCTCTCACTCATTGACATTGTCACCATAGTTGTCAGTGTAGTTATTTCTCTAACTTCACTCACCACTCTTTGTGGTAAGCTTCATATCATAAGCCAGTCCTTTTAGCCCTCAACTCTATTGTCTCTGGGCATTATTACAATGTCTTTTTTATTTAACTGGATTTTTAAATTACTACTCTTATATAGTTATATTTAAGGTATATAGTGACAGTGAAATAGGGCCATTTCCACCACCAATGTTGTCCTCCCTCCACCCCTGTTCCCTGCATGCATCATATACTACCCCCATGGACTGCTAGTGTAATAGATCCCCTCTTTGTATAGCTTGATGTATATTGGGTTATCTTAATTCTGTTGTCGTTGACATTGAGTTTGATATTTAGGTATGATCATTTTTATTTTTATTTTATTCATATTCTCATATGAATGTTTGCTCCTGGTACCATCTACTTAAAATTATTTTTAAAAATATTTTCATTGAAAATATTTGAAGCATATCTTTCAGATTTTTCATTAATTTATTATATTTTAAATAAAGTTATTTTAATTTGTACACTTAGATTTATATTACTTTATTTAAATTCTATATTATTATCACTAGTTTATATGAGAACTAATGCAGTAACCTAATTATTTTGTTCATACACATGCAGAGAAAATTTAATTTAATAAATAACAATAATGAATGAAATAAATTCATGCCTTAACATGCATTAGCAAAAAATTCTTAAGTAATTTGTTTAATGAAGTTATGTTGTACACATAAATAATAGTCCTAGGGGGATGTCCTGGCACATAACAAAAAGGACTCTAAATATATGACTGAGGATATAAAGATGAAGATGCTATCTTGGTTCTCAACTCATCCACAAGCATCCTTTATAAGCAGGAGTAAGACAGTAGAAAAGTGTAGGTATGCAGGTTTAAGTAAGTTCAGAGAAAAGATAAGATACTATTGTGCTATTTTTGAATATGGATGTAGTCAGGAAGGGATTGGTAGTTTGTAAAAAAAAAGACAAAGAAAGGCACAAAGGTGGGGCTGGAGTGGTGGTGCAAGGGGTAATGCGTCTGCTTTGCTCCTGTTAGCCTAGGACAGACCGTGGTTCAAATACCCCAGCGTCCCATATGGTCCCCCAATCCAGGAGCAATTTCTGAGTGCATAGCAAGGAGTAACCCCTGCCACTGAGTGTGCCCCCCCCACAAAAGAAAGACACAAAGGAGACATTATAAAAGGACTCTGCATTTCACCCTGCTTGGTTTCTTGCTTTCCTGCATGAGGCTGCCACAAAAACCCCAACAAACATAACCTCCTCAGGGATAATCAGCAAGATAGGCTGTCTCTGCCTGCAAAGGGTGGAGCCTGACTCCACGTGCTTGAGCACAAAGGAGACATTATTTAAAAAAAAGCCTCTTAATTCCTCCCATCTTGGTTTCTTGCCTTGGGCAGCTGAGAAAGACCCCCAACAAACATAATCTCCTTAGGGCTCATCAGCAAGATAGGCTGTTACTGCCTGTGAAGGGTGGAGCCAGAGGAACATGGCCCTTCCACTTCTAGACCTCACACATCTTCTAGTCAATGAACAGCACCATAATACATAGGAAAAAAACACACTACAAGTGTGACAATGGGGAAACCATGCAGGCCAACTCATGCATAGAGAATAAAGATTTTTTATCTCTGATGACTTGGAAAGATCCAACCAACTTAATTGGCCTGTCAGGATTTTAAAAAGAAATATGGAGAATGTTCATATAACTCAAAGAAAGCATATGTCGAGTTGAAAAGACCACAATAAGAATCAAGAGGATCTGAAGATAGAAATCAAAAACTCCAAACTGAAATAACAAGATTAAAAAAGTCATTACATGAAATGAAAACCTCAGTGGAAAGCCTCTCTAACAGAGTAACAACAGCTGAGGATAGAATCAGTGATCTGGAAGATGAGATGCCTAACAACTCCATACAACAGAAGAGATAAAAAAAAAGAGCCTTAGAGCACGGGACAGACAATCAGAAAAAGAATAAAGAAAAACTCAAAGAATGTGAACAGATAAAAAAGAAGTCTTTGATAAACCAAACAGAAACAACATAAAAATCATTGGAATCCCAGATATCCAGGAACAAAATCCCCAGGAAGAAACAACAGTCAGAGACATCATTTCAGAGAAACTCCCAGAGATAAGAAAAATAAGACATTGAAATAATTCCCAGAGATGAGGGCCAGAAGGACCATGTCAAGCTCACCATAAAGAGTGGTGAATGCAGTTAGAGAAATAACTAAGCTGAGAACTATCACAACAATGTCAATAAGTGTGGGATGTAGAAAGCCTGTCTCAAATACAGTCGGGAGTGGGGAGGGAGGGTATGGGGGCATTGGTGATGGGAAGGTTGCACTGGTGAAGGGGATGTTTTTATGACTGAAACTCAACAACAACATGTTTGTAATCACAGTATTTAAATAAAGATATTATTAAAAATAAATAAAAATAAAAATATAGGTTAAATTATATATTAGATTATTATATACTATCTATGAAAGGCTATTAACGTTCTTTAAAATATGTGAAGAAACATATGAATGGCTAAACAAACTATGGTATATATACACAGTGGAATATTATTCAGGCATAAGGAGAGATTTTCCTATACACGAATGGGCATGGAAATTATTATGCTGAATGAAAAAAGTTAGAGATAGAGAGATAGATGCAGAATAGTCTCACTCATCTATGAGTTTTAAGAAAAATAAAAAAAAATTGTACTAATGCCCAGAGACAATAGAGATGAAGGCTGGAAGGACTGGTTCACAATGTGAAGCTCACCACAGCGAGTTGTGAGTGAAGTTAGAAATATGACTACACTAACAACTCTCATGACAATGAGTGAGAAAAGTAGAATGCCTGTCACGAAGACAGGCAGAGGTTGGGGAAGAGAGGGGCATTGTTGGTGGGAATGTTGCACTGGTGAAGAGGGGTATTCTTTTTATAACTGAAACCCAAGTACAATCATGTTTGTAATTATGGTGCTTAAGTAAATATATTATTTTAATAGAGACAAAGAAAGACCTTGGTTTCTGACAACTAACATATCCATAGCCTGTATTTGGTCTCAAGACAGTATGATTTAAGTTCAGAGATACCCTGTATATCTCAGGTTAAGGGAATTTTCTTTTTAATTCCCCTATATTTACTGTGCCTATGCAAAAAAAACTAGCCATATCTGCCCACCATTTATTTATTTATTTGTTATTTATTTATTTATTTATTTATTTATATTTATAGCTTCTAGACAGAAATTCCCACCTGTTTTTTTTCCAGACCAGAGAACATGAGTAATCTTGTTCTGCCTCATATTTTAATCTTCCTACAAACTGAGAAAAAAAATCGTGGATTGGACCCAATAGCCAAGTGGTCTCAGGAGCATTGGGTGGAAATAAAATCTGGTCAAACCTAAATACCCAAACAAAAGTCAATGACAATAGAATCAAGATACCCAAACTACAACAAGCTTTACACAAAGAGGATCTATTCCACTAGCAATCCAGGGGGATAAGGATGGAGTTATGGGATGGATGATGAAAATTATGGCAGAGGGAGGCCAACACTTGTTGTGGGTTATCGCCCTAATTCACTGTCACTATGTATCTGAAATACAACTGTGAAAGACATGTAATTCACATTAGTCTCCATAAAAATAATTAAAAATCAATTAATATTGAAAAAATAAATTAAAAAGACAAGAAAATAATTTTCCCTAGACTCTCCATTAGAATTCCAAAGTCTACTAACAGCTTGATCTAGTCAGAATAATAGACTTCAGAGTACTGACCTCAAGAACTATAGAATAATAAATTTGGTTTGTTTTGTGTTCCTAAATTTTGTGTTACTTCATTAGAAAATTAATACAACCAATAAATTATAATTATTTTTAAGTGGCAGGCATCACAGTTGAATTTTTAAAACTACATTTTGGCATTGACATACTGCCTTTCTTTGGAATGCAATTATACAATTTTTAACAGTATCCTTGAATTCACAGGTTTTAAATGTTTTCACCTAATTATTTAAAATTTTTCAACTGTTTCTAGATGAAGGACGATTATTATGTTATTAAAATATAACATATCATTACATTAGTCCTATAAACAAACTTACAGAAGACTGACTACCAAACTCAGAGCTACTATATACAACTTGATATTTACATATGGCTAATCTACTCCTATTAAAATAAAATACTAATTTGGTCACAAAATTTTCTTACAAGTTCCCTCTTCTAGAATGAATGTTAGGTTGTTAAAACTCATATACATTTACACTACATATAATTTTGCTTTTAAATTTAGAAGACCTGAAGAAAATCATTGAGGCATACACTGTAATGATTTTCTGCACCTCCAATATATTAGTTACTATCTAGTAAATAAACATATAATAAGAACAAAGAGCTAACATTTAACAACTGAAAGCAATGTGGAAAATTCATAATAGAAGCAAGATTAGAATCCAGTAAAAACAAAGCAAGACACCAGACTGGAAGCAGTCATTGTAAATTATATAACAATAAACTGCAGTGTGCACTTTCACTCACAATTACATACATAAATATATATTAATCATATATATGAACACATATGTAAGACTTCCTTATCTTCTTGGGGAAAATGACAGGGGTATTTTATAAATCATAAAAAGAACCATAAATTCAGATTCAAATGAAAATCATTAGCTAAATTTATTCTGGTTTATAGAAAAATATCTACCTGTGAATGAACAATAAGTGAAATAAGGATCTGTTAAAATATAAAAGAGTTAACATTGACTTGGAAAACTCTGCTTTCTGACTTTTACCCTGAGCCAGTACTAGATAATTATACATAAGATTGATGTTCAAATAGAGGGCACTCGCACTACAATGGCATGGAGGCAGGCACAGCCAGTACTCAACCTGCCCCTCTGGTTTTGTGCAGCGCCATAACACTGACAGTGAAGGAGCAGATGTATTGTGATAATACAGAAACCTTATTAGAGGAAGTTTTCAAGGAAATAAGAAGTCATACCAAAGTGTTTCAGGATGTCAGAAATGCCAGGTGATGAGAGGCATATGAAATACAATTTCCTAAATTGATGACTACAGTGTCTTAAGACTGAAATGGGGTGAAGAATAAAAAAAGCAAATAGTTGAGCTCAGACAGGGATGTCAATAAATGAGAAGATGCTGAATTGGGTTCACTTCTGATGGAAGGTGCTAACAGAACATACTCAAAGGCACACAGAACAGTGTGTCATGTGCGCTGGAGACATGAGAAAGAGCCGGATTTTCCTTCCATGATACAGCTTTCTCTCATAGAGAATACCTAAATTTATGCAGGCTGCCAGAGAATCACCTTCTATCTCAAGAAGTGAAAGAGTTTTTCATCTCCTGGAGTTTGTCATTTGTTCCATATGAATCTTTGTTGGTTTGATTTGGGGGGCACACCCAGCAGTGCTCAGGGCATCCTCCTAGCTCTGCACTCCAGGATCACTCTCGGTGTGATTTAAGTATATGCAGTGCTGAGGATCAAATTCTGCTGAGCCACAAAGCCAGTATTCTATTTACTCCACTATTTTTCTTTCTACTCCTTGTTTTAAATTCAGTTTTTTCTTTACTAAATTGATGTATGCATTAGTCTTCTTTATATAAAAAACCATGCTATGGAGCTGGAGTTATTCTTGAGCAGAGCCAGTAAATAATCCCTGAGTACCACCTGGTGTGGCCCCCAAAAAAGAACAAACAAAAAAGCCATGTTACGAATTACATGCAGGGCCGGGCGGTGGCGCTAAAGGTAAGGTGCCTGCCTTGCTTGTGCTAGTCTTGGACGGACCGTGGTTCGATCCCCCGGTGTCCCATATGGTCCCCCAAGCCAGGAGCAACTTCTGAGCACATAGCCAGGAGTAACCCCTGAGCATTACCGGGTGTGGCCCAAAAACCAAAAAAAAAAAAAAAAAAAAAAAAAGAATTACATGCACACTTAAGTTGTTTGATAGAAAGCGAGAAGAAAGATATATATTCAATGACTGAAATCCAACTATGAACATTTTTGTAACCCTGGTGCTTAAATAAAGTAATTATTATAAAAAAAAAGACGGAGTACCATATTTTCCGGCATATAAGACGACTTTTGAAACTAAAAAATGCCAACTGAAAATCGAGGGTCGTCTTATACGCCGAGTATATCCTGAAAAACATTTCGATGTGCTGCTAAACGTCTGGATATTGCCACGAAACGAATTTTCTAATTCGTTTCTATACCAATCATTGCAAGGCTGCTCGGACCACCTCTCTAACTCAGCCAATCCAAGCAGGCATTTGATGCATGCAAATTAGACAATTTTCTGTACCTGAATCTACACTGTAAAAAGCCTGGCCAGAGTCAGAGAGGAAGTCTAAAATTAGGGGGTCGTCTTATACGCAGGAAAATACGGTATGTAGAGCAGTGATATTTCACGATTTTTACAGTCTGGTGAAAATATAGGATTTTTTTTTTGTTTTTTTGAGCCATCACACCCATTTGACGCTCAGGGGTTACACCTGTCTATGCGCTCAGAAATCTCCCCTGGCTTGGGGGGACCATATGGGATGCCGGGGGATTGAACCACGGTAGGTCCGTCCTAGGCTAGCGCTTGCAAGGCAGAAGCCTTACCTCTAGCGCCACCTTTCTGGCCCCAAATATGAGATATTCTATGAAGCACTAAAGCAGAAATAAAAAAATATTATCATTGTGTTTTATGTATTAGTTTCCAATATTATTATAAAATATAAATTTTATCTTTGTGTACAATGTATTAAGTGGTGATCACTATGTTTTGGCTGATCAGAAATTTCTTCAGACCAGCTCTGGTCCACAGATTATCTATTTAGTGTCCTGGGTTAGAGGGATGCTTTTACTGAGCTGGCCAGGTTAATTGCAGGGCACACTCCATATCTTGAAGGGGATGGTTATATTTCCCTTTAGTATCAATTTTATATTAAAATCCAATTTTCTATTAAAATCCAAATGAGCAGAGTTGATGTGGAAATGAAGACTGTGCATATACATTCTCCGGAAAGAATAAAATCAGGATCTACCTGCACACTAAAAAAATTCCCTCTGTGTTTTTTTAAATTAAAATGTTAAAAGAATTTCAAACATACCAAAATTTGAGAATACCCTATATAACACACATCCAGTCTATTATATCATACATGATCAAAATGTATTTGTTACAACTTCTTGAGAAATTATTAACCAATATCTATAATGCTTCAGATTTTCTTTTTTTCCCCTTTTTTTGGGGAGCAAAACTGGTGACTCTCATGGGTTATTTCTGGCTCTGCACTCAGAAATTGCTCTTGGCTTGGGACACTAGGGATCAAATCCTGGTCGGTCCTGGGTCAGCCGCTTGCAAGGCAAATGCCCTACCACTGTGCTATCACTGGCTCCTACGTCAGATTTTCTTAGTTTCTACATAATACCTTTCGGGAGGTTTGTGTTTTGGTTTTCAATTTTTGTTCCAGAATATACTTTATATTTAGTCACTCTATCTTCTTGAGCATAGTAATGTCTTCCAGTGGGTTTTGGGGGGGTTTGGGGGTCACATGTAATGGTGATCAGAGGATAATCCAGGCTCTGTACTCGGAAATTACTCTTGGCAGGCTCAGTGGACTGTATGAAATACTTGGATTGAACCTGAGTTGGCCACATACAAAGCAAGTGCTCTACCCATTGAGCTATTGCTCCTCCTCCCAGGAAATTAGTTAAATGAATGAAAAATTTTTGTTGGAGGACACACACATTGGCCCTCAAAAATCACTCTTCGCAGGATCAGAGGACTATATGGGATGCCAGGGATTCATCATTGATTGGCTCTCTGCAAGGCAAAAGCCCTACCTGTTGTGCTATTGCTCTGGCCCTCGTGCATGGTAATTTCTTAATAATTATGTTGTTCTTGATTATTTTGACATCCAATGTTTTGGGACAGGCAGTGGAGAATTTTACCATGTATTCATAGAAATAAAATTCTTTTCTTCATATCAACATGGGTTCTCCTCTTGAGATTATCCCTAATTATCAGGTTTAAATGGTGTTTGGCTTCTCATTTCCTCCCCTTTTCAACTTGATTTAATTTTGGAAGGAAATCATTAGCCTAATCCTAATGTCAGGAAAAGGAATTGGATTTTACCTGCTTGAGAGAAGACCTTCTACATAAATTGTTTGAAATTTTTACTCAAGGAAAAATTGTCTTACCATATTCAATTTAATAATTTACTCAATAGGGGCTTGAGCGATAGCACAGTGGTAGGGCATTTACCTTGCATGCGGCTGACCTGGGACTAACCCGGGTTTAATCCATAGCATCCCGTATAGTCCCCTGAACCTTCCAGGAGCAATTTCTGAGTGCAGATACAGGAGTAACTCCTGAGAGCCACCAGGTGTGGCCAAAAATTTAAAGAAATTTACTCAATAATTTAAAGATGTCTTTGCTCCTTGATAGTTAATATTTTGGGTTGAAATATAGTATTCTTCTGTTGTGAAAATTTTTTATCATAATGGCTTACATTATTAGAAGCATTTTATTTTTTTTCACAAATCTTACACAGTGATATTTAAGGTGCATAGTGACAATAAATGAGAGCCTTTGCACCACCAGTGTTGTCCTCCATTCATCCTTGTTCCAAAGCATAAAATCCTTATCTCCCTCCTTTATTCCCCAGAATGCTAGTTTAACTAAAAGCATATATGCAGTTCCAGATATTTTTACTAGTGGTTTCTTAAAGGTTTAGAGTCAAAGGGGCACTGTAAAAACAATGTTAGAGTGGCAATTATCATTTGTATTGGCTCATCAAATTATGGGGGTCATGGAAAGGAAAAACTTTGGCCTAAGTACATGGAGACCCTACCCCTGAAGTTTCCTGACATAAAACCATTTCTAGGCTCCAGGAAAACTAGTTTGTCCAATCCCGGTCATTGTCTGTAGTGCCCATACATTTAAATTTTTCACAGTCTCTGTTGTTCGTATCATGTTTCTGTACTGAACATCATGGAATCTGTATATCCTACATTGAAGTTAGGATGATGTGGAGCAGCATCTAATTTCAACTCACAATTGAAGGGCAATGCAGAAAGCCCTGTCCAGTACACAGGTCATTGTTGTTGTTTAAATCTTCTCAGTGTTAAGGGAAGACTCTTTTGAGTAAATCGATGTCAGAGCAGCAGTAGGGTCTTCCCTGGTAGAGGATTGCTTCCAGGTGATATCATAGATATCGTAGATGACTTCCCTGGTTCAGGGGTGACTGGAAAATACCCAAACCTCTGAGGCCTGTGCCAGGTCATCATGTCAATGTTCAGGGTATAAGGTTCCATTGCACCACAAGGTTTGTGTGTTCCTATCTCTATTAGATAAGAACTTATTTGTATGTATAGTATTTTCCATTTTAATATGCCCATGCAAACAAGGAATAATGCCAACTAGCGTTATCAGCACATAAGGGGGCCGCTAGAACAAGTCCAACAATCCCCGTGACCTAGTTCAAACATAAGCATTAAACTGAGGGACTCTTTCACCAAAATTCCTTATTGAACAGTTCACAAAGAGAAAAAAGATAAAAAGTGGGGAAAATAAACAATCTAACTTAAGACAGTGGACACAATTGTCACCATTTAAGAAAATTTGTGTGTTCCCATCTCTATAAGACAAGAATGTGTTTGTATATAATTTCCCATTTTAATGTGCCTATGCAAAGGAAGAACAGTATCACATGGTGAGATTGGAGCCTATGGGGATGCTAGAACAAGTCCAACAGTCCAATTGACTTGGTTCTTATATAAATGTTAAATGGAGGGACACTTCTACAAACTTCTTATTTAACAAATAACAAAGGGAAGGAAAGATAGATAGGGACTCTTTCACCCAAATACTTTATTGAACAGTTCACAAAGAGGAGAAAAGATAAAAAGTGGAAAAACAAACAATCTAACATAAGACAGTGGTCTCAATTGTCATCGTCTATGGGAATTAATCAAAAACCTAGTATGGTATCAACCACAGTTACACTATGAGAAAAGGAAGAGGCCAAGAGGCCACTGGGAGTAAACAAGTAGGTAAGGAGTACTGGCCTCTTTCCCAGCCTGAGAGTCCATCCTCTCATTTTTATTTTGAAAATATATGGTACCCCTACCTGAGCTGGTCTCTTCCCAAACTGAGAGTCAGAGAGTCCACCCTCCCATTTTTATTTCAAATAAAGCGCCCCCGCACAGTTTCTGAAATGGAGACCAATGAGAGAAAAAAAATACCAGTGTTTGTAACGATGTAATGTCCTGTCATACACCAGTGCTGCATTGGCCCACCATCCACCCTATGTGTCCCCCCCCCCTTAGTGTCGGAGAGAAAGGGGGAAAGCCTGAGGACCACGATAGAGTCCACCTGGGCTGGAAACCAGGGAAGGCCTGGAGTAGGGGGGGAAATAGGGGAACGGCTGGAGGCCTGCCAAGCCTCGCGGTACCCCCCAAGCTAGGGAAAATGCTTCCGGTATAGGGTGTCCCCTAACCCCATACCTGGGAAAAGCAGATCTTCAGGATCAAAACACCAGAAACCAGCTATCTTCCCGGCCCCTCCCTGTGCTCCTCCTCCCTAGAGTAGGGAGGGGGGAAGCCTGGAGACCCCTAATAGAGTCCCCCCCAGAACCCACGGCAGGCCACCCGAGGTGGCACTCAGGCCAGGCCTAGAGTCCAGGGGGAAATAGGGGAATGGCTGGAGGCCTGCCAAGCCTCGCAGCACCCCCCAAGCTAGGAAAAATGCCTCCGGTATAGGGTGTCCCCTAACCCCATACCGGGGGGAAGAGCAGGCCTCCAGGATCAAAACACCGGAAGCCCTTATGAAAATTTTATCACTTCTCATTTTGGGAGTTTTTTGGCTTTTGCCTTTATCTCTGATACTCCTTCATTAACGTGAGATTTAATTTTTAAACACATCCATACATTCTAGCACTAGTCACTACTTACATAATCTTGTCTTATTACTAGAACCAGTCATATCCTCTGATAACTTTTCTTGGAGGAAGACACTCAAGACCAAGATCTAAATACTAGATGTACTTGTGGATATTAGGGCATAATTACTTAGGCATACCCAAGCGACAGAAAGAGAATACATACAGACCTTTTTCTCTCTCACTCTTCTAAAGTACCATATTTTCTGGTGTATAAAACAAATGGGCATATAAGATGACCCCCTCTTTTACTGTTAAAATATAAGGTTTGCACTATATTATCCATATAAGACTACCTCTCTTTTAACGCACACCAAATGAAAATTTAAAAAAACGTAAGAGAGGGGCCAGAGGGATAGCATGAAGGTAAGGCGTTTGCCTTTCATGCAGAATGTTGGTGGTTCGAATTCTGGCATTCCATATGGTCCCTGAGCCTGCCATGAGCGATTTCTGAGCGTAGAGCCAGGAGTAACCCTGAGCACTGCTAGGTGTGACCCAAAACCCAAAAGAAAAAGTATGAGAAAAAAAAAGAACCCTCAAAGGTTAACAGTATATGTTTAATAAAGCTAGACTTTGGAGTGCCAACAATCATTTTACATTTGTCATTTGAAGTGAGTGATTGTGATCTTTTAATTTTGATCTATATTGAGAGCAGAGAAAGGGGGCTCCTTCAAGAGCATCTGGCTGGGTGCAGTGATTAATAGGACAGCTAGAGGGAGACAGAGTGCCTCCTTTATGTCCCATAAAAGCTAAACAGAGGTCTGAGCACAGGAAAACCTCATACCCGGCAGCTGGATGAGATGTGGTGCTCAGTAACTCAGCTCCTCTGTGTGCCCTGAAAGATGAATCAGGACAAGCAAAGAACTGAGTGATGACACCTGGCAACTGAATGGGATGTGGCTGTAAGGGGGGGTTGGATCACTCATCTCTGGAGCTGGAGTAAGTTTCATCATGCTGTATACCAGCGTATAAGATGACCCCTGACTTTAAGAAGATTTTTATGGGCTAAAAAATTGTCTTATGTGCAAGAAAATATGGTAAATTTTAGCTATGTCTCCAATTCCAGGGTGGTTCTTGATTTCTTACACACAGCATCTTATCACAGAGATACATGTTTACAAAGCACTTTCTTGCCTCTCATTTTTACCTCATCTGTTTGCAAAGGACCAGATACTCACTTTAAAAAGAAATGTAGAGAAGATTAAGGTGAGGATTCCAAATCCATTGAACACAGTGTGGGGAGGAATTACAGGTAATCTGTATGAAAGAATGCTAGACAAATAGGCATCGTGTGGAAGGTCAGGTTCATTACAGGCATGAAGAAATGGCAGAGATCACATTTTTTCTTTTTTAAATATTTATTATTTTTCTTTCTTTTTTTGAACCTTTTACCTGACTTTGTGGATTTTTTATTTTTATTAATAATATATTTATTTAAACAATGTGATTACAAGCATGACTATAGTTGGTTTCAGTCACAAAAAGAACACCCCCCTTCACCAGTGCAACATTCTTACCATCAATGCCCCTCCTCCCCCTCCTCCCACAACCCCTGCCTGTATTTGAGACAGACATTCTACTTCTCTCACTAATTAAGATTGTCATCATAGTTGTTAGTGTAGTTGTTTCCCAAACTGTACCACTACTCTTTGTGGTGAGCTACATATTGTGTGTTGGTCCTTCTAACCCTCATCTCTAGTGTCTATGGGGATTATTACCATAATTCCTTAATTTGTCTTAAAACCCATAGATGAGTGAGACTATTCTGTGTCTCTCTCCCTCTGACTTATTTCACTCAACATAATAGATTCCATGTACATCCATGTATAGAAAAATTTCATGATTTTAACTCTCCTGATGGCTGCATAATATTCCATTGTGTATTTGTACAATATTTTCTTTAGCCATTCATCTGTTGGAGGGCATCTTGGTTGTTTCCAGTGTCTGGCTACTTTAAATAGCGCTGCAATGAATACAGGTGTGAGGAAGAGATTTTTTAGTTGTATTTTTATGTTTCTTCCATTGTTTTAATGCCTAGCATATATAACTAAATTATATAGGAGCTAAAAATAATTATAAATATTAGTTACAAAAAATTTGTGACTGAATATATTAATTAATAAATCTAATGAAACTTTTCTTTTGGATTGATCTGGCCACAATTACCTTCAACATAGAATACATAGTTATTTGTATGGCACCTATAATCCTGAATGATGTAGCAGATAAGCTCTATAGATTTATGTTTCATATATTACACAAAGGTATTTCATTCAAAAATAAATTCATCACTTGATCATTAAGTAACCTTGTTTTTGTGTATTTGTTTTGTATCAAATAACTATACTGTTTATGGAGGGGCAGTTTAGCAGTGTTTAGCTGATTTAAATGTCATACCCAGTGTTACTCACATAGCTAGGTTTTATGTTTCAGTGCTAGGGCCCAGTGATATAGCATGATTCAAATACAGCATTGCTAGTGGATGAAGGATAAAATAAGGCATGGACCCTGACCCATCGCCCTGAGCCCATGTAACTATTAATGATAATACATTAATAATAATTAGTATACAGAGTTATTATTTTTGACCACTATGGAACTTATTTTATCAATATAAACCAAGCAATTGAAGCATTTTCTGGCATCCCATGCACTGTTCAGGAGGCTTGGCATCTCTCTCAAAAAATCTTGATCAGCCAGGTTGCCAGTTCAATTATAAAGAGACCAAAATCAAGGAATGCAGTATGGGGATTACCCAGATTACTCTTGGGGTACTGGGCATTCAGAGCTGTTCCGGGACTATACTGTGGTAGTAATAAAACCAGAGTCAGTTGTATGCAAAGTGTATGCCTTAATCCTTCTTAACCATAATCCACACACTAATTTAAATTATAATTAATTACCTAAAAGATAAAATGAAAATGTGATAGAGATAAAGCATTCTTGGATGGTGTAACACTTTCAGGGATGGAAAGATACTAAATGTGAAGAACTAGGAAAAAATGTTACAATAGAAGAACATCAAGTCAATGAACCCCTTGTTGGAATATGCATCACATGATTATCAAATAAGCAGGAACACCATGGTGACTTGAGTAGAGTAAGCAAAGGAGAGAATTTCAAAGGTTCTGTACCTCCCCTTTTAATCCAATTCTTTATGTAATATGCATACATTTCCCCCACACCAGTAGAGTGTCTTAGAATTAAACTCAATCCTGAAATTACGTTGGATAGTATTACACAACATAGTTACTGGCTTAGGCCTATGAGACCGCCATTTAAGACAATAATTACAAACCCAGAATATTTATTCCTTAGATCAGGCCTTTTCTCACTTTTAACTTTTATGTCTGAGAGAACTTTTATCTGACCCCCTATGTATATAGGCATATAAATAATACTATGATAACAGATCATAAATTTACTTCAAAACAAAAGATTCCTAAGGTTATGCAATACTGGAAAGAGTTGCAACCCCCAATTTAGAAAGCTGAGATTTAATGGCCTATGAATCCAGAATTCCTCAGATTCAACGAACTTGTAGGAGAACTAATTCAGACAAAGGGTACACAGTAACAACAAACTCTGGAACATGCCAATCCCTTCAAATCTTAGTTCTTAACCATCCTAGATATTCCTTGAACCCATGTTTTGGGTTTTAATGTAGGCGTCATAACATAAATATGCTTGATTAAATAAAGAACTATTGAGCTTAGTCACCAGCCCAGAGGTGAGGGAATATGGCGAATGTTCCAGTCCCCTCATCACGTGGTTGGCTTCACCATCAAGAAGTACCAAAGTCCCATTCTCATTAACATAACAAAGCCCAGTTTTCATCAAGGAAATTTCTGGTGTTTTTAGAGATGAAGTAGAGTAGAAATACCAAATTTTATATACATATATATATATACACTATCAATTACAGTGACAGAAATTTTAGATGAAGTAGGAAACAAAGATTAATGTAAAGAGTTTTGTAAAGAGTTTTGTAATCAAATGGGATGGGAAACAAATATAAAGCTTTGATGGAAAGATAGAAACTAATAAGAACTTAAGACACTATTCTAGCTGCTACATGGAAAATAGCTATTAATAGTCAAAACTTGACTAAGGTTAATATGTAGGGAGCTATGTGAAAGTTGTTGCTAGCTTGACAAAAGTTCTAATGTTCTACCAATTGACTTGAACTTGTAAGATGTAATCAGATAAAAGATACAATTTAAATATAAAATTCAAAGGACTTCATAATACATTTTAAGCCAAAAATTATGTAAACAGTATTTAACAGCTTTTTAAACATTGTTTATGTATAAATAATACCATATATCCTCTTTTGTTTAAACTATTTTAATTAGTCTTATTTAAGGATGAGAAATAAATGTAATTAGTATATATTACAAATAAATATTAGTGGATCTTAGTTTACATTAATATAGAAAGTTGCTGAGTATTACTACGAATCAAACACCATTTATAAAAATACTTAAATGAACAAAGCTATACCAAAAGATAATTATGACTTTCTCTCTTGGATTTATGCTCTCACTTAAACACCTCTCTCATTTGCGTTGTTCCCTCTTATATGTGTGGGCTTGTTCTTCAACTCGGTGTTCTCTTTTTCTCCTTTTCCCTCCAGATATTTCAAAACAAGTTTTTTTTCAATAAAGACTATCTGTTTTACTCAAAATATTAACTTCATAGCACTTAAGTCTTAGTAAGGTTTGGCAGACAACAAAACATAAAATGTGTAAAGCAGCCAAAATTGTATGTGGTATGAATAAAATAAGCTTCTCATATTGGAATTTTTTTGGTTTTTGAGCCACACCCGGCAGTGCTCAGGGGTTACTCCTGGCTATCTGCTCAGAATTAGCTCCTAGCAGGCACGGGGGACCATATGGAACGCCGGGATTCAAATCAACCACCGTAGGTCCTGAGTCAGCTGCTTGCAAGGCAAATGCCACGGTGCTATCTTTCCGGCAGCCATATTGAATTTTTAAATGAATTTTCTTTTTAGTAGTTTTTGTAGGAACCTTAGATTATGCATTTTTTAAGAAGTTTCTAGGTTTTTCCATCTGACATCACTTTATAATAAGAGACTTTATAGAATAGACTAACATGAACAAAAAGATAGCAAACTGAGCTAATATAATAGGAGGAACATAAATAAAGAAATAATCTGATGTAGTAAGGAAATCAAAAGTTGAAGAGTAAAATTAAAGGCCTGAAGGACAGTTCAGAGAGTATGGTATTTGCCAACTAAAGTTTTTAATTTCAGACATGCCATATGATCTCCAAGCCCGATGATTTCTGAGTGAGGAGGAAGCCCTACTTACTGCTGGATTTGACCCCTAAATAAAAGAATAAAACAGAACTGAAATGAACACTGTACCTTGTTTTAAATAGTGGAAAAATCAATTACAAGTGCTTGTTTATAAAGCGACTCTCTACAGTACTTATGATATCTAAAGTAATAGAACAAAAACAAAAAATACAGTAGCCTTGATTGAAATCCTGAATGCTTTTCCATTGACTTCCAGTATAGAAGGTTAAAGAATAATGGTTCCCATAATTCCACTGCAAACACAGTGAAGGAGAAGGAAATGCAGAAATTTTGGTTAGGCAGAGTGCTGTTTATATACATTTTATTATAAATCTCCAGAAAACCATGCATCCTTCCCCAGTGTGCAAATCTAAAAAGTTTTTTCCACTGTACCTTGGTAGTAGAATTTCCAAATTGTTTAACTTACTTGAGAGACAGGAAGATCAACTTCAACAGATCACGTAAATCAGTGTTCGCAGAGCAAGTCACCTATGAACATCTCTCTTGAACTCCAACAGAGAACACTAACTTTCCTTCCTCTTAGAAGGCAGATACGCAGTGGGGTTGACTGTAACACGTGATGCACATTTTTTCAGAAGAAACAAAAGAGCACTCATTGGGTTTGAAATAAGGAAAGATATTCCCATGCAAGTTGAAGTGATAATCCGGGCACAGGCTGTGTGGACACTATCAGTAAGAAAATGTTCCAGGCCCAAGGTCCATTCCCAAGAAGATGACTGTATGGCAGAAAGACTGAATGCATGCCAGGGACATTTTGTGCTAACAGCCTAAATCAGTGATGGCTAACCTTTTTGAGCTCGAGTGCCCAAACTGCCGAACAAAACCAAAGAATTTCCTCAAAGTGACAGCACATCAATTAAACCTTAATAGAAAGATTTTAGTATCTAAATGTTATTTATAAAGTTGCCTGAACTATGTAACATCATTTTTAAAGTTGGAATCTTTGTATTGTCAGGTAATCAATTTTATTCACAATCCTTTGATTTTCATTTCAATTCATTGGCAATTTATAATGTTTTAATGATTTCATTCAATTTAATGAATTTAGGAACAATTTCATCCAGTAACACAATATATTTTAAGTGTATAATTCACATAATATGTCAAATGTATCCTGAGTAAAAAAATAAAGATAAACTTCTTCAAACTGTTCAATGTGTCAAGACTCTATGTATATTCCCAAAAGATTCTATACATCATTTTTTGTAAAATTTGCAATCAAATTTGAAAATAATTAAATCATTACATTTCTAATAATATGATGTAAAGAAAACAAAAGAGCTTTTAATTAAACCAACCGTTTTTATTGGAAATTCCAGATTGGAATACAATAGGGCCATGTAAAGTCCCTTTTTAAAATAACATCTTTAAATAATATTTAAATAACTTAGAAAGTGTCTTAACTGCAAACTGAAAACACTGCTTCATGTAAACATATGCACTGGGCATGCTCTGTAAAAACTTAATGTGATTTTTGTTGTTGCATGCATGCTGATAATTTGTCAATCCATGGCTCATCATGCGTTAATTTCAGAGCAACACATGTAGCACCCATGTCACCCATTAATCTGTTTCTAGCATCAGATTTTATATAATTCAAAGCCAAAAACAGCTGCTCACAAGCATAGGATGACCAAAACAAAGTAAGAAGAGCAATCTGAAGTGTTTTCATGGACTTAAAATTGTCTGACAGAGAATTCCACGCTTTTAGGATTTCATGTTCAGAACTGCTAGCTGTGATTTCATTTGTCACTCTTTTACACTCAATACGTTCAAGAGCCACACGCAGGTCATTGGATTTACTTTTCCAGAAATTTTACTTTTTTCCAGAAATTTACTTTTCTTAAAATTTCAGTAGCTCCATTTCCAAATTTTGAATATCCAACCACTGTAAGCAGGAAAGATCAAGATCTTCAAATGTGGACTTTTCTGGGGAAGATATAAATGAAAGGGTTGTCTCCATCTTACGGAACTGAGAAAATATTTTACTAAAATTCTCCTTTGCTTTGGCTACAATGGTGGAATATGCTTTGTGGATTTCCTGGTGTTAATTTTATGACTGTCCACAAATGTTGTTGAATTATCCAAATGTATTTTTAGGTTGGGAAAATATTTTAGCTGTCCACTCTCAAGGTCTTTTTCAAAAACATGCAATTTTCTCTCAAAAGCCTTGTAATTTTTTGTTTAGTACATTAAAGTGGTTAGTAAAATCTGTAAAGAAAATGAGGTTGGTAAGCCAGGCCATATAGGTGAGATGAGGATAGTCTTACCCCTTTTCATTCATAAATAGCCTAAATTCTTCCAAGCAGGCTACAAATCGCTCTAACACTCATCCTCTGATCAGCCACTGGACATTATTTTACATCAGTTAAGTGTTATATTGTGTCTGCCCCTCATCAAGAAGGGCTTGAAATTGTTAAAAACTAAGAGCATGCACCATGATGAAGTTCACCATTTTTGTTACATCTTTGAGGATATTGTCAAGTGTTTTGCTGCTTTCTTTGGTGCAGAGAGCCTCTTGATGTATTCAGCAATGAAATTGAATCAATGGATGTTTTGCTTCCTTAGCAAAGAAATGAATGAATCCTGATGTTGTCCCCACCATGCTAGGTGCTCCATTGCTAGTAACAGAAACCAATTTTTCTGAACTTATGTCTAGTGATGAAAAAGCCTCCATCACAGCATTGTAGATATCTATCCGTTGTGTTCTTCCAGGCAAAGACAGCATTTTACCAGCTGTTCTCTCATGATGTCACCAGTAGCATAACACAAAATGAGCACTAGTCTTACATGGTTAGTAATAACTGTACTTTCATCCAAGCACATGGAGTAGAAGGGTGCTTTTTGTAAGTCTCAAGTAAGCTGTTGACTAACATCATTAGCCATTCGCAGAACCCTATCTTTTGCAATATATCTGCTTAGTGGCATCTCAGAGATGCGCTACACAATTTATGCTTATTTTGAAAATCATGGAAGAGTGAATTACTCCCAGCCAAAATGGTCTTTTTGATAAAATCTCCATCAGAGAGGGGCTTACCATGTTTTGCCATGCACAGTGAAATTCGAAAACTGGCAACTGTAAGATGATTAGTTTTTGAAAGATAGTTGCTAAAACTAAGAGACTGGGAGTAATATTTCTTTAATTTTCCTACAAGGAACTCTTTAAGGTAAAACAAGTTCAGTAACACTGTTATGGTTGGTCTCAAAGTGACGCTGGACACTTGATGTGCAAGACACAACACTTTCATTACACATAATACACAATGCTTTCCCACTGCGTTCAATCACTCCATATGTCTCTGTCTAGGCCTCTTGGAATTGTCTTCCACTGTTTTTGTTTAATTTTTTTTTTGCTGTACTCATTTTCTTTGTTCAAGACTTCAAGTCTACAAAAAGATAAAACTTGTATAATTAAAAAAATTTATTGAAGTGCTGTATACAAATCTGTCCCCATAAAAAACATATGTGATTAAGGAATTTTACTAATTGTAGACATCTATTTTGGTCAAAAAGTATACTGTCCGGGTGAAAAACCAGACTTATGCAACCCTAACCTGGACACTTAGGCAAACAGCCAGATAATTTAATAGGTTTTTAAAAAGGAGCTCAGGTAAGTTTATAATTAACATTAGTATTATTGGTCCAATTAAACTTAGGCAGCACAGGTAGGGCAAAGTAGAAGTTTACCTAATAATAAATGATGTAGAGTGCAGATTGCGTTTCTTGTTCTCCACAAGTCTCGCACCAGGGTGGGAGATTGTGAAAGAACGCTCAGTGCTGTAGGCGAGTAACTGAGTGGGTTTAGAGGTGGAGGACGGGGAGTGAGACTTTGCTTCTCACAGCCACGAGGCAGTTCAGGCATCAGCAAGGCAGGGCTGAACTGGGACAAAAATAGGCCCAAGCATTTTAGGTTGACCAGTCCAATTACATGACCTCATGCAGGCCCCACACAATGAAGTCCAGGGACAGTGCTAAAATGTAGAAGCACACTTGAGAGGGACGTCCAGCCACTAATAAGTAACGAGTGCAACAGCCAACACACAAGAAGATGTGACATGGGGAGGGGAGAAAGAGAATATGGGACATGGAGAGGGGGGAGAAAAGATCCATAAAGACTATGAATAAAACATCTCTTTTTAATCCTCTACTGTCACACAAAACTCCCAAAGGAATGCTGAACACTCAAAAATCCTCCAGAAAACAATGTAATTTAAAGGAAGATACACAGGAAAGATAATAGTGTGATATGTTCAAACTTTAATGTTCTACAAAAGCAATGACAGACTCTCACCTTTGAAACAAAAATGACAAGCACTTATCAAAAAAGGAAAACTATGGTGTCCACACTTTTTACAATGAAAAATCCAGATAACAAGAGGCCGCTCAGCAATGTCCAACATTAGTGAGCTGGAGGTTTATGTGACAGCAGAGGACTAAGTAGAGATGTTTTATTTGTAGTCTTGGTGTATTGGAGAAGTGACTTCGATTCCCCAAATAAAATGACCTGCAAACTGGATTAATCACGTTAATGACTATACAGCATTGGATTCATCACAATAATAACTAATTAAGAGGTGACCTGAGTGTATGAGAAAATGACTTTTATTTTTTATTATTGGAGCTTTTGTTATTTTATTATGATGTTTACAAAAGCACTGTGAAGGGCCACATATACACTTTACTGATTTTTTTTCTATATTGAATTTTCCATTAAGGTACAGCGCAGAGGATTAGTGTGTTGTTGTTCACAGAGCGCTCAGCCCTCCTCTCAGCTTACTGAACTTCTCTATGCAATCATCATAAGTAGCTTTTTTATTTCCTCGAATTTAGCATGTCCCCATGGAAGATACAGAGGTTTTTACAGAGAAGCACATTATTAGACACATTAACATCCCCCCATTTCCTCACCTCTTTAGCATGGGAGCACTAGGATTTTTTCCTGATTACAGATGTCACATGTGGAGTCACACTACAGTCTCACTGAGTTCCTGTGACAGAATCAGTGTGAAACTTCTCGTCCTCTTCCCACTTCCTCTTCACACACTGCCTGGCTCATAGGCTACTAAGGGGAAGACAAACAGGCTAAACATCCACTCAAAGGACTGCAGCCCGCACAGGAGGATGGGCTGCAGCCCGGTCCTCCCAATGGCCAGTCTGGCCCTGTTGCCAGGTGAGCTGCAAAGCAGACACTGGCATACTCGCTTCCCACCTCACCACATATCTTAATTACGGACCTTCCCATGTGCCACTTGCAAGCAAGGCCTTAGTGTGCCCTAGGTATGCCGACGCTAGCCTAAATATTAGCAAGCAGAGGAGAGGAGACATAGTATCTTTTCATTTTAGAATAGTTCTGAGAATCAAATTGAAAAGTCCTTGAAATTTCAGAAAACAATATACAGGTACTCATTATTAAGAGAAATAATGCAGATCCATGCAACAAAATTATTCAAATATATAACTAAAAGTATTCATTTTAAATAGTTACTCATCATCAATTGCATGCTACGTGTATTGTACAAAAATTTTAAAATACAAGTTAGAAAATAAAGAGCATCCAGAATCTATAAATGTGGGCTATAAGTTTATAGAGAAAATTTATAAATTCCACTTAAAATAGTATAAAGAAATACTGAGTTATTGTATGAAAATTCTAACCAACGTTCCTGTTTTTACTTAATTCTGATTTGATAAAGTTAAAACAAAATCCAGGTAATTTTTAACTTTATATAACAAAATTTGAAGAAGAAAACTTTTTTCAGGAACAGGAAATATGCAGAAATATGAAGCGTAAGACAAATATCAGTTCAATCTAAAAAAGAGTTAAATCTAGAAAAACTTGGACTTAGTGTTACAGGCTTTGTTTCCTGTATATCATTTTATGTTCATGAAAGTTTTTCCTATGTCAACAAAACATTATACTGGTTTTTATTTGACTCAGTATTAGTTGTGTACCTTTAGCACTCATATACCAGGAAATAATCATGTTAATTTTATTTTATAAAACCTTCACCAGTACAACATTCCCACCACCAATGCCCCCCTCCCTACTTCTCCACCCCTGATTGTATTCAAAACAGGTATTCTACTTTCATCATTAACAATGTCATTCTAGTTGTTAGTGTAGTTATTTCCCTAATAGCATTCACCACTCTTTGTAGTGAGCTTTATATTTTGAGGTGGTTCTTGCAGCCCTTAACATCATTCTCTATAGGATTATTACATTAATGTCTTTACATTCTTAAAAACCTATAGATAAGTGAAACTATTCTGTGTCTATCTCTCTCCCTCTGAACTACTTCACTCAGCATAATCGATTCCATCTACATCCATGTATAGGATGTTCTTTATATTGTGCACCTGTTTACACACATCATTTACCCTCTGAAGTCAGTTCCATCATACTCTGCTAGAACTTACTCTCCTTTATCTCTCTTGGTTGTCTCTTTTTGTCTTATTTCTACTCTCTTCCTCTGTTCACATCCTTCTAAATATATTTCAACAAAACCTGTCTTAGTAAAAATAGCAATACAAAAATCCCTTCCTTAGAACTATATTTATTGTAGCATTATTTACCATAGCAAGACTCTGGAAACAACCAAGATGCCCTTCAACAGATGAATGGCTAAAGAAACTGTGGTACATAAACAGAATGGAATACTATGCAGCCGTCAGGAGAGATGAAGTCATGAAATTTTCCTATACATGGATGTACATGGAATCTAATTTGCTGAGTGAAATAATTCAGGGAGAGAAAAAGACACAGAATGGTCTCCCTCATCTGTGGGTTTTAAGAAAATGAAAGGCATTTCTCAACAATTTTCAGAGACAAGAGAGGAGGGATGGATGTTACAGCCCACGTCATGAACCTCACCACAAAGAGTGATGAGTTTAGTTAGAGAAATAAATACATTGCGAACTCTCCTAACAATGAGAATATATGAGGGAAACAGAAAGCTTGTCTTGAGTACAGCTGGG
The DNA here is from genome assembly GCF_024139225.1 of Suncus etruscus. Lineage (NCBI taxonomy): Eukaryota > Metazoa > Chordata > Mammalia > Eulipotyphla > Soricidae > Suncus > Suncus etruscus. Next base: position 22,405,557 of record NC_064868.1, on the reverse strand, counting down.
GGCGGGAAGGGGAGGAGGGATATTTGGGACATTGGTGGTGGGAATGTTACACAGGTGATGGAGGGAGTGTCATCTTATATGACTGAAACCCAACCACAATCATGTTTGTAACCAAGGTGTTTAAATAAAAATATTTTAAAAATAGTATTCAATTATATATTTACTAGCTGAAATGTTTTGTCATAATTATTTTATTTCTCCCCATTATACACACATATTCACTTATTGAGCGTACATATTATATATGAAAAATAATGTCCCCTTTACAAATATATTTTTGCTCTACACAACTATAACTTTAAGGTTTTACACATTAAAATTTACACTTTTATATAATGTGCCACTTTCCAACAATTTTCCATTTCAAGTATAGTGACTTATGAATGTACAAATATCGTTTTTCATATCAAGAAAAGAATCCTTGACATAGTTATTATATTTTTAATTTTTTTGAAAAATCTAATGCACTCAAACATTTTACAATTTTCTTTTAATCTTCCAGACTCACCACTTAGATTCTCAAGATTGAACATCTTCCTCAATTTATCTACTGAGTACTGAAATTAAGGAGCATGTTGTTATTCATTTTCAGTTCTAGAAATAGTTGGAAAAAGTGCTACAATAGATTTCACATAATATTATTATTATTTTATTGTTTAATGGGTTTATATAATCCCATTATTATATAGTTTTGCCATGGTCATCCTATGTTATGACTATTATCTTCATTAATATTTTTCAAGGACTTAGGACAGTCAATTGTAAAGTTTGTGTGGAACCAAAAAAAACCTAGACTAGCCAAAACCATATTGAAAAACAAGAAACTGGTCTTTCCGGGCCGGAGTTGTGGATAAGACAGACTCTGCTGGGCACCTTAAGCTCAGCAGACATTTTGGGGCTTCTCCGGGTTGCTTCAACCTGGGAACTTTGATCTTCTCTGGCATTCATCCCCTGATGGCTTACCTTGGCTGAGATGAGTCTTCCTGGGCCGGAGTTGCAGGTAAAGCTGACTGCTGAGCCCCTTAGGCTCAGCAGACATTTTGGGGCTTCCCCCAGCTTGCTTCAACCTGGGAACTTTGATCTTCTCCAGCATTAATCCCCTGAGGGCATGCCTTGACTGAGGTGTGTCTTTCCAGGTCAGAGTTGTGGATAAGACAGACTCTTCTGGGCCCCTTAAGCTCGGCAGACATTTTGGGGCTTCCCCCAGCTTGCTTCAACCTGGGAACTTTGATCTTCTCCAGCATTAATCCCCTGAGGGCATGCCTTGACTGAGGTGTGTCTTTCCCAGTTGGAGTTGTGGATAAGACAGACTCTTCTGGGCCCCTTAAGCTCGGCAGACATTTTGGGGCTTCCCCCGGCTTGCTTCAACCTGGGAACTTTGATCTTCTCCAGCATTAATCCCCTGAGGGCATGCCTTGACTGAGGTGTGTCTTTCCCAGTCGGAGTTGTGGATAAGACAGACTCTTCTGGGCCCCTTAAGCTCGGCAGACATTTTGGGGCTTCCCCCGGCTTGCTTCAACCTGGGAACTTTGATCTTTTATGGTATTCATCCCCTAACGGCTTGCCTCGGCTGAGGTGAGTCTTTCCTGGCTGAAGTTGCAGATAAAGCTGACTCTGCTGGCCCCCCTAAGCCCACCTATAAGCGTCAAAGCAGAGGAGCGCGGCCACTCCACTTCGTGGCCATGCACCCCACCTAGCCAAAAAATACCACCACAACATGTAGAAAAACCCACAGCATAAGCGTGACAATGGGGAAAATACACAGACCACATCAGCCATAGAGGATGATGATGGAAACTCTGATGATGCAACAATGGCCAACCACCTAAGCAGTCTTTCAGAAATGGAGTTTAGAAAAGAAATATGGAGGATGCTCACAGAACTCAATAAAAGTATAGATCAGAACACTAATAAAAATCAAGAGAATATGAAGATAGAAATCAGAAAACTCCAAACTGAAATATCAGGTCAAATATCAGGTCTGAAAAACTCAGTAGACGAATTAAAGAACATAATGGATGAGCTTTCCAACAAGTTAAAAGTAGCTGAGGATAGAATTAGTGCACTGGAAGATGCGATGCATAACAACTTTACACAGCAGAAGAAATTGAAAAAAAGCCTTAAATCAAATGATCAGACAGTGGAAAAATTACTCAACAATATGAGCAGATGAAAATAGAAGTCTTTGATAAGCTCAACAGAAACAACTTTAGAATCATTGGAGTCCCAGAGACCCAAGAAGAAAATCTCCAGGAAGAATCAACAGTCAAGAACATCATCACAGAGAAACTACCAGAACTAAAGAAAACATGTGACCAATTCTTACATGCCCGAAGAGTATCAGCTAAAAAAGACCCCAGGAGAAACACCACAAGACACATCCTAGTCACAATGATGAATCCCACAGATAGAGATAGAATACTGCAAGCAGCAAGATCAAACAGGGAAATTACATTCCAGGGAGCATCCTTGAAATTTACAGCAGACCTGTCACCAGAAACACTCAAGGCCAAAAGGCAGTGGTGGGATATAGTGACAAAACTAAATGAAATAAATGCTTCGCCAAGAATACTGCACTCAGCAAAACTTACTTTCAGGTTTGAAGGAAGTATACATGAATTCACAGATAAACAACAGCTCAAAAACTTTACAGACTCAAAACCAGCCTTAAAAGAAAAACTGAAATATCTATTCTAAAGACAAGACAGAACAAAAAACATACCAAACTTCTGCACAAAGATGGCAATAAATCCCATGACAATTATTTCTCTCAATGTCAATGGACTAAATGCACTCGTAAAGAGGCACAGAGTGGCAAAATCGATCAAAAAACTGAAGCCAACCTTCTTCTACCTACAAGAAACACACCTGAATAGTCAGAAAAATCATAGACTCAAAATCAAAAGCTGGAGGAAAATCATTCAAGCAAACAACACCCTTAAAAAAGCAGGGGTGGCCATACTAATATCAGATGACACAAACTTTATACTCAGAAAAGTTGTATGGGACGAAGATGGATATTATGGACTAATCAAGGGATATGTACAGAAGAAAGAAATCACTCTCCTAAACATATACGCACTCAATGAGGGACCAGCAAAGTACTTAATACAATTGTTGACAAATCTGAAAAAGAGTATCAATAATAACAAAATAATTGTGGGAGACCTCAACACAGGCTTTTCAACACTTGATAGGTCAGACAAATGGAAACCCAGCAAAAATATACTAGACCTGAAGAGAAATATGGAAGAAAGAGGCCTAGGAGATATATATAGGACACTGGATCCTCAGAAATCTGGATACACATTCTTTTCTAATGTACACAGATCATTCTTCAGGATAGACCACATGCTGGCACATAAAACATACCTCCATAAAATAAAGAAGATAGAAATTTTGCAGGCTACCTTTGCTGACCACAAGACTTTGAAGTTAGATGTGAACTACAAAGGGACACAGAAGAAAAAAATTAACACCTGGAAATTAAACAGTCTACTACTGAACAACCAGAGGGTCCGAGATGAAATCAAAGAAGAAATAAAAAATTTTCTGCAAACAAACGACAATGAAAACACAAACTATCAGAACCTATGCGATACAGCAAAAGCGGTACTGAGAGGAAAATTTATAGCTTTACAAGCACACATCAGGAAGGAAGAAGGAGCATACATGAATAGCTTAATGACGCAGCTTATAGAATTAGAAAATAATCAACAAAAGAAACTAAAAATAGAGAGACAGACGGAAATAACAAAGCTGAGAGCAGAAATCAATGAAATGGAAACCCAAAAAACAATCCGAAAGATCAACGAAAGCAGAAGTTGGTTCTTTGAAAAAAATAAACAAGATTGATAGACCATTGGCAAATCTCACAAAGCAAAAGAGAGAGAAACTTGATAACACGTATTAGAAATGAAAAGGGGGAGATCACTACGGATACTACAGGGATTCAAAGAGTATTCAGAGAATAGTTTGAGAAACTCTACGCCACTAAATATGAGAACCTGGACGAAATGGATAAATTTTTGAACTCATATAACTTTCCACGGTTGAGTAAAGAAAATGTACCATATCTAAACACCCCCATCACTACTGAGGAAATTAGACCGTAATCAAAAATTATCTCCAAAACAAAATCCCAGGCCTGATGGATTCACGAATGAACTCTTTTAAACATTTCAAGAGGAACTACTACCAATCCTGGCCAGGCTCTTTTATAAAATTGAAAAAACAAAAACACTTCCAAATAGCTTTTATGAAGTCAACATCACCTTAATATCAAAACAAGATAGAGATGCTGCCAAAAAAGAAAATTACAGACCAATATCCCTGATGAACACAGATACAAAGATCCTCAACAACATCCTGGTGAACAGGATCCAGTGCCTCATCAAGAAGATCATTCACTTTGATCAAGTAGGTTTCATCCCAGGAACGCAAGGATGGTTTAACATCTGTAAATCTATCAACATAATACACAACATCAACAGCAAGAAAAATAAAAATCACATGGTCATATCAATAGACGCAGAAAAAGCATTTGATAAAGTTCAACACCCATTCTTGATGAAAACTCTCAGCAAGATAGAAATAAAAGGAACCTTTCTCAATATAGTTAAGGCCGTCTTCCACAAGCCAGTGGCAAATATTATCCTCAATGGAAAAAAACTAAAAGCCTTCCCTCTAAATTCTGGTACGAGACAAGGCTGTCCTCTCTCACCATTCCTATTCAACAGAGTACTGGAAGTACTTGCTATAGCGATTAGGCAAGAAAAAGATATTAAGGGAATCCAGATAGGAAAGGAAGAAGTCAAGCTCTCACTGTTTGCAGATGACATGATGCTCTACATAGAAAACCCTAAAGACTCTACCAAAAAGCTTCTGGAAATAATGAATTCATACAGCAAAGTGGCAGACTACAAAATTAACACACAGAAATCAATGGCCTTTTTATACATTAATAATGATAGGGAAGAAATGGACATTAAGAGAACAATCCCATTCACATTAGTGCCACACAAACTCAAATATCTTCGAGTCAACCTGACTAAAGATGTGAAGGATCTATACAAAGAAAACTATAAAACACTGCTCCAAGAAATAAGAGAGGACACACGGAAATGGAAACACATACCCTGCTTATGGATTGGCAGGATCAACATAATTAAAATGGCAATACTTCCAAAAGCATTGTACAGATTTAACGCAATTCCTCTAAAGATACCCATGACATACTTCAAAGAAGTGGATCAAACACTTCTGTAATTCATTTGGAACAATAAACACCCTAGAATAGCTAAAGCACTCCTTGGGAAAAGGAATATGGGAGGCATTACTTTCCCCAACTTTAAGCTGTATTACAAAGCAATAGTTATAAAAACAGCATGGTATTGGAATAAAGACAGACCCTCAGATAAGTGGAATAGGCTTGAGTACTCAGAGAATGTTCCTTAGACATATAACCACCTAGTTTTTGATAAAGGAGCAAGAAATCCTAAATGGAACAAGAAAAGCCTATTCAACAAGTTAGCCATTTGCAAAAAGCGAACTCAGACCCCCAGCTAACACCATGTACAAAGGTAAAATCCAAATGGATTAAAGACCTTGATATCATATCTGAAACTGTAAGGTATATAGAACAACATTTAGGTGAAACACTACAGGACATTAAGACTAAAGGCATCTTTAAGGAGGAGAAAGCACTCTCCAAAAAGTGGAAGCAGAGATAAACAGATGGGACTATATTAAACTTAGAAGCTTCTGCATCTCAAAGGAGATAGTGCCCAGAATACAAAGGCCACCCACTGAGTGGAAGAAATTATTCACCAATACTCATCAGATAAAGGACTAATATCCAAAATTTACAAGGTACTGACAGAACTATACAAGAAAACAACAACTAAACCCATAAAAAATGGGGAGAAGAAACGAACTGACACTTTGAAAAAGAAGAAAGGTAAATGGCCAAAAGGCACATGAAAAGAAGCTCCACATCACTAATCATCAGGAAGACGCAAATCAAAACTACTATGAGGTACCACCTTATGCCACTGAGATTAACACACATCAGAAAAACGGAATACAAGCAGTGCTGGCGGGGATGTGGAGAGAAAAGAACTCTTTTTCACTGCTGGTGGGAATGCCGTCTAGTACAACCTTTATGGAAAGCAATTTGGAGATTCCTTCACAAACTGGAAATTGAGCTTCCATATGATCCAGCTATACTACTCCTAGGAATATACCTGAGGAACACAAAAATACAATACAAAAATCCCTTCTTTATACCTATATTCATTGCAGAGCTATTTACAAAAGCCAGACTCTGGAAACAACCAAGATGCCCTTCAACAGATGAGTTGCTAAAGAAACTGTGGTACATATACACAATGGAATACAATGCAGACGTCAGGAGAGATGAAGTCATGAAATTGACCTATACATAAATGTGCATGGAATTTATTATGCTGAATGAAATAAGTCAGAGAGAGAGAGAAAAAACGCAAAATGGTCTCACTCATCTATGGGTTTTAAGAAAAATGAAAGACATTCTTGCAATAATAATTTTCAGACACAAAAGAGAGAAGGGCTGAAGTTACAGTTCACGTCATGAAGCTCACCACAAAGAGTGATGAGTTTATTTAGAGAAATAACTACAGTTTGAACTATCCTGATAATGAGAATGTATGAGGGAAATAGAAAGCCTGTATAGAGTACAGGTGGGGGTTGAGTGTGGAGGAGGGAGATTTGGGACATTGGTGATGGAAATGTTGCACTGGTGATGGTGATGTTCTTTACATGACTGAAACCCAACCATAATCATGTATGTAATCAAGGTGTTTAAATAAAATATATAAAAAGCAAGAGCCACCCACTGAGTGGGAAATACTATTCACCCATTAACCATCAGATAAGGGGCTAATATCCAATATATACAAGGTACTGACAAAACTTTACAAGAAAAAACGTCAAGTCCCATCAAGAAACAGGGAAAAGAAGTGAACAGACACTTTGATAAAGACTATTATCCCAATACTCATCAGATAAGGGGCTAATAGTCAAAATATACAAGGCACTGACAGAACTTTACAAGAAAAACATCAAATCTCATAAAAAATGGGGAGAAGAAATGAACAGACAATTTGATAAAGAAGAAATACAAATGGCCAAAAAGCACATGAAAAAAATGCTCCTCATCAATCATCAGTGAGTTGCAAATCAAAACAACTATGAGGTACCATCTCAAACCACAGAGATTGGCGCACATCACAAAGAATGGCAATAAGCAGTGTTGGCAGAGATGTGGAGAGAAAGGAACTCTTATCTACTGCTTGTAGGAACGCTGTCTAGTCCAAACTTTATGGAGAGCGATATTTAGATTCCTCCGAAAACTGAAAATTGAGCTCCCATACGATCCTGCTATACCATTCCTAGGCATATACCCTAGGAACACAAAAATACAATAAAAAAATCACTTTCCTATATTCATTACAGTGCTGTTTACAATAGCCAGGCTCTGGAAACAAACAATATGGCCTCAGCAGATTAATGGCTAAAGAAACTGTGCTTACATATACACAATGCAATATTATTCAGCCACCAGGAGATATGAAGTCATGAAATTTTCCTATATGTGGATGTATATGGAATCCATCATGCTGAGTGAAATAAGTCAGAGGAAGAGAAATAGACTCAGAATTATCTCACTCATCTATGGGTTTTAAGAACATATTTGACATTTAAACATTTTAAGACTTTTTGCTATAATCCTCAGAGACAAAGAGTGGAGGGCTGGAAGGTCCAACTCATGACATAAAACTCACAACAAAGTGTGTTGAGTGCAGTTAGAGAAATAACTACATTGAAACTATTATAACAATGTGAATGAAAGAGGGAAGTAGAAAGCCTGTCTAGAATACAGGTGGGGGTTAGGTGGAGACGAGGGAGATTTAGGACATTCATGTTGGGAATGTTGCATTGGTGAAGGGGGGGTGTCCTTTACATGACTGAAACCCAACAATAATTATATTTGTAATCAAAGTTTTTAAAGATATTAATAAAAAAGAAAATGAAAAGAGTATCTCTTACTATTTCTGTATGTGTATAATATTCACCAAACTGAGCTTCTATCCATTGCCCACACTGCTTTTTTATGTTTATTCATTGTGTCCCTTAATAATAGCTTCTTAAGCATTTTTATTTTGTGTGTGGGGATTTGTAGGGGCTGTGTGCACCACACCTGACTACTAAGAGCTTATTCCCAGTTTTCCATATAAGGGTTATTTCTTACTGTATATAACCCAGGTTGTCCACATGTAAGGTAAGTGCCTACATACTGTATCTTTAGCCCAAGAAATTTGGGGGGGTGTCATAGCCACCAGTGCTCAGGGACAAAACGTCTCAGGCTTGGGGGACCAGAGATCAAACCCAGGTAAGCCCAGTGCAAAGCAGAGAAGTATGCCTGATATACGTTTGCTCCACCCCCACCTCCAGAATTCTTAATTTGAATTTTGAGAATTCCTTGTATACTTTAAAATTACTCATAAGTATTTGAAACTCATGATGCTATTAAGTTTTAATCATTTTTTCCATAATATTAATGCAAAAATATTAATACAATATAGATTTCGCACATTTACTAACCTAAATGCCAAGACTATCAATCCCTCAAAAAGTGATATTCTAGGAGCTGGAGCAATAGCACAGCGACAGGGTGTTTGACTTGAATGCAGCCAATCTGGAACAGACCTGGTTCTCTCACCTGGTGTCCCATATGGTCCCCCAAGCCAGGAGCGATTTCTGAGTGCATTGTCAGGAGTAACTCTGAGCATCACTGGGTGTTGTCCAAAAAGCAAATTTAAAAAAGTAATATTCTAGAGAAACTGTGAGTGCTGCCTGCGTGTGTTTGTCTCCTGAACCTCTTGGGAGTGGGCCGAAAAGGGCCCAGTAAATTTGCTTTACCAGAGGCTTATGAATGGCCGGAATGCCAAGGAGCTGCTTACTAAAGTGAAAACCGGCTATAAGCAGTACTTCGCAGAAGGCAGGTCCCCTGTTTGTGATGTCAGGCTGGGAAAATCTATGCCTGCCCAGTGGTTCCCGACTGTGAGAAACTGTGAGTACTGTGGTGTGTGTTTGTCTACTGTCCTGTCTCCTGAACATCTTGGGAGTGGGCCGAAAAGTGTCCAGAAAAATTGCTCTCCCAGAGGCTCCAGAAGAAGATGGCTGCTCCGTTTCACGACAGGGTTGTGTGCTCTTTCTTTTTTTTTTTTTTTTTTTTTTTTTTTTTGGTTTTTGGGCCACACCCGGTAACGCTCAGGGGTTACTCCTGGCTATGCGCTCAGAAGTTGCTCCTGGCTTGGGGGACCATATGGGATGCCGGGGGATCAAACCGCGGTCCGTCTCCTAGGCTAGCGCAGGTAAGGCAGGCACCTTACCTCCAGCGCCACCGCCCGGCCCCTCGTGTGCTCTTTCTAATGAAAGAACGCCACTGCAACAGGAAGAAAAAAATCACACTAGAAAATGTGCTGGATCACTGAAGCCCAGCATTTCTCTCCAGACTGTCTTCTCTGCTGTGTGCTCAGGCCTAAGATTTGATGGTGTGTGAGGCTTCATCCACTGAGGGCTCCCCTTTCTTGGAGGTGAGTCGAACCACCCAGAAAGGGCGGAGCCAGAGGAGCGTGGCCACACACATCATTTAGCCAATGAATACCACCACAACACGTAGAAAAACCCACAATATAGTGTGACAATGGAGAAACAATGCAGGCTAGCATCAAACATAGAGAATGAAGATGACAATTCTGATGACCAGATAATGACCAGCCAACTAATCAACCTCTCAGATAAGGACTTAGACTACAAATATGGAACTCAAAGAAACAATAGATCTAGTTGAACAGAACAAATAATAAAAACCAAGAAAATAAGAAGACAGAAATCAAAAAATTCCAAACTGAAATTACAGATCAAAAAACAGGCCTGAAAAAACTCAGTAAACAAATTGAATGTCAAAATGGAAAAGCTCTCCAACAGGGTAACAGAATCTGAGAATAGAATTCGCGCTGTGGAAGATGAGATAAATAAATCCATACAGCGGAAGAGATTGAAAAAATAACTTAAAGCAAATGAACAGCCAATGGAAAAATTAGTCAAAGAATGTGAAAAGATAAAAATACAAGTCTATGATAATCTCAACAGAAACAATTTAAGAATCATTGGAGTCCCAGAGACCCAGGAAGAAAATCTCCAGGAAGGATCAATGGTCAAGAACATCATTAAAGAAAAACTTTCAGAGCTAAAGAATATATGCGATAAAATTCTGCATGCCCGATAACTACCAAAAAAAAAAGACCCCAGAAGAAATACCCCAAGACACATCCTAGTCACAATGACAAATCCCACAGGTAGAGACAGAATTCTGAAAGCAGCAAGATCAAAAAGGGTAACTACATTCAAGGGAACATCCTTGAGATTTACCACAGACCTGTCACCAGAAACACTCAAGGACAGAAAGGACAGTGGTGGGAAATAGAGACAAAACTCAATAAAATAAATGCTTCTCTGTCTTAAATTTCTCTAAATTCTTGCACAACACAAGGCTGTCCTCTCTCACCACTAGCAATGGAAGTCCTTGCTATAGTGATCAGGAAGAAAAAGATATCCAGGAAATCCAGATAGGAAATGAAGAAGTCAAGCTCTCACTGTTTGCAAATGACATGATACTCTATTTAGAAAACCCTAAAAACTCTACCAAAAAGCTTCTCCAAACAATCGATTCATATAGCAATATGGCAGGCTACAAAATTAACACACAAAAATCAATGGCCTTTCTATACACCAATAATAATAGGGAAGAAAGGGACATTAAGAAAACAGCCCCATTCACATTAGTGCCACACAAACTTAAATATCTTGGAGTCAACTTGACTAAAATGTGAAGGACCTATACAAAGAAAACTATAAAACTCTTCTCCAAGAAATAACAGAGGACACGTGGAAATGGAAACACATACCCTGCTCATGGATTGGCAGGATCAATATAATCAAAATGGCAATACGCCCCAAAGCATTGTACAGATTTAATGCGATCCCTTTATAGATACACATGACATTCTTCAAAGAAGTGGATAAGGCAATTTTGAAATTCATTTGGAACAATAAACACCCTCAAATAGCCAAAGAAATTATTGGGAGAAAGAATATGGGAGGCTTTACTTTAAACTATATTACAAAGTAATAGTTATGAAAACAGCTTGGTATTGAAATAAAGACAGACCCTCAGATCAGTGGAATAGACTTGAGTACTCAGAGAATGCTCCCCGACTTACAATCATCTAATCTTTGATAAAGGAGCAAGAATTCCTAAATGGAGCAAAGAAAGCCTCTTCAACAAGTGGTGTTGGCACAACTGGCTAGCCACTTGCAAAAAAGAGAACTTAGACCCCAGCTATTATCATGTACAGAGGTAAAATCCAAATAAATTAAAGACCTTGATTACAGACCGGAAACCATAAGGTATATAGAACAACACGTAGGTATAACACTCCATGACATTTAGGTTAAAGGTATCTTCAAGGAGGAAACTGCACTCTCCAAGCAAGTTAAAGCAGAGATTAACAGATCGAAATAAATTAAGCTGAGAAGCTTCTGCACCTCCAAGGAAAACAAGAGTCACCCACTGAGTGGGAGAAACTATTCACCCAATACACATCAGATAAGGGGCTATAATCCAAAATATACAGGGCACTGACAGAACTTTACAAGAAAAAACATCTAATCCTATCAAAAAAATGGTGAAAAGATATGCACAGACATTTTGGTAAAGAAGAAATACAAATGGCCAAAAGACATATGAAAAAATGCTCCACATCACTAATCATCAGGGAGATGCAAATCAAAACAACTATGAGGTACCTCCTCACACCACAGATACTGGCACACATCACAAAGAATGAGAACAAGCAGTGTTGGCGAGGATGTGGTGAGACAAGTACTCTTATCCACTGCTGGTGAGAATGCTGACTAGTTCAAACTTTCTGGAGAGCGATATGTATATTCCTCCAAAAACTGGAAATTGAGCTCCCATATGATACAGCTATACCATTCCTAGAAATATACCCTAGGAACACAAAAATACAATACAAGAAACCCTTCTTTACACCTATATTTATTGCAGCACTATTTACCATAGTAAGACTCTGGAAACAACCAAGATATCCTTCAACAGATGAATGGCTAAAGAAACTGTGGTCCATATACACAATGGAATATTATGCAGCTGTCAGGATAGATGAAGTCATGAAATTTTCCTGTACATGGATGTACATGGAATCTATTATGCTGAGTAAAATAAGTCAGAGAGAAAGAGAAAGTCGGAGAGTGGTCTCACTCATCTATGGGTTTTACGAAAAATGAAAGACATTTCTCAACAATTTTCAGAGACAAAAGAGAGGAGGGCTGGACATTATAGCTGACCTCATTAATCTCACCACAAAGAGTAATGAGTTTAGTTAGAGAAATAACCACATTGCGAACTATCCTAACAATGAGAATATATGAGGGAAGTGGAAAGCCTGTCTAGAGTACAGGTAGGGGCAGGGAGGAGAGGAGGGATATTTGGGTCATTGGTGATAGGAATGCTGCACTGGTGATGGGGGAGTGTCATCTGATATGATTTAAACCCAACCGCAATCATGTTTGTAACCAAGGTGTTTAAATAAAGAATATTAAAAAAATCAAAATAAATAAATAAAAATAAATAAAGAAAACGTGGACTGAACTAATCTCTCAAAGCACTTTTATCATGAAAATTTTCACCAAAATTATATGTATTTAATAAAAATTTAAAATGTTAAAAAAAGTGATATTCTGTCACATTGCCTCTAATTCTTTTGGCTGAGATCAACTGTAAAAAGATGTTTTGCCACACTATACTGAGGTAAATTAAATAAAAAACTTAGAGCATTTTTTGTGCCAGGGCATAGAGGGGTTAGTTCCAACATAAGCATGATTAGGCCCATTAAAATAACCATATTTGAGCTTAAATTATAAAGCAAATCTGCAAATATATTTGTAATCATGGTGCTTGACTAAAGATATTATATAAACTAAAATGATTATGAGTCATGATTGCTTAGTGTAAGCTATCTTATGTGTGTGAAATGCTTAGCTTCCTGGTTTGGCATGAATTTTGTAACATTTTGTTACTATCTTTTCTAATATGAATAATCATATATTAAGTATATTAGAGGTACAGCCTGAACAATAACATAGTGGGTAGGTAGGCATTTACCTTGCCCATGATCAACCCAGGTTCAATTCCCATGTGTTCCTCTGAGCACAGCCAGATTTGGCACAAATAAACAAAAGTATGTGAAAGTCATTGTTTTTACATAGAACCAGAATTACAAAATGCTTGAATATAAAAAATTGTATGGAGAACTCCTAAAAAATTTTAAGGTCTTAATGGAGCTTTCTTTCCACTGGGTCTATAATGTTTTCTTGTGATTGGTGAGAAGCATAATGTATCAAAATAGTTGATATTGAAAGGGAAATATGCTTGCATACTGAGCCGAGCTAAGCTTTTATCAAATGAATAATTAAGATTATTAGAAAATAGTAATATGAAATTCAAACAGATATTTGTAGGCCCATAGCATATATTTATGATTCTTTTATCTAAGATTTGAAAATAGAAATGAATATAGTTGATTATTTGGTAAAGGATGATGGCTCATAATAATTTTCCTACTGAAGAGCTGTCCAAATTGCTGGGCATGTTTAAGAATTTTATATATTTTAAATATAAAAAATTATTTTCAAAAATGGACTATTAATGCCATCTATGATATTGGAGACAATAGGAAAATTGTAAGATGCAGACATTTAATTTCAAATTTTAAATAATATGCTTTAGAATTTAATATACTATGTTACTATACTTATGTAAGTTTAATCTCACAACAACTATATTATTGATTTTGTACTGATTATATTTGACTGTCAAAGAAGCTAAGATTTTATATTCTCTTTTTTCTCCTGGAACACACAATTAACTTTTGTCATTTCTCCTTCTAACAACAAAAGAGAAATCTAAGGCTTAGGAAATATAATATATGTGTCCATGATTACATACAATAATACCCTGGCAGAACTAAAGCTCAGTATCACACATGCTTGCATGCACAAGTAATATGACCATACTCATCTGTGATAACTTCATGGACAAAAACACCGTGAACTGAATTTTGTCAATGGAACTTTCAGAGAAAAGGAAAGCAGAGAAAATTAATTTTAGGCCACACCCAGTGATGCTCAGAGGTTACTCCTGGCTGTGTGCTCGGAAATTATTCCTGGCTTGAGGGACCTTTTGGGATGCCCGGGGATAGTCCATCCTAAGCTAGCGCCAGCAAGGCAGATGCCTTACTGCTTGTGCCACTGCTCAAGTCCCAAGAAAATTCTGATGTTGACAGAATTTCTTTGTTTATTATCTTTAATTGATCATAGGTACCAGGTGAGCCTCTGTAGCCTACTAATTTAGTGAAGAATTATATATATAAATTAAAAGTATATAACTCAAATTTAAACCAAGTATGTCAGATCTGAGTTTATTCAAGATCAAAGTGACTTTACATCCACCCAACCCTAAGAGATCTGTTGAAAGTCATTACTAAAGGGATACATTTTCCCTTTTTATAAAAAAAGATATGTAATATGCTTTTATTTTTTAAAAGTGTTCATATTTATGCTTTGGCATACAATATTATTAACCACAATTATCACCAATATGCTAAATGTCTCCAGAACTGTCCCTAGGTTCCTTTAGGTCCACACTTTTTCGTCCTTCATCCCATGTTTGGCACCCTCAGTTCTATTTTCAGATAAATGATTTAGTTCTTTAGAAAGTAGAGGTAGGAGCGCGCGAAAGGCCGCAGGCTCCAGCTGGGTCTCTCTTGCTCCGGGAAGGGCCGCGCGAACCGCAGACAGTCCGGCTGGGTTTCACTTGCCCCAGGAAAGGTAGGGAAGCCCCGCCCATACACGCCGACTGCGCGAACACCCTCCACGCCCCATCCCCCGTCGGGTTAGGCCACAGAAAGAGCACAGGAGGAGCCAAACCGCAGCAAACCCACCCAACAGTACCCCTAGATCCACCCTCAGGGAGGGGACCCATTCCCACACCACAGGGGATCAAAACAGGCTGAAATTGGAAGGAACAGTACTCCAAAGCACACCATTAAACACAAAGAAATATGGGTAAATCAAAGAGAACCCTAAGTTCTGAAGATACGGAGACAAACCCTAAAAAGTTTCCAAGCCCGCCAAAACGCACAGATTCGTGGGAAGATGATCTAAAAGCAGCACTGAGGAAGGAAATGCAAGAATCAATAAAAGCAATGAGAGAAACCTTAGCTACCGAGTATAAGATATCTATCGAGGAACAAATTAGCCAAATTAAAGAAGAAATGTTAAAGAGTATGAGAGAGTCCATACAAAAAGAAGTGAAGGAATTAACAGACAAAATAACAAGCCTTACTAGCAGAAACACAGAGTTGGAGAAACACATTGAAGAACTCGAAGGAAAACTGCAAACAAAAAATGACCAAGAAACCAACAAAGAAATAAAAGGCAAAGCACTGGAAGGAAAAGTCCAGTACCTAATGAACAAGGACAAAAGAAACAATCTAAGAATCGTGGGTATACCAGAAGGGGAGGAAATAGGGAAGGGGGAAGAACAAGTAGTCAGAGAGATAATAGCAGAGAACTTTCCCACCCTCTGGAATGAAACTTCAGGGCAAATCCAGGAAATCAAGAGGGTCCCTAATAAAATAGACCCCAATAAACCAACACCAAGACATATAGTAATCCAAATGGCTAAAAATAAAGAGAAAGAGGAACTTCTTAAGGCAATAAGAGAGAAAAAACACCTCAAGTACAAAGGTAGGGACATAAGAATCAAACCAGATCTGCCAGTCGAAATAATTCAAGCTAGAAGACAGTGGAATGACATATTTAAACGACTGAATGAAAGAAACTTCCAACCTAGAGTCCAATATCCAGCAAAACTATCATTCATATGGGAGAACAGACTAAAAACATTTTCAAACAAGACCGAACTAGAGCTATTTGTGCAAACAAAACCGATCCTAAACGACCTACTCAGAGATGAATTACACAATCCAAACCCCCGATTGTAACAAAAGCCACCCTACACAACACAACTGCACAACAGTCCTCTCTCTCAATAATCTCCCTAAATGTTAATGGCCTAAACTCTCCAATTAAAAGACACATAGTAGAGAACTGGATTAGGAAAAATAAACCAGACTTCTGCTGTCTGCAAGAAACACACCTACAGCTACAGGATAAGCATAGGCTTAGAATAAAAGGATGGAAAGTAATTATTAAGGCCAATGGAAAACAAAAAAGAGCAGGGACAGCCATTCTTATATCAGACCAAATGGCATTCAACCTCAAGAAAGTGATCAGAGACAAAGAGGGACACTACTTACTGATCAGGGGAACATTGGACCAAGAAACACTAACCCTGGTCAATATCTATGCACCTAATCTAGAGTCAGCAAAATATGTGAGGCAACTGCTCGTAAACCTGGAGAAACACATGAAGGGAAATGTAATAATAGTAGGGGACCTCAATACTCCACTTTCACCATTGGACAGATCCACCAAACAGAAAAATAGCAAAGAAATAAGAGCTCTAAATGGAAAATTAGAAGATTTGGGGCTAATAGACTTATATAGAGCCCTCTATCCCCAAAAAGCAGAATACACATTCTTCTCAAGCCCACGTGGAACCTTCTCCAGAATAGACCATGTCCTAGGATACAAAGCCAACCTATATAAGACCACAAAGGTAAGGATCATTAGAAGTACCCTTTCAGATCACTATGCAACAGAGATCAAAATTGACATCAAGAAGAAGCAATGGAGAAAAACTAATACCTGGAGATTAAACAACATGCTGCTCAACAACAGCTGGATCAAAGAACAACTCAAGGAAGAAATAAAAAGATTCCTTGAGACAAATGATAATGAAGAGACAACATGTCAAAATTTGTGGGACACAGCAAAAGCAGTAATTAGGGGGAAACTCATAGCAATACAGGCCTATATCAAGAAACAGGAAAATAACAAAACCAACAGTTTAAAAGATCACCTCAAAGAATTGGAACAACAGCAACAGAGAAATCCAACCACAACCAGAAGGCAAGAAATAATAAAAACCAGAGCAGAAATAAACAACATAGAAACCAAGAAAACAATACAAAAAATCAATGAGACCAGGAGTTGGTTTTTTGAAAAAATAAAGAAGATAGACAAACCCCTAGCAAAACTCACCAAAAAAAAAGAGGGAAAACACCCAAATCAATAGGATCACAAATGAAAGGGGAGATATTACAACAGAACCCCAAGAAATACAACATATCATAAGATCATATTATGAACAACTATACTCAGCTAGGATAGAGAACACAGGAGAAATCGACAGATTCTTGGAGAAAAACCCTCTTCCGAGACTGGACAAGGAAGACCTAGAAAGCCTAAACAGACCAATCACCTCAGAGTAAATTGAAGATGTAATTAAAAAACTCCCTAAGAACAAAAGTCCAGGACCAGATGGATTTACAGGTGAATTCTACCAAACATTCCGAGAAGACTTACTGCCACTTTTCCATAGGCTCTTCCAAACCATAGAAAAAACAGGAATCCTCCCTAACTCCTTCTATGAGGCAAATATCACACTCATTCCCAAAGAAGGCAAAGACACCACCAAGAAAGAAAACTACAGACCAATCTCACTAATGAACATAGATGCAAAGATACTCAACAAAATCTTAGCAAACCGAATCCAGCACTTCATCAAAAAGATCATACATCATGACCAAGTGGGTTTTATACCAGGAATGCAAAGTTGGTTCAACATACGCAAATCAATCAACATTATACAGCACATCAACAACAAGAAAAACAAAAACCACATGATCATATCAATCGATGCAGAGAAGGCGTTTGACAAAATCCAACACCCTTTCATGTTAAAGACACTCAGCAAAATAGGGTTAGAAGGAACCTTCCTCAAGATAGTTACAGCTATCTATGAAAAGCCTACAGCCAACATTATACTCAATGGCGAGAAACTAGAAGCATTCCCACTAAGGTCAGGAACTAGGCAAGGCTGTCCACTCTCTCCACTATTATTCAATATAACCTTAGAAGTCCTAGCAAGAGAAATCCGACAAGAGAAGGGAATCAAAGGAATCCAAATTGGGAAAGAGGAACATAAACTATCTCTATTTGCAGATGATATGATGATATACATCGAAAATCCTAAAGAGTCCACAGTAAAACTCCTAGAAACAATTAACCACTACAGCAAAGTGACTGGATACAAAGTCAATACACAAAAGACAGTAGCGTTTCTATATACAAACAACAAAGTTGAGGAGAGAGAGATTAAAAATACAATACCATTTAAAATAGTATCAAAAAATATCAGGTACCTAGGAATCAACCTTACGAGGGAAGTGAAAGACCTATACCAGGGAAACTTCAAAACGCTTCAGAAAGAAATTGAAGACGACCTAAAGAAATGGAAGAACATCCCATGCTCATGGATAGGTAGAATTAACATAGTCAAAATGACTATCCTACCCAAACTACTATATAGATTTAATGCAATCCCTATCCAAATCCAGACACCATTCTTTAATGAAATAGAACAATCAATCACAAAATTTATCTGGAACCACAAAAGACCCAGGATAGCCAAACACATACTGAAAAACAAAAAGCTGGGAGGCATCTCCTTACCTAACTTGAAACTATACTATAGAGCCATAGTAATCAAAACAGCATGGTACTGGAACAGAGACAGGACCTCAGACCAGTGGGTCAGAACAGAATTCCCAGACATAAACCCCAAGATACACAGCCAACTAATATTTGATAAAAGAGGCAAGAACCTGAAATGGAACAAAGGAAGTCTATTCAACAAATGGTGTTGGTACAATTGGAAAACCACATGTACGAAAATGAAGATTGACCCATACCTCACCCCTTATACAAAAGTCAACTCAAAATGGATCAAAGACCTTGAAATCAGACCCGAATCTATAAAGTTTATCGAGAATAAAATAGGCAGAACACTCGAAGACCTATATATCAAAAAGGTCTTTGAGAAGGGAGCACCAATGGCAAGAACGTTAACAGCAAATATAAACAAATGGGACTACATCAAGCTAAAAAGCTTCTGCATGGCGAAAGAAACCCTACTTAATGCAAGAAGACAGTTAACAGAATGGGAAAAAATCTTTTCACTCGACATATCAGATAAAGGGCTGATATCTAGAACATACAAAGCACTCAGAAAGCTGAGCCCCCCAAAACCAAATAAAGCCATAAAAAAATGGGAAGATGAAATGAATAGACACTTCTCTGAGAAAGACAGAAGGATGGCCAACAAACACATGAAAACATGCTCACCTTCACTCATCATCAGGGAGATCCAAATCAAGACAACAATGAGATACCACCTTACACCAGTGAGGATGGCTCACATCAAAAATAATGGAAACAACCTTTGTTGGCGGGGATGCGGTATGAAAGGAACTCTCATCCACTGCTGGTGGGAATGCCCCCTAGTCCAACAACTATGGAGAAAAGTCTGGAGAGTGCTCAAAGAACTCAGGATTGAGCTGCCATTTGACCCAGCAATTGCCCTCCTAGGCATATACCCCCAAGTTGGAAGGATATTCATCCCAAAATACATATGCACCCCACTATTTATCGCAGCAATCAGTATAATAGCCAAATCTTGGAACCAACCTCGATGTCCAACAACAGATGAATGGATCATTAAGATGTGGTACATATACACAATGGAATATTACATGGCAGTCAGAAATGATACAATAACAGACTTTGCAGCAACGTGGATGGATCTAGATCATGTTATGTTAAACGAAGTAAGTCAGAAGACAAAAGATAAACACAGAATGGTAGCACTATTCTGAAGCACCTAGAACATATATTTTATACACAACTAATACCTAACAATCAAATAACAGGGTTTAACAGGGTAGAAACTCTGAACACTGTAATAGTCAACATATACTTGGGAGCAGTGTCCAAAATACATGAAAAAGGAACAACACAAACTCTTGACTACACAGTATACCACAAAGAAAACAGCAACAACAGAGACAGCAGCATACAGAGAACAGGTATGTAATCAGACTTCTACAACAAAGGCCCACAATAATCCCTTAGAGATCGCATACAAGAACACAAGTATAGAACACCATGGGAAATCACTGACTGCAATGGAAACATACCTTAACACTATGTTTTAATGCCTTTATCTTACTATATTTTAAATAACCTCTCAGCTTTTCTGTCCACAGGCACCCTTGGATACAAAGGGCAGACAAACTAAGGTGGCAACTCAGGATACTTCACGAGATACCATACCTTGTTTGCACTACGAGATAGCTGCGAGAAAAATCTTTAACATACACTTTATCTCTAGGTTATACCTTCTTTTAGGAATTGAAGCACGTGACCAGCCAGATCACCGAGGCAGTAACTGCGACGTACGGACTTAAACTACAGGCTCTATTCATCGAACACAATCAACCAATCCAGCATTCCCTTGCTATTTTCTCTTCTCTTCTCACTACTTTCTTCTTTTTTTTCTTTTTTTTCTTTTTTCTTTTCTTTTTTTTCTTTCTTCATTTCTCTCTTTTCTATTCTTCTCTTTACTTTTTTTCCCATTCTCTTCTCCCTTTCTTTATAAGGTATTTCTTCTTTTCTCTCCCTTCATACCCCTCCCATATACCTTCCCCTTTCTCCCCTCCGGAAATCTAACTATCCCTTCACCCCTCAATCCCATCCAGATCTCCCACCATATTAAAACTCTTCACCCTCAGTCCTTAATCTATTAGGCATCAAGATCGACCTCCTACCCAACGAACCAGTACCCAGCACCCAGGCGAGGGGACACCCAGTCAAACCCACACCTAGTCTCCTGCAAGAAAAGACAGCCAACTCCCCATGCGGACTCATGCTGCGCGGCCCTCCCTACCAACTCCCCCTAACGTGGACTGTTTCTTGAAACCGGGCCTAGGTCCAAAAGTATCCCCAATACAAGAATTCTTCCAAGACCTCCCTACCACAAATTTTTACCAAACTGAAGAAGGCCAGGGGGTGGGATAGAAAGATGCCTGGGAACCCACACGCCACAAGAAAAACCCAAAAGGCAATGGGAAAAACTGTACTTCCAACATAGGCATAAGACCTGTAATACACCACATCTTTACCGGCTTTCCCCCAAATGTAAGGTAGTTTTTTGCACCACTTTGGTCCTTTAAAAGCTTCGCTAATTCATTTTATTTCTTTTTCTTTTATTTATTTATTTTTTTAATTTATTCTTTCAAATGCCTGCCCTACATATACATTTGTGAGCATATACATTGTCATTCCCTTTTTTTATTTATTTTATTTTTATTTTATTTTATTATTTTTTATTTTTTTTTATTTTTTATCGTTTTTGGGGATGTGACCTGTTTCTGTTATCCCCTCTGTCCACCCCCAAATACACCGACAATATAATGTAGCACCATTTCTCCCTGCAAAGGCACACTAAATAAAGGGGAAATCTTACATATAGAAAAGAGCTCTTATCTAATAGAGATAGGAACTCACAGTTGTTAAAAATACAGGGATATCTCCTACCTGGAAAATATGTCATGTGGAATCAACTTAGACCTCAGGTGATTAGATACCATTCATCCAGCCTTGAACCCTGGATCCCAGACATAGAAACGGCACAGCTCTTCACACAGCTGCAGGAAACAAATCCCATCCAGGACAGCCTTAATACTGCGGGGTCAACAACAAGGGCCAGCTCTAGCATGATATTCTGACAACGAGGAAAATGTGAACAACTTGACCTTAGAGCTGATTAGCCTACCTTACCAGCTAACGACAAGACAAAACCAGAAGACTTGGCACCCTTTGGTAGGTCCAAAAGCCAAGATCGCGATTTACAGATGACTGGCTGATAGAACCACGGCCAGACTGTACACATCTTGGGACCAATAAAAAAGCCCTAGTTTAGGGTTTGAACTATGACCTGCACAATAAGCATGATCCCCAGTCCCAAAGGTCCTGCAGAGACAATTGTAACGGAATGGAGCTTCTGGAAGCACAAAGAAAGATGCTAACCTAGGTGCCATCCTAGGCTCAGTGCAAAGCCCAAGACCACCAACCACAGAAGATGGATTAAAATGACACTGAGGTAACAGAACCTCTAGAATCACGAAGACTGACTTCATCACAAATCCCATCTCAGGATCTGTGCAGATACTGAGACCTCTAAACATAGAGCTCTGATTGTATCACCCTGGACAGAGCAGAAGTCTACCAACCACAAAAACGCCACCGGGAGAGTAAATGATCCTGAGCAAAATCTAGAGTTGATCCCCATGACAGTATACTCCAAGGACAGAGAAACCCCATATTTTTTTAGGCCAAGTGAATTTCTTTTCAAATGACCCCAATATTTACTGTGCCAGGGCAGGAGGGAAAAAAACAAAAATACAAAAAGCACAAAACCTTGGTTATTTATATATATATTTTTTTACCTTCATTTATTATTATTATTATTTTCATTTACCTATCTATTTTGGTCGATTTCTCTCTTTGGGTGTGATTATTGAAATTGTTGTCCCCAGTTATACTTATTTTTTCTCTTCCTCTCTTTTCTTTCATTATGTGCTATGCCATGTTTCTTATTTCAAGACCATGGTGTGTCTTTTTGTTTGTGTGCTTGCTTTTGTTGTTTTTTTGTTTGTGTTGTTTTGTTTTTTTGTTTGTTTTTTTGTGGTGCTTATCGATAAAGCTGGAGTCCTCAATGGATATTTAACACTTCTTTTGATACTGGTGGAGTGTTTCACCTTCTCTTTCTTTTCACCTCCCAAATCGATGATGAGAGCCACTAGAAGGATTCCGCCCATTTTCGGGGTATTAGACTCTTACCCCAATTTATTACTTTTTTCTTTTTCAGGCAAAACCACGTAACTTGAAATAGCTGGTCTTGCCTCCAGTTAGAGGGGGAAATAAGGGAGGCCTCAAAACCAAACAGGTGCAAGACTACTAAGTAATAGGTTAGATACAGAGGGGACCACATATTCTAGCCACCCTGGGGGTGAGGGAAGAAGAAATGGGAGGGAAGACAAAAACGCACGGGTAGGGAGAACAATTTGGTGATGGATGGGAATCCCTCCTGATTTTATGTGAATATGTACCTAAAATATTATTGACACCAATATGTAAGCCACTATGATCAAAATAAAATTATATTATAATAAAAAAAGAAAGTAGAGGCAATATCATTGCTCAGTATATGTTAATATCTTAATAATCACACCAGATTTCAGAAACAAAATATATATTTACTGTTATATTTTACTAGGTAAATATTTCTCAGACCATTCTTGTTAATTTTATAAGGTTTCAAATGGACCCAATAAATTTTTAATGATAGATAATATTTATCAAACAATTTATGAACTCTCTTTTGCTCTCTATATATTGTAGCATTATGAAGATTTCAACAATTTCAAAATTCTCTGTGAACCACAGAGAAGGAAATGACAGCAAAATAAAAGTTTTATGCTTCAGTTGAGTGCTGCAAAATTTTCTATGGCCTTTACGATATCAAGAAACACAAATCAATTTTGTAAGTATTACCAATAGGCCAGTTTTCCCCTGCTGTTTAATGTTTTACATTATGGGCTATCCTATTTCTCAGTAATATGAAATCATCTTAAGTAGTACTTGTTTAGCAAATTTTGTCAGCATGATGGCAAGCACTGTGAATGTGCACTGAAAGAGCCCTGTAGTTGTAAAATATTCAATAGTATGTATACTTATCATTTGTTTTTTTTTAAAATAAAACTCATGAAAGAAGTTACAAAATATATAGTTTGTCCTATACAATTTAAAATAGTTTGTATTTATTATTATCAAAGAGAATATAACTTAGCCATTACTCTCATCGAATGGAAATTCTCATTTCATGCTCATTGCAGTATTTCAGGAAGTAGGATGCAGGCAGGGACAATTTTATTCAAGTTCTAATGAATATTTTGTGTGTACAAAATTATTCATGCTCATCTGCAGATCCTTCTTTATTTCTGATGGTTTTATTTATAATATTATAACTATTTCTTAATTGTCACAAGATCCAAATATCAGCTCTGTTGCATGCAGTGATATTATACAGATACAGTGATTATACAAAAACAGCTGCTTGCCATGCAGCAGCTGACCAGTGTTCAAGCTCTGGTACTTGATATGGTTTCCCAAACTTCTCCCTAGCAATGCTGGTTGTGGCCCATTTCCTCACTAAAAATCAGCTTTGCAAAATTGATCTGAAATTCCCTGCCAACCCTTATTTTTCTTAAATTTTGAATAATAGCCATTGTCATTTGAAGAGGTAAAATTTCTTGCGATTTTGATTTTCCTATTTGTGTTTTGTCTTTAGTGAAACTCCTAAGATCTTCTGTCCAATGATTCATAATTTTTGATGTTGGAAAAAGTGTACAGTGTGTAAGGCACTTGCCTTGCAGCCTGTCAAGGGTACACACCAAGAACGATTAATTCGGGAGTTCAGAGAACTCCCCTTAAATTTATAAGGCAAAATTCTCAGCAGCAGAATACCTGGGAGTAGCCTAAAGCAGAAGCAGACACAGAATATCAGTCAAAGGAGGAAATCGTCCCCATAACAAAAGATCCAACCTGTGCATAGCCTTAGGGTAATACATGCTTAGATAAGGTGGCAGGAAACATGTGCTCAGACACAAGAGGAATAGAAAATTGTTCTAGTTTTACTCTGTCAGTCTGTAAGACAACTTATAGCTAGCTGTCCAAGCAATATTAAACCTAGGTCTCACCATAGGTGCGTGTGTGTTTCATTCTTCAACCTACATGCACTGGATGCAAGTCAGAAATGCTGATTGGATTGATTTTATTTTGGCAAATTACCACAGAAAAAATGCCCAATCAGGAAAAATAAAAGATAAGAAAGTAAAAATAAGAGAAAAAAATAAAGGTGATAATATCCAGAGACAATAGAGATGAGAGTGGGGAGAACCAGTCCCAGTCTATGGTAGGAGGCTTGTTATAAAATGATGAGTGTAGTTAGTGTAGTGAACGATCCATTATGACAAAGATAGTTGGGAATTATCACTCTGGACTAAAACTGGGTGCTGAAAGGAGATAAAGTCATATGCATGGTACTCCTTGAACAATTGTTCTAACCACAGTTTCAAAAAAATAAAAAAGAGAGAGGTAAAATATACCCCACACGCAACCAGGGAGGAGGAAAGCTGGGGACAATAGTGTTAGGAAATGTGCACTGGTGAAGAGTGGTGTACATAGTGTTACAGAAACTCAATAATGAACAATTTTGTAACCACAGTGCTTAAATAAAATAATTATAATTTAAATAGTCTGACATTAGATGAAACAGAAGAGAGTTAGAGTTAATCTGAAAGCAAAGATGTAAAAAAAATCATGACGAAATAATTCTTTTGAAACAATATGGAAGAACCAGGTAGGGAGCATGGAAAGTCAAACATAGAAAGGTAAATAATGTGGAATTTAAATGTGTATGGAACGTTTAAATAAAGCAATCAAAGATTAAAAATCAGTCTCTTAAACTGAAAATAGAATGATAATTACAGCAGAGGGGGTTGATGTGTGGAGTGTGAAACATACAGTTGCTATTATATGAAGCTATATGTCAAGCCAGAAACTTGTACATTTTACAAAATGTTATTTCAAAATATGCCATTATTCAACATTGTTATGTAGTGTTCTTTGCCTCCAAATACCTCATCAGTTTTCTTTATTTTAATTTATTTTTTCCTCATCAGTTTTCATACTACTTTTTACCCAGAAATTCAAATTATTAAATGTATTGTTTTGATAATTAAAGAAATTATATATCCTCTACAACTGTGTTGGCCAACTGTAGTAGTAAGTACATATGGTCAGTTAAATTTTAATTAATTTCATAAATTTTACTTTATGATCTTCATTTCTAGTGAAGCAGGGTATCTGCATATAGTGGTTACAATATTGTCAAATGTACATGAAATATAAAATGCTGTTGGACAGACAACTCTCAAAGCTCTATAAATATCTGGTTGAAAACATGGATCTTGATTAAGATTCAAGTTCTATTTTATAACAGCACAGATGTATATAGCACTATGTATTCATAGATTATAGTATGAGTATTATAAAACACTGAAGTATAGTTACTGTTTTTCTGGTACAAATGTAAGAAAACTGATTTTTTCCATAATAACATACTTCCTCAAAAAATAAAAATACAATTATTAATGTATAATAGTTGAAAACTAGCATGGAGAGCTCAATTTGGAAATATCTTCCATGAAATAAAAGCACCGAGATAATGTTAATAGCTAGAAAAAATGATGGTAGGGATGTAGAAAGACATAACTTAGGAACTAACTTCATATCCAGAAGAAAAACTTTAGTGAAATATTGCATCATCTCTCAGTTTATCTCACCATATGTTGACATATTCATATATCATTTATTTTCATCAAAATGTAAAACCAAATATTCCATTATCAACTGTTCTGGGATATTTAGCTCATGTGTAAAATAACATTATATTTAAGATAAATCTCTTCTAATGAGAAAGGTAAGGAATAGGGGAGCAGGAATTGGGGCTTTGGTTATATTGGGGATGACTGAGAATGGTACAGCCCTATATCCAAAGCACAGAGTAAACAACACTAAAAACATGATATTTATACAAAAACCAAACTTTAATGTGCTGCCAAGGTGGGAGGCAGGTTGTGGCAAATGATGGAAAATGGAAGCATTTGGTGCATAAAACTCAACTACCAATAACTTTGTAAACCACAGTTCTTTAATTAATTTTAAATTTATTTTTTTTAAAATGAAATGAAAATATTTCTCATTCCTATTCATATAAAAATCCTGTATGTGTAGCTGAGAATACTGGTGTATAGATTTCAGAATAATAGCTTAATGCTTGCTGTAAAATGAGAGGAAAAGCTCGCCACCATCGGTAAGGGCTGGGAAGCAGGAGACCCAAGCAGGGCTCAGACTCTCAGCTTCTTTCCTACACTATCACTGTGCCTTAGCTGCTGTAGGGTGGAAGCTCAGTTTTACTGCACTGGTAAGGGCTTGGAAACAGGGGACCTGAGAGCAGGGCTCAACCTCTTACAGTATGTAAGTGGCCTCTCCCTGCCATCATCACCATGCCTTAGCTGCTGCAGGGTAGAAGCCAGGGTCAGCCGCTGCCTGTAAGGTGAGCCAGAAATGACCCCCTCCCGCTGCAAGCTACCATCACTCCACCTTTATGGACTCATTAAAAGTCCTCTTAAAAAAGCCTCTTAAAAGTCCATCCTTTACCTGATGAGGAGAGACCAAGGGGATAGGTACATACACACTCTGATCATAATCGCACTGTCCTACAAATCAACTGGCACTTTGGTCTATAACAGACAGTCCTAGGCAGATCAGGCCCAACCTCTTTCTCCTTTAGAATATATATAACATCCAAACAAAAAAATCAAACCTAACAAACGAGATTGTAACATCTCTACCATACTTGGGTAAACTTGTGTACCTAGAATAAATAAACCCTAAAATAGATCTACCTCCAAATACATCCTATATTACCACACAGAACGTTTTAAGAAAAACACCCTGAAATTCCAGCACCCCAACTCACCCTATGCAAAGAACAATGGGGAAGCTAAGAAAGACACCAGTAGCTGGGGATATGGAGAGAAATTCTAACAGATTTCCAGGTCCTCCAAAATGCATTAAAGTAATAGATAAGGACTTAAAATCAGCATTTAATATCTTAGCAGTGGAGTTCAAAGAATAAGTAACCAATGAAATTAAGTAATTTTGGTGGCCAGAGAGACAGCACAGTGGTAGAGCTTTTGATTTGCATGAGGCAGTCGCAGGACAGACCAGGTTTGTTCAATTCCTGGTATTCCATATAGTTCCCTGAGGCTGTCAGAAGCTATTTCTGAGTGCAGAGCAAGGAGTAACCCCTGAGCACTGCTTGTTATGGTCCCAAAACAAACAAGCAAACCAAATCCATAGACAAACAATTTATCCAACTAAAAAAAGAACTCTACCAGAAGATGAGAGTTCATACAAACAGAACTAAGGGAATGCAAAAACATCTATCAAGCCACAGATGCAGAATTACGTACATAGAGAATCTCATGGATAAACTTGAAGATAAAATGCAAGCCCAAAACAACAAAGAAGTAAATAAAAATTGAGAGATAAAACATTGGAAGAAAATGTATTTAATAAAAAAAAAGAAATAATCTATGACTTTTAGGAAGACCAGAAGGGGAGGATAAAGAAAAATGAGAACAAGTAGTGAAGGAAATAATAGTAGATAAATTTCCCACCCTCTGGAAAGAGGCATCTATACAAATCCAAAAGGCAAGTAATAGTTCCAAATAAAATAGACCCCAATAGATCAACACCAAGATATATAGTAAACCAAATGGCAAAAAACAAAGAGAGATGAATTCTGTAAAGCAGTTAGGGAGTATATGACATGAAGTACAAAGAAAGGAACATAAGAATTAAATCAGATCTCTCATTCGAAACAATTCAGGCAAGAAAAAAGTTGAATGGCATATTTAAATTACTGAATAAAAGAAACTTCCAACTTATAGTCCACTACCCAGAAAATCACTCATATACATAGGAGTGAGGACTAAAAATATTCTCAGACAAAAAATAACTCTCAATATTTGTACTAACCAAACCAAATCTAAATGAACTACTCAGAGATAAATTACACAACCCAAATACCCAATTGTAACTACAACCATACACAATGTAATAGGACAACAATACTCTCTGTCAATAAACTCCTTAAATATTAACAGACTAAACTCCCCATTAAAAGACAGGGCAAGTGCAGATGGCTAGCCTTCCCTGAAGCACCTCTCTCTGTCTCCTGTGCTGTGCTGAATTCTTGGCCTGATTTCATCCTGTGTGTGGCTTCATGTGCAGATGGCTAGTCTTCTCTGGAGGTGAGTTGATACACCCAGAGAGGGAGAAGCTGCTGAACTCTGCTGGAACTCTCATGTCAGCACCTCTCTCTATCTCCTGTGCTGTGCTGCATTCTCGGCCTGATATCATCCTGTGTGTGGCTTCATCTGCAGATGGCTAGCCTTCCTGGGACATGGGCTGAGACGCCCAGAAAGGGAGGACCCAGAGGAGCGTGGATGCACCGCTTCGCGATGCAACCATGCACATCATTTAGCAATGAATACCACCACAACACGTAGAAAAACCCGAATACAAGTGTGACAAAAGGGAAACAATGCAGGCAAGCGCCAGACATAGACAATGAAGATGGCAACTCTGATGACAGGAACATGGCCAACCAACTAATCAGTCCCTCAGACAAGGAGTTTAGAGTCGCAATATGGAAGATGTCCAAAGAACTCAAAAAAGTATAGAAGAGAACACTAATAAGAATCAAGAGAATATGAAGATAGAAATCAGAAAACTCCAAACTGAAATTTCAGGTCAAAAAAACAAATCTGAAAAACTCAGTAGATGAATTGAATAAAAATGAATGAACTTTCACACAGGTTAACAGCAGCTGAGGATAGAATTAGTACAATGGAAAAATGAGATGAATAACAACTCCATACAGCAAAAGAGATTGGAAAAAAAGCCTTAAAGCTAATGATCAAACGATGAAAATTACTCAAAGAATGTGAACAGATGAAAATAGTAGCCTATGATAAGCTCAACAGAAACAACTTAAGAATCATTGGAGTCAGAGAGACCCAGGAAGAAAATCTCCAGGAAGAATCAATGGTCAAGAACATAATTCAAGAGAAACTACCAGAGCTAAATAATACATGTGATCAAATCCTGCATGCCTGAAGAGTACCAACTAAAAGAGACCCCAGAAAAAACAATCCAAGACACATCCTAGTCACAATGACGAATCCCACAGATAGAGACAAAATTCTGAAAGCAGCAAGATAAAAAAGAGAAATTACATTCAAGGGAACATCCTTGAGAATTACAGCAGACCTGTCACCAGAAACACTCAAGGTCAGAAGGCAGTGGTGGGACATAGTGACAAAACTCAATGAAATAAATGCTTTGCCTTGAATACTGCACCCAGCAAAACTCACTTTCTGGTTGACGGAAGAATACATGGTTTCACAGACAAACAACAGTTCAGAAACTTTACATACTCAAAACCAGTCTTAAAATAAAAACGGAAAGACAAGACTGACCAACAGACACACCAAACTTTGGTAGAAAGATGGCACTAAATCCCAGAGCAATTTTTCTCTCAATGCAATGGACTAAATGCACCAGGTAAGAGACACAGAGTGGCTAAATAGATCAAAATACTCAATCCAACCTTCTGCTGCCTACAAGAAATGCACTTGAATAGTCAGAACACACATAGGCTCAAAATCAAAGGCTGGAGGAAAATCATCCACACAAACAACATCGATAAAAAAGATAGAGTGGCCATACTAATATCAGATGTTTCAAACTTTATACTAAGGAAAGTTGTAAGGGACAAAGATGGACATTTTGTATTAATCAAGGGATATGACATGATACTCTTAGAAAATCCTAAAGATGCTACCAAAAGGCTTCTAGAAACAATAGACTCCTATAGCAAGGTGGCAGGCTACAAAATTAACACACAAAAATCAACGGCCTTTCCATACACCAATAGTAATAAGGAAGAAATGGACATTAAGAAAACAACCCCATTCACAACAGTGCCACACAAACTCAAATATCTTAGAATCAACTTGACTAAAAATGTGAAGGACCTATACAAAGAAAACTATAAAACTCTGCTCCAAGAAATAAGAGAGGACACGCGGAAATGGAAGCACATACTCTGCTCATGGATTGGCTGGTTTAACATCATTAAAATGGTAATACTCCCCAAAGCATTGTACAGATTTAATGCGATCCCTCTAAAGATACCATTGACATTCTTCAAAGAAGTTGATCAGGCACTTTTGAAAATCATTTGGAACAATAAACACCCGAGAATAGCTTAAGCAATCATTGGGTAAAAGAATATGAGAGGAATTACTTTCCCCAACTTTAAAGATTACTACAAAGCAATAGTTATGAAAACAGCATGGTATTGGAATAAAGACAGGCCCTCAGATCTGTGGAATAAGCTTGAATACTCAGAGAACGTTCCCCAGACATACAATCACCTAATTTTGTTAAAGGAGCAAGAAATCCTAAATGGAGCAAAGAAAGCCTCTTCAACAAGTGGTATTGACACAATTGACTAGCCAATTGCAAAAAATTAAACTTAGACCCCCAGTTAACATCATGTACAAAGGTAAAATTCAAATGTATTAAAGACCTGAATATCAGACCCCAAACCGTAAGATATATAGAAAACACATAGGCAAAACACTCCAGGACATTGAGATTACAGGCATCTTCAAGGAGGAAAATGCACTTTCCAAGCAAATGAAAGTTGAGATTAACAGATGAGAATATATTAAACTGAGAAGCTTCAGCACCTCAAAGGAAATAGCTCCCAGGATACAAGAGCCCCCCACTGAGTGGGAGAAACTATTCACCTAATACCCATCAGATAAGTGGCTAATCTCCAAAACATACAAGGCACAGACAGAAATTTACAAGAAAAAACATCTAATCCCATCAAAAAGTGGAGAGAAGAAATGGACAGACCCTTTGACAAAGAAATAAAAATGGCCAAAAGACACATGAAAAAATGCTCCACATCACTAATCATCAGGGAGATGCCAATCAAAACAACTATGAGGTACCACCTCACACCACAGAGAATGACACATATCACAAAGAATGAGAGTAAACAGTGTTGGCGGGGATGTGGAGAGAAAGGAACTCTTATTCACTGCTCGTGGGAATACTGTCTAGTTCAACCTTTATGGAAAGCATTTCTTATAGAACCCGAGCCCACCACTACAATGGAGTAAGTATCACACTTCAAGCGTGACAATGGGGAAATAGTGCAGGACAACAGCATGCACAGAGAATGAAGATGGCAGCTTTGATGCCCCCCCAAAATGCCAACCACCTAATTAACCTCTGAGATACGTGGTTTAGAAAGAAATATGGAGGATGTTCGTAAAACTCAAAGAAAGCATAGATCGATCTGGACAGAAGACAAATATAGAAATCACAAAATTCCAAACTAAAATAATGGGACTGATAGATGCAGTAGAGGAAATAAAAAAATCTCTATGGAAAACCTCTCCAATAGAGTAATAGCAGCTGAAGACAGAATTATTGAATTGGAACATTAGATGCATAATAAATACATACAGCAGAAGAGATTGTAAAAGAACCTGAAAGCAAATGATCTGATAATGAAAAAAAAAACTGAAAGATTTTGAACAGATGAAAATAGAAATGTTTGATAAATTCAACAGAAACAACATAAGAATCATTGGACTCCCAGAAACCCAGGAAGAAACAACAGTCAAGGACATCATTACAGAGAAATTCCCAAGAAAAGACTGCATGCAACAAATCCTGCATGACTGAAGAGTTCCAGTTAAAAGAGACCCAAAGAAAAGCACCCCAAGACACATCCTAGTCACAATGACTAATCCCAAAGATAGGGATAGAATACTGAAAACAGCAAGATCCAAAAGGGAAATTACATTCAAAGGAGCATCCGTAGACTTACAGCAGACATATCACAAGAAACTCTCAAGGCCAGAAGACAGTGATGGATATTGTGACAAAACTAAATGAAATGGATGCTTCACCTAGAATATTGCACCAAGCCTGACTCACATTCAGGTTAGAAGAAAGGATACTTAGCTTCAGAGATAATCAACAGCTCAAAAACTTTACAGATGCAAAACCAGTCTTAAGAAGAAACTAAAAGGTCTACTTTAAGACAAAACAAACCGACACACCAAACTTATACACAAAGATGACATTAAATTCCATGTCAATCATGTCCCTCAATGTCAATGGACTAAATGCACCAATTAAGAGACACAGAGTGGTGAAATGGATCAAAGAGATGAATACAAACTTCTGCTGCCTAGAAGAAACACACCTGAGTAATCAAAACAAACATATATTCAAAAGGAAGAACTTGAGGAAAATCATGCAAGAAAAAACACCTTAAGAAACCTGAGGTGGCAATATTAATAACAGAAGACACCAACTTTAGACTCAGAAATATGTAAGGGACAAAGATGGACACTTCGTACTATTTGAAAGATATATGCAACAGGAAGAAATCACACTACTAAACATATATGCACCCAATGAAAGACCAGAAAAAAATCTAATACAATTATTGACAAATTTGAAAGAGGACATCAATAATAACACAATAATTGTGGGAGATCTCAACATGCCCCTGTCAACCCTTGATGGATCAACCAGACTGAAACCTAACAAATATATACTAGCCCTGAAAAGAGAAATGGAAGAAAGAGGCTACTTTCTCTCTCTATATATATAGTACATTCTAACCCCAGAAACCAGGATACACATTCTTCTCCAGTGCACATGAGTCATTCTCCAGGATAGACCACATGCTGGCACATAAAACATATATACATAAAATCAAGAGGATATAAATTTTTGAGGCTATTTTTGCTGACCACAAGGCTTTGAAATTAGATGTGAACTACAAAGGGACACAGAAGAAATAATATAACAACTGAAAATAAAACAGCCTGCTACTGAACAACCAGTGGGTCCAAGATGAAATTAAGGAGGAAATCAAACCATTCCTGGAAACAAAAGACAATGAAGACACAAGCCACCAGAATCTATGGAACACAGCAAGAGCAGTATGGAGAGGAAAATTTATAGCTTTGCAAGCATACTTCAGGAAGAAAGAAGGGGCATACCTGAATAGCGTAATGATGAAGCTTATAAAATTACAAAAAGTTCAATAAAGGAAAACAAAATTGGGAAACAGAAAAAAATAAAAAAGCTGAGAGCAGAAATCAATGAAATGGAAACCCAAAAAACATCTGAGATATCAATAAAAGCAGAATTGGTTCTTTGAAAAAAATAAACAATATTGATAGACCATTGGTAAAACTCCCAAAGAAAGAGAGAAACTTGATAACCCATATAAGAAAAGAAAAGGTACAGTACAGATATTGCACAGATTCAAAGGATAACCAGAGATGACTTTGAGACAACTCTATACTAATAAGCATGAGAATCTGAAAAAAATGGATAAATTCTTGGACTCTTATAACCTTCCTTGGTTGAATAAAAAGGATATAGCACACATAAACACCCCCATCACTATTAAACAAATTGAAAAGGTTATCAAATATCTGCCCCAAAACAAAAGCCTAGGCCCAGGTGGATTCACTAATAAATTTTTCAAACCTTTCAAGAAAAACTAGTACCTATCCTGGTCAGACTCTTTCATGAAATTGAAAACAAAATACTCCCAAATAGCTTTTCTGAAGCCAACATAACCTTAATAACAAAACCATACAGAGATGCTGCTAAAAATGAAAATTAAAGGCCATTATTCCTGAAGAAAACAGATGCAAAAATCCTCAACATAATTCTGGCAATAGGATCCAGTACCTCATCAAGAAGATCATTCACTACAATCAAGTAGGTTTCATCTCAATAATTCAAGGATGGTTTAACCTCCATAAATCTATCAACATAATATACATCAACAACAAGAATAACAAAATCACATGATGATATCAAGAGATGGAAAGATAGCATTTGATAAAGTCCAACACCCATCCATTTTCTTTCTTTAGGCTTTTAAAAATATCCTTATTTAAGCATCTCGATTACAAACATGATTGTGGTTGGGTTTCAGTCATGTAAAGAACACCCCCCTTCACCAGTGTAACATTCCCATCACCAGTCCCCCTAATCCCCACCCCACCCAGGCCTGTGCTCTAGACAGGTTTTCTACTTCCTTCCTTCATTCACATTGTTATGATAGTTCTCAATGTAGTTATTTTTCTAACTGCACTCACCACTCTTGGTGGTAAGCTTCATGTAGTGGGCTGGAACTTCTAGCCCTCCTTTCTTTTGTTTCTAAAATTTATTGCAAGAATGTCTTTTATTTTTCTTAAAACCCATAGAAGAATGAGATTATTCTGCGTCTATCTCTCCCTGTGACTTATTTTACTCAGCATAATATATTCTATGTACATCCAGGTACAAAAAAAATTCATGACTTCATATCTTCTGACTGCTGCATAATATTACACTGTGTATATATATACACCACGGTTTCTTTAGCCATTCATCTTTTGAAGGGCATCTTGGTTGTTCCCAGAGTCTGGTTATTGTAAATAGGACTGCAATGAATATAGGCCAAACACCCATTTTTGATAAATATAAACACTCAGCAAAAGAAAACCCAGGACCAGATGGATTAGCCAGTGAACTCTTTCAAAACTTTCAAGAGGAAGTACTACCAATCCTGGCCAGGCTCTTTCATAAAATTGAAACAATGAGAACATTTCCAAGCAGCTTCTATGAAGCCAATATCACTTTGATACCAAAACCAGACAGTTACTCTCAAAAAAGAAAATTACAGACCAATATCCCTGAAGAATACAGATGCAAAGATTCTCAATAAAATTCCGACAAATAGAATTCAATGCTTTATCAAGAAGATCATTCACTATGATCAAGTAGTTTTCATCCAAGGAATGGAAGGATGATTTAACATTCGTAAATCCATCAACATAATACACAACATCAACAAGAAAAATAAATATCACATGATAATATCAATAGGTGCAAGAAAGTATTTGATAAGGTTCAATACCCATTCTTGATTTAAAAAAACTCTCAGCAAAATCGGAATGAAAGAAACCTTTCTCAATCTAGTCAAGACCATCTACCACAAGTCAATGGCAAATATTATCCTCAATGGAGAAAGACTAAAAGCCTTCCCTTTAAATTCTGGTATGAGACAAAGTTGCACCCTCTCACCACTCCTATACAAAATAGTACAGAAAGTACTTGCTATAGCGATTAGGCAAGAAAAATGTATCAAGAGAATACAGATAGGAAAGGAAGAAGTCAAGCTCTCACTGTTCGCAGATGACATACTACTATATTTAGAAAACCCTAAAGACTATCAAAAATCTTTTAGAAACAATAGATGCATATCGCAATGTAGTAGGCTATATAATTAACACACATAAATAAATGGCCTTTTTATACACCAATAATGATAGGGAAAAATGGACATTAAGATAACAACCCCATTCACATTAGTGCCACACAAACTCACATACTTTGGAGTCAACATGACAAAAGATATGAAGGATATATACAAAGAAAAATATAAAACCCGGCTACAAGAAGTAAGGGAAGACATGCGGAAATAGAAATCCATTTGCTCTTGGACTGGCAGGATTAACATCATTAAAATGGCAATACTCCCCAAAGCATTGTGCAGACTTATTGTGATCCCTCTAAAGCAGGGGTTCTCAAACTTTTTAAACAGGGGGCCAGTTCATTGTCCCTCAGACCATTGGAGGGTCTGACTATACTAAAAACAAAACTTATGAACGAATTCTTATGCACACTGCATATATCTTATTTTGCAATGAAGAAACAAAACAGATACAAATACAATATGTGGCCCACTGGCCATAGTTTGAGGAACTTTCTCTAAAGATTCTCATGACATTCTTCAAAGAAGTGGATCAAACACTGCTAAAAATTCTTTTGGAACAATATACATGCACAAATAGCTAAAGCAACACTTGAAAAAGGGAATATGAAGGTATTACTTTCCCCAACTTTAAACTATTACTAAGCAATAGTTATCAAAACAACATGGTATTGGAATAAAGACAGACCCTCAGATCAGTGGAATAGGCTTGAGTACTCAGAGAATGTTGCCCAGACATACCGCCACCTAATTTTTGATAAAGAAGAAAGAAATCCTCTTCAATAAGTGGTGTTGGCACACCTGGTTAGCCACTTGTAAAAAAAAAAAAAGCAAACTTAGACCTCCAGCTAACACTAGAGGTAAAATCCAAATGGATTAAAGACCAGGATATCAAACCTGAAACCATAAAATATATAGAACAACATATAGGTGAAACGCTCTATGACATTGAGACTCAAGTGAAGCAACAATAAACAGATGGGACTATATTAAGCTGAAAAGATTCTGCACCTCAAAGGAAATAGCGCACAGAAAAATGGCTAAAAGACACATGAAAAAAATGCTCCACATCACTAATCGTCAAGGACATGTAAATCAAAACAACTATGAGGTACCATCTCACTCCACAGAGATTGGCACACATCACAAAGAATGAAAACAAGCACTGCTGGCGGGAATGTGGAGAGAAAGGAACTCTTATTCTCTGCTGGTGGGAATGTCATCTAGTCAAACCTTTATGGAAAGCGATATGGAGAATCCTTCAAAAGCTAGAAGTTGAGCTCCCATTTGATCCAGCTATACCACTCCTAGGGATATACCCTAGGAACACAAAAATACAATACAAAAATCCCTTCTTTACACCTATATTCATTGCAGCACTGTTTACAATAGCCAGACTCTGGAAATAGCCTAGATGACCCTCAATAGAAGAATGGCTAAAGAAATGGTGGCACATATATACAATGGAATATTATGCAGCAGTCAGAAGAGATGAAGTCATAAATTTTTTATATATGGTTGTACATGGAATCTATTATGCTGAGTTATATAAGTCAGAGGAAGAGAGATAAACACCAAATCATCTCACTCATCTATGGGTTTTGAGAAAAATAAAAGAAATTTGTGTAATGATTTTCAGAGACAAAATAGAGGAGGACTGGAAGGTCCAGCTTATGACAGGAAGCTCACCATAGAGAGTGATGGATGCAGTCAAAGAAATAATTACACTGAGAACCATCATAACAAAATTTAACTGAATGAGGGAAGTAGAAAGCCAGTCTAGAGTACAGGCTGGTGTGGGGTGGGGAGCAAGGACACTTTGCACATTGGTGATCGGAATGTTCTACTGTTGAAGGGTCTTTTTTTTACATATTAAATGCTAAACAATAATAATAAAAAGATAAAATAAAAATAATATAAAAACACTCAGCAAAATGCGAATGGAAGAAAACATGTTTAATATAGTTAAGGCAATCTATCATAAGCCAATGGCAAATATCCTCAATGAAGAAAAACCAAAAACTTTTTCTCTAAATTCTGGTAGAACACAAGGATAATTGTTCTCATCACTTCCTTTAACATAGTACTGGTAGCACTTGCTATAGAGATTGGGCAAGAAAAAATATCAAGGGAATCCAAATAGGAATAGAAGAATTTAAGCTCTCACTGTTTGCAGAGGACATGATATTATATTTAGAAAACCTTAAAGATTACCAAGAATCTCCTAGAAACAATAAATGCATATAGCAACATGACAGGCTAAAAAAGTAACACACAAATTCAATGGCCTTTTGATACACCAATAGTGATATGGAAGAAATGAACATTAAGAAAATAACCCCATTCACCTTAGTGCCACACAAACTCAAATATCTTGGAGTAAACTCGACTAAAGACGTGAAGAAAGTATATAAAGAAAAGTATAAAATCTGCTTCAAAAAATAAGAGAGTACACACGGAAATAAAAACACATATCCTGTTCATAGATTGGCAGAATTAACATCATTAAAATGGCAATTTTCCCCAAAGTATTGTATAGATTTAATGCAGTCCCTCTAAAGCTACCCGTGACATTTTTTCAAAGAAGTGGATCATACACTTTTGAAATTCATTTGGAAAAATAAACACCCTCGAATAGCTAAAGCAATCCTTGGGAAAAGGAGTATGGGAGGCATTACTTTCCCCAATATTAAACTGTGTTACAAAGGAATAGTTATCAAAACAGCATGGTATTGGAATAAAGACAGTGTATCAGATCAGTGGAACAGGCTTGAGTACTCAAAGAATGCTCCCCAGACATAAGTCACCTAGTTTTTGATAAAAGAGCAAGAAATACTATATGAAGCAAGGAAATCCTCTTCATAAGTGGTGTTGGCATAACTGCTTAGCCACTTGCAAATAGGGAAATCAGATGCCCAGCTAACACCATGTACGAAGGTAAAATCCAAATGGATTAAAGACCCAGATATCATATATGAAACCATAAAGTATTTATAACAACACATAGGTAAAATGCTCCATGGCATTGAGACTAAAGGCATCTTTAAGGGGGAAGTAGCACTGTCCAAACAAGCGCAAGCAGAGATAGAGATGATAGATAGAGAGCTGAGATGCTCAAAGGAAATAGTGCCCAGGATACAAGAGCCACCCACTGAGTGGGAGAAACTATTCAACCATAAGGGGCTAATATCCAAAATATACAAGGTACTGACAGATCTTTATAAGAAAAAATGTCAACTCCCATAAAAAATGGGGAGAAGAAATGAAGAGACACTTTGATAAAGACTATTCTCCCAATACTCATCAGATAAGGGGCTAATATCCAAAATATACAAGGCACTGACAGAACTTTACGAGAAAAACATCAAATCCCATCAAAAAACAGGGAGAAGAAATGAACAGACACTTTGAGAAAAAAGAAATACAAATGGCCAAAAAGCACATGAAAAATGCTTCACATCACTAATCATCAGGGAGATGCAAATCAAAACAACTATGAGTTACTATCTCACACAACATAGATAGGCGCACATCACAAAGAAAGAGAACAAGCAGTGCTGGTGGGGATACGGAGAGAAAGGAACTCTTATTCACTGCTGGCAGGAATGCCATCTACTCCAACCTTTATGAAAAGCAATATATAAATTCCTCCAAAACCTGGAAAATTGAGCTCCCATATGATCCAGCTATACCACTTCTAGGGATATACCCTAGGAACGCAAAAGTATAATACAAAAATCCCTTTCTTACAGCTATATCCATTGCTGTGCTACTTACAATAGCCAAACTCTGGAAACAACCAAGATGCCCTTCAACAGATGAGTGGCTAAAGAAACAGTGGTATATATACAACAGTCAGGAGAGATGAAGTCATGAAATTTTCCTATACCTGGTGTACATGGAATCTATTACGCTGAGTGAAATAAGTCAGAGGGGAGAGATAGATGCAGTATAGTCTCACTCATCTATGGGCTTTAAGAAAAAGAAGACATTTTTACAATAATTCTCAGAAACCAAGAGAGGAGGGCTGGAAGGTCCAGCTTCTGATATGAAGTTTATCACATAGAGTGATGAGTGCAGTTAGAAAAATAACTACATTAAACACTATCTTAACAATGCGAATGAATGAGGGAAGTAGAAAGCCTGCCTCGAGTACAGGTGGGGGTGGGATGGGCAGGAGAGAAAATTGGGATATTGGTAATGGGAATGTCACACTGGTGAAGTGGTTGTGTTCTTTACATAACTGAAATCCAACTACAATCATATTTGTAATCACGGTGTTTAAATAAAGATGTTAAAAAAACGAAAAAGTATATAACTGTTAAAGACTTGTAAGTCACATTAGTCACAGTAATTTAAAAAAAAGAAAAAGCATTTAGAGGATTTATTTTTTTAGAGATTATACTTGCAAATATAGAAAGTGCTTTAATCAAAATTTTTCTGTAATTAGTAAATATAAAACTATTGTAACCAACCAGAGAGTCAGAACAGTGGCTAGAATATTTACCTTATTTGCAGTGTAGGCAGGTTCTTTACCCTTCAGCTGATAAGTTCCTCAAAGTACTACCCAGTTTGACCCCAAAATTAATCTATAGAAAATATTGGGATTTATCATGCAACATTTGTCTCACAAATCCTTATGGTTTCAATAGGTTAACAAACTAAAGAAAATTATTAAGATTTTGAGATATCCTTCCTTTTAAAATATATATTGAAAACCTTTATATTGGAAAAAGCCAATTACATTTGAAATTATATTTAAACATGAGGAAAAGCAGCCATGATTTACATAACCATTTGGGAGAAATGTCCATAGTTATTTTTCCTTTCCACTTAGTCTGACTCTCTAAGATTGAATTGGGCATTTTAGAAACCAACAATAACTGTAAACTTCAAGATTTGTGTGCATGAACTTAGTTTTTTTTTATTAAAAAGTTAGAACTACTTTCCAGGACACAAGCCTAGAAACCACATTTTTTGTTTCTCCTTTTTCTGTTTTCTCTGTCTCACTAGTGTATTGGTTAATTAACACTTCATCCAAGGATTACCTCTCTTAGAGGTTCAGGAGAGTGTGAAATTGCCCTCCTGGCAATGACAGGGATGAATGAATTTCCCGGTCTCATAGCTGTTACTTTACATCTGGACTTAAAATTTAATATTTCAAAGAAGACTTCTCTAAAAACAGAGAAATGGCTCTCAGAAATTGCTTTCCCAATCAGCAGCTTAACCATCATTTAAAAATTTTTTGGAAATGCAAATGATCAAGCTCTATTTCAGACTGATGGAATTATAATCAGAGGAGCAGGGGCCCAGAAATCAATTTTAACAAGCTCACTCTGTAGGTGGTTCTAATGCACAATAAAGTTTTATCGTCATTAGTCTACATAACTTGCTTTCTTACAGGTGAATATGCTTTTTAGTTTCACACTAAGACTTAAGTTATTGATCAGTAATTGAAATCTTAAATATTTTCCTTTCACTGTTAAGTAGATGAGTTTATGTCCACAGGTTCCGTATTCATTTCATTTTATTACACAGTGTGTAATTCTGTGGCATAAAAATGACCAATTTTTGAGTTGATACAAAAAGGACAAAATGCCAACTAATATTTGGCAACACATGTTTGAGAAAAGGCTCCCAGCCTCCCCCTAAAAAACATACCCAAGAATTGGAGTTTTAAATGTTTTTATGTCTATTCTTGACATACTGGCTCATGTTTAAGAGTTTATTTTTTGTTTATTTTTTATTGTCCCTATTTTATTTCCCTCATATCATTTCCCATTGTGGTTTGACTATGTCAGTGCTTTTCTTAAAATAATGCTAGTGAGCCAGAAGAATGTTTACATTTGATACAACACAGTATAGCTGATGAAAAGTATGTTCACAGGAGTTTATTTACTCAAAATTTTGTCCCATTTTTCAATATTCTGCCCCTGCATTGGGGAGTTCTAATAGACCTCTATGATCTATTAGAATTTCTGCAAATTGTATCTAAGCCTCATTCAACCAGCTTCATCATTTTAATTACCTTGGCCACTGTTGAAACTAAGAAGCTAATCATATCTCGAAAGAATAACTCTAAATCCAAAGACACAGAAAAAATTACTGTATAAAGAGCTATTCTTTCACCATAGAGAATTGTTATTCTAGATTCTAAGCTAAATTACAGGCTTATTATTCCAGAAATACTTAGAGTCATTAATGGAAACCAACAAATACTTATGAATAAGCGATGGGATCATTCCGTCAGATAGTTTCTTTATACACTTCCACCTTATACACTATTTAATTGTGCATACTAATTAAATCAAATTGTGTCCAGAACTGTTTAGTGAACAAAAACAAAAAGCAAATTGTTGTTAGAATTTAAAATCCAGTTGCAGTGATTTGTGAATAAAGATATGACGATATCTGTATCTCACTGCATTTCTATGTCACTATTTAAATGATAAAAAAAGTTGATCATATGTGTTGACACTAGAATAAAGTAATCAATGAAGAGAGTACAAATGATGTATTGTTATCTAAGGAACAAAGTTTTAGCATATAGAAAATGCAAGATCTTGGGGGCAAGAAACCTGGTAAAACTGCAGAGAGATAAGGAGGGTCAGGATAAAGAAAATTCAATGTAAAGTATTCAGGAACTTATCAGCACAGTCAATGGAGGGGATATAGTTTTCTTTTGAATGAGAAGGCACTCTGGTGGCAGGGGTGAAATCAAAATGTTTTATGCAATAATCCCTAAATTGTCAATATTGTAAATCACAGTGCCTAAAATAAATTTTAAAAAACTAAAAAATTAAATGTGATGATAAACATGTAAAAAAATTTAAAAGACAGAAGACATTTTATATCATATATGTTATATTTTAAATGATCAATCTGACTACCAGAAGTTGAAGCAAGGAGATGAACTAGCAGATGATCTGCAATGAAATTAATGAGATTTAATAACAATATAAGCCAGGGTGGCAGATTAGAAATAGTGGAATTCTCCATTGGATAAAGTGTGGGGGAGAGAAGGAGAAATAAATACAAATATTTGAGGCCTAAGGAAATTAAAAATGAAGTTGTACTTTATTAAGAACGAAAAACTATAGAAGGAGAATTATCAGTGAAGAGAATGGAAAATGTAATGATAGAGAAATGAGAGTTCAGTATTGGATTTATTGTTAAAGTGCCTATTAGAAATCCAATTCTAATACACAACACAATGTTGAAGTTATCGGTTCAGGTGGAATTTTACATCTCTCACAGTATTTTCTAAAATCACTCAAAACTGTCACCAGTAGTTTTTCCTTATTACAAATAATATCTTTACATTCCTCAAAATATAATACACAAGGGGGATGGATATATAGTACATTGGGTAAAGCACTTGCCTTGCATCTGACTAATCTACGTGAGATCCCCAGCACCCCCATATGATTCCCTGGCACTCATAGAAGTGATCTCTGAGTGTTACTGGGTGGCCCCAAATTTAATATATATACACATTTTACACAGATCTGTAAAAATTACTTGCTAATTAAGTAGTTTGAAACACTCATACATAATCATTCTGTGTATAAATATATTGACTAATCAAAAATCACAAAATAGTAAAATATTAAAAATAAAGCCTAATTATAATCTTGCACATAAGAACCCAAATAAGTTATATGTACACATGTATTTAAAATAAGGAATGAAAAATTATATATCAAAGCAATAGGAAAAATTTAAGAGGATAGACAAGTAAGATAGTACAATGTGTAAGGAGCTTGCCTAATATGCCAGAAAAGCAGGTTCTGTCCCTTGGTACCACATATGTTACCCCGAGCATAGTCTGGTGTGGTTCAAAAATTAAGATATATCCAAGATATACTTGGATCAGTAAAATAGATTTTCATAAAAAAGTACAAGAACAAGAGACAAATGCTAAATGAATATATATATTTGGGTTTTTGGTTTTTGGGTCACACCCGGCAACGCTCAGGGGTTACTACTGGCTCTATGCTCAGAAATAGCTCTTGGCAAGCTCGGGGGACCATATGGGATGCCGGGATTCAAACCACCATCCCTCTGCAGGCAAGGCAAATGCCTTACATCCATGCTATCTCTCTGGCCCATGAATGCATAATTCAACATAACAATATGTACAAAACAGAGTAACACCAAAATATAATAACATTATTAAAGCACCCAAAGACAGGGCTA
Source organism: Suncus etruscus (assembly GCF_024139225.1). NCBI lineage: Eukaryota > Metazoa > Chordata > Mammalia > Eulipotyphla > Soricidae > Suncus > Suncus etruscus. Next base: position 22,361,069 of record NC_064868.1, on the reverse strand, counting down.
GAGGGATACTACAGGGACCAGCTTGCTTACATTGCAGACAGCAGATTCTAGTTCTATCCCTAGCACTGAATATGGTCCCCAAAGAAGGATCTCTGAGGACAAAGCCAGTAGCAATTCCTGAATACCATGGATGTGATCTCCACCCAAACTAAACAGAATACCTAAAGGAAGACAGAATATAGTAATGGCTATTTCCCTGCCTCTCTTTGCACTACTGGAAGTAGCTCTCTTGGTAGTTAAGGGATCCCTGTAGTGGCTCCTACTACTGGTGTGGCCCGATAACAACTAGCAGATAAAATCTCATCTCCTTCCACAAAAAAGCAAATAACAATATCAACAGATACATCAGGAAAGCAACCTTATTACAGTCTTGTCAAAAAAAAAAAAAAAAACAAGAAAACAAACAAACAAAAAACCGGAAACCTAAACCTAGTTTCTGCTGTTTGCACTAAAACACAGCAGACACCTTGGGTCTTCTCTCTTCTGTTCTGAGGCCTGGGATTTTGATCATCTGCACCATTGTTCCTGAGGGCACATCATCTACAGAGGTGAGCAGACCCACAAAGCTGGTTTCTGTTGTTTGTGCAAAAACACGGCAGACATCTTGGGTCTTATCTCTTCTGTACTGGGATTTAAATCCTCTCTGCTGCTGTTCCTGAGGGTGCATTTTCTGAGAGGTAATCAGTCCTGCCCACAAAGGGTGGGGCCACTGTAGTGTAACAAATAAATACCACAGCATGTAGAAAAAACCATAATACAATCATGAAAATGGTGAAAAACACAGACCAACACCAGGTATAGAGAATGAAGATGGCAACTCTGATGACCCGAAAATGGCCAACAAACTAGTTAGTCTCTCAGATATGGAGTGTAGAGAAGAAATATGGAGGGTGTTCACTGAACTCAAAGAAAGCATAAATCAAGTTGAACGGAACACTAATAAATCAAGAGGATATGAAGATAGAAATCAGAAAACTCCAAATTGAAATAACAGGTCTGAAAATCTAAGTAGATGAATGGGAAGCCTCTCAAACAGAGTAACAGCAGCTCAGGATAGAATCAGTGAGCTGGAAGATGAGATGCATAACAACTCCATTATCAGAAAAGATTGTAAAAAGCCTTAAAGCAAATGATAAGTAAATGAAAAAATTACTAAAAGAATGTGAACAGATGAAAATAGAAATCTTTGATAAGCTCAAAAGAAACAATGTAAGAATCATTGGAGTCCAGAGACTCAGGAAAAAAAATCCGCAGGAAGAATCAGCAGACAAGTATATAATTGCAGAGAAACTGCCAGAGATAAAGACTGCATGCAACTAAATTCTGCATGCCAAATGAAAAAGATCTGAAGAACCCCAAAACACATCCTAGACACAATAACAAATCCCACAAAGAGGAATAGATTAATAAAAGCAGCAAGATCAAAAAGAGAAATTACATTCATAATAGCATCCATAAGATTTACAGCAGACCTGTCACAAGAAACCCTCAAGGCCAAAAGGCAGTGGTGGGACACAGAGACAAAACTCAATGAAAAAATT